>NC_081406.1:274435519-274756144 GCF_030272615.1 Cryptomeria japonica
GTTGTGTAGATGGATTTTATTCTGTGATTATTGTTTATGCTTAATTGGCTTATCTGCTATTCCGACATTAATGTTTTGGGTTCTGGTATTAAAGTTTTAATTGCTAATACTTCTGGAAATCTGCAACAATTGATCCATCCCACCCCCCTCTCATTTATCTTCCAATTATTTGAACTATCTAACAAATGGTATCAGAGGTTTGGTCCTCTTTGCGGAAAGCTTAACCACTTGAGGAAGATCCTATGGTGACTAACAGTTGAAGTTCATCTAGTTCTTCTGGAGCTATATTTCGAAGGGGTATACCAAGGCCTAAAGGAACAAACTATATAGTATTGAAGATTTGGATGGAAACTCATCTGAGATATCTGGGCAAGGAGATTTGGGAGATCACACAGAATGGTGTCACACCCTATAATCCAGGATCTGGCAATCCTCCTTTGGAAAACCTAGACAAGGAGCTTGAGAATGATTGTAGAGCAAGAGAAGCCCTCTTGTGTGCACTTTCTGATCAGCCAATATTGGGATTAACAAACAAATCATCTAGAAAGGCTATATGGGATAAGTTGTAGATTCTTAATGAAGGTGACCCTATAGTGAAGATTGCTAAACTTGATGGTTACTGGGTGAGATATGAAAACCTAAAGATAGAAGAAGATGAAAGAATTACTGCATTCATGGAAAGGGTAAATGAGATTGTTATGGGAATTCAATGTTGTGGTGGAACTCTGAGCGAAGGTGAAATTGTTTCTAAAGTCTTGAGAGCCCTACCACCGGCTTACAAAATAAAGGCTACTACTTTTAATGAGTTGAGAAAAATGGCTAATACATCTGTTAACAAAGATACTTTGGTTGAGAAACTATCTTCTTTTAAGCTTGAGGAATTTGGACCTTCTGGAGCTATGAAGACTGAACCTGCATTTCATGCATCTACATCTACAACCGGTAAGAAAGATTAGAAAGCTTTATATGAAAAAGAATTAGAAGATATGAAGAGATAAGATGATGAGTTTGAGCAACTTGAAGCACTATTTGCTAGAAGAGTATTGAAAGGACTGGTAGGAAATAAGTATGAAGGAAAAGCACCTTTTAAATGTTTTGCATGTAATAAGATTGGTCAGTTTGCATCTAGATGTCCTGAAAGAAATTCAAGATTTGAAGAAAGAGTTAAAAGATCATTTAAGCCTAACCCTGGATATCAAAACAAGTATAGATTCATGAAAAACAAAGACAAATCATGCTACATAGTGAATGAGGAAGCCATTACTGATTCAGATGATGAACCGGCAGAAGACTCTACTAGTGGATCCGACAATGGGAAGGAATGGATGTTCTTGGATATCAAGGAAGAAGATCTAGCACTAGAAGAGAATGTACCTAAACAGAAGGCACTTGAAGCTAAAATTGAGGACAAGGATGAATGGGTAATTGATAGTGGTTGTTCACATCATATGACTAGAGATAAAGGGAAGTTTTTGTCTTTGCAAGAATTTGATGGTGGACTAGTTAGATTTGGAGATGACAAGGCATGTATGATTAAAAGAAAAAGAACTATATCATTGGATGGTAAGAACAATATTGACAATGTTTATTATGTTAAAGTTATGAAGCATAATCTTTGGAGTGTAGGACAATTGGTAGATAAGAGATTTCAATTATAGTTCAAGGATGGAAAATGCAAAATCATTACTAGATCTGTCTTGGAGATTGCAACTGGTACACAAACAAAAGGTATAATATTTCATTTGAACTCTAGTGAGAAGACATGTTTGATTATAGAGATTGATGAGAGTTGGCTATGGCATAAAAGGCTGTGTCATGTGAATTTTGATTACATTATGAAGATCACTTCAACTAAGGTTGTTAGAGATATATCTAAGATTTTGAAGCCCCATAATCCGGTATGTAAAGAATATCAAATGGGTAAATAGGTCAGAACCTCTTTTAGGAGTATACAAGATAAATCAAATGATTCTCTTGATCTTATTCATACTGATTTGTGTGGCCCTACTCGAGTTAAAAGTTTTCATGGTGATAGATATTTCATGCTAATCATTGATGATTATTCTAGAATTATGTGGGTTACTTTTTTGAGAGAAAAATCTGAAGCATTTGAAAAATTAAAAATATTTAAGGCTAAAGTAGAAACTGAGACGAGATTGAAGATTAAATGTTTGAGATAAGATCATGGTGGATAATTCACATCCGGTAAGGTTAATAACTTTTGTGACTATTACTAAAATTTTGCACATGCCAAATTTGGTGCCCTAATGAAGCCTTGCATTCATTCATATTGAAAAGGCCAAATCATGAGAAAAAAATCAGAAATATGCAATGCAACATGTGGGTTAAAATGGGCTCTCGAAGAGGTTGAGCTCAGCATGCTGATTTAAGAATGTTGAATTCACTCTGCCCCCTGATGAAGTAAGGACAAAAGAAACTCAGTGAAAATGCAATCGGGCGATGTAAAGTTTTTACTTGGGTGCCAAAGAGGGTTTTTAAAAGGCCAGAGAAATTCCAAGGGTTTTTAGTCACCAGGCATGAAGAACATTTATCCCACATTGATCGCGGGGAAGAGCTTTTTGGTATATAAAAATAAAGTCACATATAACTATAGTGTCAAAGCTTACAAGCTTTTGGCAATAAGAGGCTCATGGCTTGGTGCACCCTGCACACATGCATCTTAAGGTGACCCAAATTTTACATCAGACTGAAAAGACCAAGAGTAAAGATTGAGAAGATTGATCACATCCAACGGTCAGGCAAAAAGATCAGATGGTGGTTGCTAAGGCGCAATGGAAAGCTGCACACCAAGATATCATCACGACTGATGACATGGTGGAATAGAGAGTATAAGACCAAGGACAAGTGGTAGATAGGTGGCGGTCCAGTGGCTGGTGACATGGCACAGATGGATGACTAATCAAGCATATCTTGGTTGCGATGAGTCTCGAAAAGGTTTCATCGAAAGCTTAGTTCCATCGACATCGAGTATACCTTGGCCGCGATGAATCCCAAAAATGTTTTATCGAAGGCTCAATTTCATCGACATAATAATATTGATAAAACTGCAGGTTCGATGAAACTAGTAAACGGCTCACCAAGGGTATAGTTTGGCCAAAAGAAGGATATCTGATAGAGCAAGACGCGTGACAGGCCTGATAGACAGGTGGTGCCTAGGCAGATCTCCGGAGCCAATCAAGAGGTGACACATGTTGATACGTGGCACAAGAGAGAAGATCAGCCAGGGTTAAAATTGGAAAAAATTAAGAGAAGGTCAACAGTAGTCCAAAAAATCTAAGGGCTATCGCTATACCACTATAGAAAGAAGCTGACCAATTACCTCTGCGACTTGGTGACAAAGCTCATGTGGAAAAGGTGAGCGGCTAAGGTGCTAAAGATCAAGCAGTTTGAGGGAAAATCAACAGTCATCGCTATACCGCATGATGAAGATGCTTGATGATTATCCCCTACAACATAGCAATTGATGATGTGGTGGTTAAGGTGATGCCCAGTTGGATCCAATTAGGGGTGACACGTGGTGACACTGTGGTATAAGAGAAAGTTCTAAGAGAGGCTAGAGATTGTGCAAGTTCGAAGGCTCCGATGGTGGTCGCTAAGGCACAATGGAATGTTGCACACCAGGTTACCATCGCGACTTGGCGACAAGGTGGGTCCACGTCTAGATAGCAGACAAAGTGGACCCCCAAGAAAACCAGGGGCTGACACAAGGAAAAATACTACAAATGAGTAGATGTCTATATTTTTTAAGTCAACTTTGAACTTGAACTTTGAACTGGTTCAAAGTTGTTCAATGCTTCAAAGTGGTTTAATGGTTCAAAGTTCATTATCATCACTCATTCCCGTGGGCCGAGGATGAAGAAATCAAACAAGTAAAGATAAAAGAAAATTGTGGGGCCTGCTAGGAAGTAAGCGAAATAGTTAATGCAAGAGGCCATGGTCAATGCAGGTGATCCAGTGGCTGGCAATAATAAAAATTGCACGGTGGACTTAGAACTGGTTGTTTGAATGGTGAAAAGCCCACCAAGAAGGAAATGAATTTCTACATGAAAGATTAATGATGATGCTTATTGATTGTTTGAATATGCAAGTGTTGCATACTGTTGGAAAGCTCATGAAATAGGGAGATCATTTCCACAACCATTTTTAATAGAAGTTTCAATATGAAGAGCAGTTGCTATAGAATGCATAAGATTTTCTCAGTAGGATTTCTTTTTAATATAGTCATAGTTCAGTTCATCATGCAACTTTGACATGGAGATAGCTATTTTTTCACATTTAGACATGCAGATTTTCTCTTCATGCAAGATCAGTGGCAGTCCTTTTGAGTAGTAAAGATGATTATTTTACAGTATTATCCATGAGTTTTTATGCCATTTTTGGGGCAGATTCGCCTAAGGCTTTTCTCATGCAGTCTTTTTAGGGTTTTGAAGGGGATTCATTATAATTTTTATATATTCCTTCTCTCCTTTTTTCCCTATGGTTCTTTCTTTTTTTCATACACATTTTTGCATAAAAGAATTGTAGCTCATCAGTATTTGAGTTTTTGTAACAACAACACTCCTTTATTTTGAGTAATATAACAACAGATTTCCTTCTTGGTACTTCTTGTATTATCTAGTGAATGAATGATTTGATGATTTCTTGTGATTTTTATCCTCTAATCTATCTCATTCAGTCAATTTGTGGTGCAAGGAGATACATGTTAGTTGCAGGTTCTAGTTTGTGTTAGTTGATTTTAATTGCTTGAAGTTTTGAAAACTTGTTGTTTTCCTTTGTGCATGCATTAAATTCATCCCTTTATAGGAAATGTTTATGCATCTACATGTTCAGTTGAGTTGTGAAGCAATTAGGGTTATTTGTTGAAGGTTTTGTGAGTTAAGCAGGTTGAAGATCTCAAATAAGATATTTGGTGCATCGCCTTCATTAGAATAGATTTTCATTACATGCAAGCTTTCTATCCCTCTCTATCCCTTTTCTTATCAATGGTATTTACAAGAGATTCACCAAACAGGAAGTCGACCTAATCTCCAGAGGTTCACCTTCACTTTGAGCAACCCACAGGCTCGAAGGTGTTTCCATGTTTAATAGGATTGCTTGTTTTCGAACTTAGCATCACGGGTGCAATCCGCAGTGACAACAGTGACAAGCATGTATAAGAGGACAATTTTTACTCCTTGGACACCTCAGCAGAATGGAGTTGTGGAGAGGAAAAATAGAACTATTTTGGATGTTTCTAGAACAATGGTGATGGAAGATAATCTATCTCATATCTAGTGGAGAGAAGTAGTGAGTACAATGGTTTATACATTCAATAGAGTACATATCAAAGGAGAAACTAGTAAGACACCTTATGCATTATGGTTTGGCAATACACTTACATTTAAGTATTTCAGAATTTTTGGTAGTAAATGGTATATCCAAAGAGATGATACTATTGGGAAATTTGATCCTAAAAGTGATGAAGGCATATTTATTGGTTACTCTAATGAAAGCAAAGCATATAGATGTTATAACAAGAGATTGTAGAGAATTGTGGAGACTGCTAATGTCAAAGTAGATGAGCTAAATAAAAGTCAAATCAGAGTTTATGAGAATGAACCGATAGTAGAAATGATTATATCTGAATCGGTACTACCTTTAGTGGAATAGAGAGTTGAACCAATTACTCCAGCAACATCAGAGAATTCTACAGTAACTGAAGAATAGGGAAGAGGAATAGAGAGTTAGAAGACTCCTAGGTATGTGAGACTGAATCATTTTGAAGATCAAATCATTGGGGATAAGAGCAATGGAGTGATGACAAGAAGAAGACTAGGAATTAATGAGGTATGTTTAATTTCACAAGTTGAAGCAGTATCAGTAATTAAGGCATGCAAAATGAATTTTGGTTAAAATCTATGGAAGAAGAATTAGATCAGATTGAGAAAAATAACACATGAGATTTGGTTCCCCGACCTAAAAATAAAAATGTTATTGGAACTAAATCAGTTTTTAGGAATACATTGAATGAGGATGGACAAGTTATAAGGAATAAGGTTATATTGGTTTGTAAAGGATATTCTCAGAAGGAAGGAATTAAATATGGGGAGACTTTTGCACCGATAGATAGGATTGAAGCTATAAGATTATTTCTTGCCTATGCTGCTTATAAAAAACTACAAGGTTTTTCAGATGGATGTTAAATATGCATTCTTGAATGGGGATCTTGATGAGGAAGTTTATATTGAGAAACCTGATGGTTTTTCACTATCAAATGATAATGATATGGTTTGCAGGTTAAGGAAAGCTTTATATGGATTGAAACAAGCAC
Source organism: Cryptomeria japonica (assembly GCF_030272615.1). NCBI lineage: Eukaryota > Viridiplantae > Streptophyta > Pinopsida > Cupressales > Cupressaceae > Cryptomeria > Cryptomeria japonica. The sequence goes on from NC_081406.1 coordinate 274,441,851, forward strand.
CTAGAGCTTGGTATGCAAGGTTAGATAAATATATTTTGAAGCTTGGTTTTACTAAGGGAAGTACTGACATTAATTTATATTATAAAGTAACTGATGATATACTAATTGTTGAAGTATTTTTTGATGACATTATTTTTGGAGGTGAAGATAAATTATGCATAGAATTTTCTAAGAATATGGAGAAAGAATTTGAGATGTCTATGATTGGTGAGATGAAATTTTTCTTAGGTTTGCAGATTACACAGACTGACAAAGGCATTTTTATCTATCAAACTAAATATGCTAAGGAATTGTTGAAGAAATTTGGTATGGGAGATTCTAAACCAGTAAGTAAACCTATAGTTACAAGTGAGAAATTGACAAGAAAAGATGTTTCTACATCGATAAATCCTACAAGATACAAATTTATGATTGGAGGTCTACTTTATTTGACTCAGACTAGGCCTGACATTATGAATGTTGTTTGTATTGTTTCAAGATTTCAGAGTGATCCTAGAGAAAATCATGAGATGGTGGTGAAAAGAATTTTTGGATACTTGCAAGGCACATCACAATATGGCTTATGGTACCCTAAGGATGATAACTTCACTTTATGTGCATATACAGATTTTGATTGGGTTGGAGATGTTGATGACTGGAAAAGTACTTCTAGTGGAGCTTTCTTTCTTGGAAATAAGTTGGTTTCATGGATCAGCAAGAAACAGTCATGTACGTCTCTATCTACTCTTGAAGCTGAGTATGTTGGTGCTGCTACTAACTATATACAATTTTTATGGATGAAGCAAATATTGAAGGATATAAAGGTGGATTATGATGCACTGGTAGTTATTCATTGCGATAACTCTGCTACTATTGATATATCAAAGAAACTGGTATTTCATTCTAAGACAAAGCACATATCTATCAAGTATAACTTTTTGAAGGAGAAGGTGGAAGAAAATGAAGTTAAACTGGTTTATGTGAACACTAAAGAGAAGATTGCAGATATTTTCACTAAACCTTTGCCCAAGGAATCATTTGAGTACCTGAGAGACAGATTGGGAGTTTCTGCCCCTCTGGTAGAGACTTGATTGATGTGGTTTGGCATCAGTCCGACATCCATTATGAGAGATACTATTCATTCTGGCACTGATGTGGGATGCTATTGGTCAGGGGGAGTAGTCAACTTTGAGATTCAGAGGCTTATGTTTTTGCTTTGATATTTCTATCAGATTTCTAGCATTGATGTCAAAGGGGGAGAGGTAGTGATGTGAAAAAGAAAATGTCAAAGGGAGAGATATTGATATTTAGAGCTATATGCAAATTATTGTTGGTTGTCTTCCATGGGGGGAGACTTGTTTGGAATTTCTTGCTACTTAGATTTTTTTCACATCTAGTGTTGCCATCGATGCCAAAGGGGGAGACTATTGGCCATTTGGTGGAATTGATTATGTGTTGCATTGATGTTTTTTCATTGATGTCAAAACTAGTTGTTTGGATTCTTTACCGACACCCTTCTAGTCCCGGTAGGATGAGTGGTTTCTGGTTAACTTGGATCCGACATGATCTGGTAGACTCTAGTACAATTTGGTGATGGAATTTGTTAGGTCCCAGAGACAACTAAGAGGGGGGGTGAATCAATTGTCAAATAAATTCAAACCAAAACAACTTAATCAACTTAATGCTTAATACAGGTAAACCAGTCTTTTATGCCGGTAGATAGTTTTATCAGTTAATTACAATACCGGTAAGGATTAATGAATGAAACAAAAAGACAAAGTCATCCACAACACATAACACCAATATTTGTACGTGGAAACCCTGTAAGGGGAAAAATCATGGTGGGAAACCTTACGCACAATCAGATGATACTACTGCAGATAGTAAGTGTATACAAATGGGGTCTACACATGCAGAAAGGCCAAGCGCCTAGAGATCACTGCTCAAACACAAAATAGGAGTCACACTGAATACAATTGGATGGTTAAATCCATTACAGATGTACTACTCAAATTAGCATCTTTCTATGCTGGATTCAGTACTGATGTAGTTCAGATTGTCTTCGCAAAAACCCTTCTTCAACCTTCAAATGATGTCTGCGTGTATAGCTCTACTTATTCTAACATATACCTATTGGTATTTTCATATGGTTTTTTCATTGATGTCAACACCTACTCGAACACTAGCACTTTGGAGATCCAGCAACATTCACCGGCAAGCAAGTAACTATTGCACAGTTACTGGTATATGGTTCACCAGCAGGATATAATGTTCACCAACACTTGGAATGATATGGAAGACACATGGTAATGTCGAAGACATCGTGTGGACACTTTGATTTGAAGAATTGATCATTGTTATATTCATATTTACATATTTGCTTTTACCGGCAAATAGGTCCAGGGTTATCTAGGGTTACACCGACAAGTTTATCTTTTCCAGATCAGCATGACACACTGTGGAGATGATTTATTATTGATGTAAATGCATTAAGCCAACATGTTTAATTGGTTATTGCATCGGATATTATATTGTATGTAAATTTTTTTTATTGTAATATCTTGTAGAGCCAACCTACTAAAATTGGTCGTAGGTTATGGTATAAATGGAAGATCTTATTTGTAAGATCAAATGTGGAATGTTAAAAAGAATTGTGTGAAGGTATATGCAAGATTGAGTAGAGGTATACACGAAGACATCATTTGATGGTGAAGTTAGGTTTTTGTAGAATCATATCAGCATTACACTGGTACTGAATCTAGCATATGAAGATGCTATTTTGTGCAGTACATTCTTATTGGACTTAACCATCCAACTGTAGTCAGTGTGACTCCCATTTTGTGATTGAGCAGTGAGCTCTAGGCTATTAGCCTTTTTGCATGTGCAGACCCCATTTATGTACAATTACTACCTGCAGTAGTATCATCTGATTGTGGGTAAGGTTTCCCACTATGGTTTTTCCCCTTACAGGGTTTCCACGTACAAAATATTGGTGTTATGTGTTGTGTATGAATCTATGATTATGTTTCATGTATTAATATTTATCGGTATAACAATTTACTATTAACACTATCTACCGACACACTTAATTGGTTTACCAGTATTAAACATTAAGTTGGTTAATTGGTTTTTAGTTTGATTTTATTAGACAACTGATCCACCCCCCTCCCCTCTTAGTTGTCTCCGGGACCTAACAATTGGTATCTGAGCCTCGTCCTCTTTTGTAGAAGTTTAACAACTTGAGGAGATCCAATGTCTACTAATTATTTCAGGAAGGACAATCCTAAACTTGATGGAACCAACTATGGGATATGGAAGATCAGGATGGAGACACATCTGAATTGCATCAGTAAAGACATCTGGGAAGTTACAAAGAATGGTTATACTGTTGTTGTAGCTGGTCAGAATGCTCCAACTACCTTAGCTAAAGATGAAGAAAATGATTGCAAAGCAAGAGAAGCACTTTTGAGCGCATTATCAGATCAACAAATCATGGGATTATCAGATAGGTCTACTGCTAAATCTATTTGGGATCATTTGGAAAGACTAAATGAAGGAGATTCCACAGTCGAGATTGCAAAAATTGAAAGCTTCCAAGTCAGGTATGAACATCTGAAAATGGAAGAAGATGAAAGGATTTCTGCTTTTATGGAAAGACTAAATAAAATTGTTTTGGGTATTAAATGTTGCGGAGGAACCTTGAGTGAGGATAAAATTGTTTCATAAATCTTAAGAGGATTTCCACCAGCATATAAAATGAAGGTTACTGCTATAAATGAGTTGAGAACAATGCCTAATACATCAGTAACTAGGGATACATTGATTGGAAAACTTTTCCCCTTTGAAATTGAGGAATTTGGTCTTGTTGCTACTATAAAAACTGATTTGGCCTTTAAAGCATCAACATTATCTGCTCCATCATTTGACAAATTAGACTGGAAAGTCTTTTATGCAAGAGAACTTGAAGAAACCAGGAAGGAGAATGAAGAGCTTGAAGAACTTGAAGCACTATTTGCAAGAGAAATGCCAAAAGGTCTAGTTGGAAGTAAGTACGAAGGTAAAGCACCCTTTAAATGTTTTAACTATAATAAGATTGGTCATATGGCTTCGAGATACCCTGATAGACATTCTAGACTAAGAGAAGAAGCTAGAAGAACATACAAGCCTAATCCTGAATATCAGAGATACATATTTAAGAAGAACAAAGACAAATCCTGTTACATTGTTGATGAAGGTGTGACTGGTGATTCTGATGAGGATCTAGTAGACAATGGATGGGTTTATGCTGCTATAACAGAGGATCAATCAGCACCTACTGCTCAACCGGTAGAACAAGCCCTAGAAACTAAAGTTGAATCAAAGGATGAATGGATAATTGACTCAGGATGCTCACATCATATGACAGGAGACAAAGGTAAATTCTTGAACTTTCAAGAATACAATGGAGGTTTAGTAAGATTTGGAGATGACAAAGCCTGTTCAATCAAAGGTAAGGGTTCAATATCTCTTGATGGTAAGCATAACACTGACAATGTCTATTATGTTGAAAGATTAAAGCATAATATTTTAAGTGTTGGTCAATTAGTTGAGAAAGGATTTCAGTTACAATTTAAAAATGGAAAATGTAAAATCATGAATAGAACTGGTTTGGAAATTGCAATCGGTAATCAGACTAGAGGTAATATCTTTCATTTGAATAACAGTGAAAAGGCATGCTTGATTGCACATATAGATGAAAGTTGGTTATGGCATAAGAGACTATGTCATGTAAACTTTGATTGCATGGTAAAAATCAGTACTTCTAAGGTAGTTAGAGATCTACCTAAAATTGTCAAACCTCAGAATACAATTTGTAAGGAATGTCAATTTGGAAAACAAGTTAGAGCTAGTTTCAAAAGTGTTCCAGAAAAATCCAATAATGCTCTTGATTTAATTCACACTGATTTATGCGGTCCAGCTAGAACTAAAAGCTTACATGGTGATAGATATTTCATGCTAATTATTGATGATTATTCTAGAATGTGTTGGGTTACTTTTCTCAGAGAAAAATCAGAAGCACTTGGAAAGTTCAAATTATTCAAAGCAATGGTTGAGAATGAAACTGGTAAATAAATCAAATGTTTAAGATCAGATCAAGGAGGAGAATTCACATCTAAGGACTTTAATACATTTTGTGAAGTGAATGGAATTAGAAGATAGTTATCGACACCTCGGACACCATAGCAGAATGGAGTTGTTGAAAGGAAAAATAGAACTATCTTGGATGCAGCAAGAAGTATGTTATCAGAAGCAAATCTACCACATGTATATTGGAGAGAGGCAATTAGCACTACTATATATACATTCAACAAAGTTCACATCAAAGGTGAAACCGGTAAGACCCCTCATGAACTATGGTTTAGTAATACTCCTACTCTTAAGTATTTCAGAATTTTTGGAAGTAAATGTTATATTAGAAGAGATGAGTATATTGGAAAATTTGATCCTAGACGTGATGAAGGAATATTTCTTGGTTATTCATCTAAGAGAAAGGCATATAGATGTTTTAATAAGAGATTGCAGAAAATTGTTGAGAGTACAAATGTAAAGATTGATGAACAATTTAGAGGAACTTCAAGGTATATAGACTCTGAACTGGCAACAGAAATTGTGACAAATGAACCTACACTAAATCCACCAGTACACAATGAAGATCCAGTTACCCCAGTATCATCAGAGGATTCCATAGTAATTGAAGAACAATAGCAAACTAAGACATCTCGATATGTAAGATTGAATCATTCAGAAGATCGGATAATTGGAAACAAATTTAAAGGAGTTATGACAAGAGGAAGATTGGCAAATTAAGAGGTATGTCTTATTTCTCAAATTGAACCATCATCTATCAATGAGGCATGTGAAGATAAATTTTGGATTAAAGCTATGGAAGAAGAATTAGGACAAATTGAGAAAAATAATACTTGGACATTAGTTCCCCGGCCTAAAGATAAAAATGTAATTGGAACCAAATGGGTATTTAGAAACAAACTTAATGAAGATGGTAAGGTTATCAAAAATAAAGCAAGACTAGTGTGTAAGGGATATTCTTAGAAAGAAGGAGTTGATTACAATGAAACCTTTGCACCGATAGCCAGAATTGAGGCAGTCATATTATTCTTGGCTTTTGCAGCTCACAAGGACTACAAAGTTTATCAAATGGATATTAAATGTGCATTTTTGAATGGAGATCTTGAAGAGGAAGTATATATTGAACAACCTGATGGATTTTCCTTGACAGAGGACAATGATATGGTTTGCAGGTTAAGGAAAGCTCTGTATGGATTAAAACAAGCCCCAAGAGCTTGGTATACAAGGTTGGATAAGTATCTTTTAAAGATTGGTTTTACTAAAGGAAATGCATATAGCAATTTATATTACAAAATAACTAATGATGACATCTTGATTATTTAAGTATTTGTTGATGATATAATATTTGGAGGAGAAGATGGATTATGTAAGGAATTTTCTATTAAAATGCAGCAAGAATTTGAAATGTCTATGATTGGAGAAATAAAATTCTTTTTAGGATTGCAGATTTCACAGACTGATAAAGGTATATTTTCTAGTCAATCCAAGTATTTGAAAGAATTACTAAAGAAATTTGGGATGGAGAACTCTAAACTGGTAAGCACACCTATGACTACAAATGACAAATTATCTCAAAGGGATGAATCTACTCCTATTAATCCAATTAGATATAAATCTATGATAGGAGGTTTACTGTATTTGACACAAACCAGGCCTAATATTATGAATGTAGTATGTATTGTTTCTAGATTTCAAAATAATCCTAAGGAAAATCGTGAATCAGTAGTAAAAAGAATTTTTTGATACTTACAAGGCATAGCAAATCTTAGATTATGGTATCCTAGAGATGAAAACTTTTACCTATGTGCATACATAGATGCAAATTGGGCAGGAGATGTGGATGATAGAAAAAGCACCACTGGAGGAGCATTCTTTCTTGGAAAAAGATTAGTTTCTTGGTTGAGTAAGAAACAGAGTTGTACATCTTGATCAACAGCAGAATCAGAATATGTTGCAGCAGCAACTAACTATACATAGGTACTATGACTTAAGCAAATGTTGAAAGATATAAAGGTAAAATGCAAGGAACCTATTACTATATATTGTGATAACACAACAACAATTGATATATCTAGGAATCCAGTATTACATTCTAAAACAAAACATGTTTCTATCAAACTAAATTTTCTAAGGGAAAAAGTTGAAGAAAAAGAGATAAAACTGGTTTCTGTGAATACTAAAAAACAACTTGCAGATATTTTCACAAAACCTTTGCCTAAGGAGACTTTTGAATATCTCAGATATCAGCTTGGAGTCATACCACCACTAGTAGAGACTTAGACAGTTGATGATTGTCATCAACTGGCATAATAGAAAGACAAATCTTGTACTACGGTCTTTGATGAGGAAGCTACTTCTTAGGGGGAGTAGTTGGTATTTTGTATGAACTTGATTTTTGTAACTTTTGCATTTGATATCAAAGGGGGAGAGATATCTATGGAAAAACACATTATCTTTTGAGGAGAGATTGGTATTGAAAAATAAATCTTTCGATAAACACATGTTGCTCCCAAGGGGAGAAATTGTTGTTTAGGAGATTGTTGGTTTTCGGTATTTGGCATTTTCATTTTGGCACTTTGATGGTTTTTCCATCTTGTGTTGCCATCAATGCCAAAGGGGGAGATTGTTGGTATTTTGGTATGGTTTTGTCATTGATGTCAACACCTACTGAAAGCTAGCACTTTGGAGATCTAGCAACATTCACTGGCAAGTAAGTAACTATTGCACAGTTACTGGTATATGGTTCATCGACAGGATATAATGTTCACTGGCACTTGGAATGATATGGAAGACACTTGGTAATGTCGAAGACATCATGTGGACACTTTGATTTCAAGAATTGATCATTGGTATATTCATATTTACATATTTGTTTTTACCGGCAAATAGGTCCAGGGTTATCTAGGGTTACACCAGCAAGTTTATCTTTTCCAGATCAGCATGGCACGCTGTGGAGATGATTTATTATTGATGTAAATGCATTAAGCCAACATGTTTAATCGATTATTGTATCAGATATTATATTGTATATAAAAAAAATTTATTGTAATATCTTGTAGGGCCGACCTACTAAAATTGGTCTTAGGTTATGGTATAAATGGAAGATCTTATTTGTAAGATCAAATGTGGAATGTGAAAAAGAATTGTGTGAAGGTATATGCGAGATTAAGCAGAGGTATACATGAAGACATCATTTGAAGGTGAAGATAGGGTTTTGTAGAAGCATATCAGCATTACACCGGTACTGAATCCAACATATGAAGATTCTATTTTATGCAGTACATTCTTATTGGATTTAACCATCCAACGGTAGTTAGTGTGACTCCCATTTTGTGATTGAGTAGTGAGCTCTAGGCTGTTGGCCTTTCTGCATGTGCAGACCCCATTTATGTAGAGTTACTATCTGCAATAGTATCATCTGATTGTGGGTAAGGTTTCCCACCGTGGTTTTTCCCCTTACAGGGTTTCCACATACAAAATATTGGTGTTATGTGTTGTGGATGACTCTATGTTTGTGTTTCATGTATTAATCTTTACTGGTATAGCAATTTACTGTTAACACTGTCTACCAACACACTTAACTGGTTTACCGATATTAAGCATTAAGTTGGTTAATTGGTTTTTGATTTGAATTTATTGGACAACTGATTCACCCCCCCCCTTCTTAGTTGTCTCTGGGACCTAACAATACCTTCACATAATTCTTTTTCACATTCCACATTCGATCTTACAAATAAGATCTTACATTTATATCATAACCTAAGACCAATTTTAGTAGGTTGTCTATAAAGGATATTATAATACAATCAATTTACAAATAAAATAATATTCGATGCAATAACCTATTCAACATGTCGACTTGATGCATTTACAACAATAATAAAACATCTCCATAGCGTGTCGTGTTGATCTAGAAAAGATAAACCTGTCGGTGTATAACCTAGACCTATTTGCCGGTAACAACAAAAATGTAGATACGAATATGCCAATGAACAAAGCTCCAAGAAAAAGTGTCCAAATGATGTCTTCGACATAACCAGGAATTTTCCATGCCATTCCAAGTGCTGGTAACATTATATCATGTCGGTGTACCAGATATCGGTGACTGTTCATAAGTCACTTGCTTGCCGCTGAATGTTGTTGATTCTCCAAAGTGCCAGAGTTGATAAGTGTTAGTAGGTGTTGACATCAATGACAAAACCATACCAAAATACCAAAAATCTCTGCCTTTGGCATTGATGGAAACACAAGATGCAAAAACCATCAAAGTTCCAAAACAGAAATGCCAAATACCAAAAACCAACAATCTCCCAAAAGAGATCATAACTAGAAATCAAAATACAGATACAGAGAGTAATCAGTCTCTCCCAAAATAACAATCTCTCCCCCTGGGAGTAACATGTGTTTTTCTTATGTTTTTCCATACCAATCTCTCCCCCTTTGACATCAAATACCAAAGTAATATAAGAACCATTTTTTAGATACAAAATACCAACCAATTCAGTATACCAACTACTCCCCCTGAGAAGTAGATTCCTCATCAAAGCTAGAGAAAAAGATTTCTCTATTAATTTTGTTGGTTGATGAAAAAAATCAACTTTCTAAGTCTCTACCGGTGGGGGTATGACCCCAAGCTAGTCTCTGAGATATTCAAAAGACTCCTTAGGCAGAGGCTTAGTGAAAATATCTGCAATCTGCTCTTTAGTATTCACATAAACCAATTTTATTTCTTTTGCTTCAACATTTTCCCTTAGAAAATTCATTTTGATAGAAACATGTTTGGTTTTAGAATGTAATACCGGATTCTTAGACATATCAATTGCTGCAGTGTTGTCACAATAGATAGTAATAGGTTCCTTGCATTTTACCTTTATGTCCTTCAACATTTTCTTAAGCCATAGTACTTGTGTATAGTTAGTTGCTACTACAAAATATTTTGATTCTGCTGTCGATAAAGATGTACAACTTTGTTTCTTACTCAACCAAGAAATTAATTTGCTTCCAAGAAAAAATGCTCTACCAGTGGTGCTTTTTTTATCATCCACATCTCTTGCCCAATTTGCATCTGTGTATGCACATAATTCAAAGTATTCATCTCTAGGATACCATAATCCAATATTTGTAGTGTCTTGTAAGTACCAGAAAATCCTTTTTACAGCTGATTCATGATTTTCTCTAGGATTACTCTAAAATCTTGAAACAATACATACTGCATTCATGATATTAGGTTTGGTTTGTGTTAAATATAGTAAACCTCCTATCATAGATTTGTACCTCGTCGGATTAACAGGTGTAGATTCATCCCTTAGTGATAATTTGTCATTTGTAGTCATAGGTGTGCGTACCAATTTAGAGTTCTCCATCCCAAATTTCTTTAGTAACTCCTTCAAGTACTTTGATTGACTCAAGAATATACCTTTATTAGCCTGTGAAATCTGTAATCCTAAAAAGAATTTTATTTCTCCAATCATAGACATTTCAAATTCTTGCTGCATTTCAATAGAAAAGTCTTTACATAATCCATCTTCTCCTCCAAAGATTACATCATCAACAAAAACTTCTATAGCTAAGTTGTCACCATTAGTCACTTTAAAATATAAGTTGCTATCAGCATTACCTTTAGAAAAACCAATCTTCAAAAGATACTTATCCAATCTTGCATACCAAGCTCTTGGAGCTTGCTTCAGCCCATACAAAGCTTTTCTTAACCTGCAAACCATATATTTGTTATCTGTTAAAGAAAATCCATTAGGTTGTTCAATGTAAACTTCTTCAAGATCCCCATTCAGAAATGCACATTTAATATCCATTTGATATACTTTTTAGTTCTTGCATGCTGCAAAAGCCAAGAATAATCTAACTGCCTCAATTCTAGCTACCAGTGCAAAGGTCTCATTATAATCAATTCCTTCTTTCTTAGAATATCCCTTACACACTAGGATTGCTTTATTTCTGATTACCTTACCATCTTCATTAAGTTTGTTTCTGAATACCCATTTTGTTCCAATCACATTTTTGTCTTTAGGCCAGGGAACTAATGTCCAAGTGTTATTCTTCTCAATTTGCTCTAATTCTTCTTCCATAGCTTTAATCCAGTGTTTATCTTCACATGCATCATTAACTAATGATGGCTCAATTTGAGAAATAAGACATACCTCTTCATTTGTCAATCTTCCTCTTGTCATAACTCCTTTATACTTGTTTCCAATTATTTGATCTTCAGAGTGCTTCAGTCTTACATACCAAGGTGTCTTCATTTGTGGCTATTCCTCAGTTACAGTGGAATTTTTAGATGTTACCGGTGTAACTGGATCTTCATTCTATACTAGTGGGTTTAATGTAGGTTCATTTGTTAGTATTTTTGTTGCCGGTTCAGAGTCTATATACCTTGAAGTTTCTCTAAATTGTTCATCAATCTTCACATTTGTAATCTCAATAATTTTCTGCAATCTTTTGTTAAAACATCTATATGCCTTACTCTTAGATGAATAACCAAGAAATATTCCTCCATCACTTCTAGGATGAAATTTGCCAATATACTCATCTCTTCTAATATAGCATTTACTTCCAAATATTCTAAAATATTTAAGAGTAGGAGTAATACCAAACCATAGTTCATGAGGGGTCTTACCGGTTTCACCTTTGATGTGAACTTTGTTGAATGTATAGACCGTTGTACTTATTGCTTCTCTCTAATATACATGTGGTAGATTTTCTTCTGATAACATACTTCTAGCTACATCCAAGATAGTTCTATTTTTCCTTTCTACAACTCCATTCTGCTATGGTGTCTGAGGTGCTGATAGATGTCTTCTGGTTCCATTCACTTCACATAATGCATTAAATTCCTTAGATGTAAATTATCCTCCTTGATCTGATCTTAGACATTTGATTTTCTTACCAGTTTCATTTTCTACTATTGCTTTGAACAGTTTGAACTTCCAAAGTGCTTTTGATTTTTCTCTGAGAAAAGTAATGCAACACATTCTAGAGTAGTCATCAATGATTAGCCTAAAATATCTATCACCTTGTAAACTTTTAGTTCTAGCTAGACCACATAAATCAGTATGAATTAAGTCCAAGAGAATTATTGGATTTTTTGGAAACTTTAAAAAGTATCTCTAACTTGTTTTCCAAATTGACATTCCTCACATGCCAGATTGTGAGGCTTAACAATCTTAGCCAAATCTCTAAATGCCTTAGTGGCACTGATTTTTACTATGCAATCAAAATTTACATGACAGAGTCTCTTATGCCATAGCCAACTTTCATCAATGTGTGCAATCAAGCATGTCTTTTCACTATTATTCAAATGAAAGATATTACCTCTAGTTTGATTACCGGTTGCAATTTCCAAACCAGTTCTATTCATGATTTTGCATTTTCCATTCTTGAATTGTAACTGAAATCCTTTCTCAACTAATTGACCAACACTCAAAAGATTATGCTTTAAACCTTCAACATAGTTAACATTGTCAGTATTATGCTTACCATCAAGAGATATTGTACCTTTACCTTTGATGAAACAAGCTTTATCATCTTCAAATCTCACTAGGCCTCCATTATATTCCTAAAAAGTTAAGAGTTTACTTTTATCACCAGTCATATGATGTGAGCATCCTGAATCAATGATCCATTCATATATAACTTCAATTTTAGCTGTCAAGGCCTATTGTACTAGTTGAACAGTAGGTGACAGTTGATCTTCTGTTATAGAAACAAAAACCCATCCATTTTCTGTCAGATCTTCATTAGAATCATCAATCACTCCTTCATCAACAAGATAACAAGATTTGTCTTTGTTCTTCTTAAATCTATATCTCTAATATTCAGGGTTAGGCTTGTATGTTTTTCTAGCTTCTTCTCTTTGTCTAGCATGTCTATCAATGCATCTAGAAGCCATATGACCAATCTTATTACATTTGAAACATTTAAAGGGTTCTTTACCTTCATACTTACTTCCAATTGGACCTTTAGGCATTTTTCTTGCAGATAGTGCTTTAAGTTCTTCAAGTTCTTCATTTTCTCTCCTGCTTTCTTCAAGTTCTCTTGCATAAAAGGCTTTCCAATCAGACTTGTCAAATGATGGTGCAGATGATGTTGATGCTTTAAAAGCTAAATCTGTCTTTATAGTAGCAATTGGACCAAATTCCTCAATTTCAAAAGTTGAAAGTTTTCCAATCAATGTATCCCTAGTTACTGATGTATTAAGCATTGTTCTTAACTCATTTATAGTAGTAACTTTCATTTTATATGTCGGTGGCAATCCTCTTAAAACTTTTGAAACAATTTCATCTTCACTTAAGGTTCCTCCATAATATTTTATACCCAAAACAATTTCATTAACTCTTTCCATAAAAGCAAAAATCCTTTCATCTTCTTCCATTTTCAGATTTTCATACCTGACCCAGAAGCTTTCAAGTTTTGCAATTTTGATTGTGGAATCTCCTTCATTCAGTGTTTCCAAATGATCCCAAATGTCTTTAGTTGTAGACCTATCTGATAATCCCATGATTTGCTGATTTTGATAATGCGCTCAAAAGTGGTTCTCTTGCTTTGCAATCATTTTCCTCATCTTTAGCCAAGTTAGGTGGATTAGGCTGATTCTGAGTAGGAGAAGTATAGCCATTCTTTGTAACATCCCAGATGTCCTTTCCAATGCAATTTAGATGTGTCTCCATTTTGATCTTCCATATGCCATAGTTGGTTCCATCAAGTTTAGGATTGTCCTTCCTAAAATAGTTAGTAGACATTAGATCTCCTCAAGCTGTTAAACTTCTACAAAAGAGGATTAGGCTCTGATACCAATTGTTAGGTCCCGGAGACAACTGAGAGGGGGGGTGAATCAGTTGTCAAATAAATTTAAATTAAAACAACTTAATCAACTTAATGCTTAATATCGGTAAACTAGTCTTTTATACCGGTAGACAATTTTATCAGTTAATTGCAATACCGATAAGGATTAATGCATGAAACTAAAAGAAAAAGTCACCACAACACATAACACCAATATTTGTATGTGGAAACCCTGTAAGGGGAAAAACAACGATTGGAAACCTTACCCACAATCAGATGATACTACTATAGATAGTAAGTGTATACAAATGGGGTCTGCACATGCAAAAAGGCCAAGCGCCTAGAGCTCACTATTCAAACACAAAATAGGAGTCACATTGACTATAATTGGATGGTTAAATCCAATAAGGATGTACTGCTCAAATTAGCATCTTTCTATGCTGGATTTAGTATTGATGTAGTTCTGATTGTCTTCACAAAAACCCTCCTTCAACCTACAAATGATGTTTGCGTGTATAGCTTTTCTTATTCTCGCATATAACTTCAAACAATTCTTTTTCGCATTCCACATTCGATCTTACAAATTAGATCTTACATTTATATCATAACCTAAGACCAATTTTAGTAGGTCAGCTCTAAAGGATATTATAATAAAATTGATTTACAAATAAAAAAATATCCGATGCAATAACCGACTCAACATGTTGGCTTGATGCATGTAGTACCCCTACCGTAATCGATCTCCAACATTGGTTTAATCTTGATTAGTTATCTTAATATAATGATTATAGTCAGATGTTTGATTTACGCATAGCTAATGATGTGGTTTTCACACTAGTTGTATGCAAGTTGTTAGTGTACCTATTTCGTGGTATCAATATTGAGCTAACGTTCTCATTAAGTTATTATATATGTATGCATGTATGATCTTTGGTTGCAGGAAATTTCAGGTACAATGCCGCTTGAGTGCGAGGTTCGTCTTCACCTGGATGTGCAGGTTTGAGTGTACCCTTTTTAATCCTTAGAGTTGGATTAGGTGGTCGTAAGACCCTAGTTGACCTTAGTCGTACTCCAGTGAGCATCGCCAGTCGTCGTCGGTAATCCCCTTCCTGTTTGGGTTTGCGAGTCGTCTGTTGGGTTGGCTTTCTCGATTTGCGTGCCCGGTGTGTTTGGTTAAATGATTAATTAGTCTTTAGTAATTTTCTTTATTAAATATATGAGTTTGTGCATTGATGATTAATGGATTAAATTAATCGGGTATTCGTTATGCGATTTTCGTTGTTAATGAATTGCTTATTTTAAATTGGAAGTAAATTCGATTTAATGATTGATTTTAAATATTTAATGCATTTTATATATGCTGTCGAAAAAGGAAATTTTTGTATTTTATCGCAATAGACGTAATTGCATTCTGTTGGATTATTAAATTAGAAAGATTAAATTTCAATTAATTGAGGAAATCGATTTTGGAATTGATAAAGCAAGTTAATTTGTTGCTAGTTAGAAAGAATTAATTTTTGTGAATTATTTTTAAATAAAAACTTTTATTCCAAAAATAGAATTTTTTTTTGGGTAAACTCTTCCATTTAACCCAATTTGGGGAAAATGGGAGAGGAGGGGACAAATTTGGAAAAACCTTTGGTTGGAGAGAATTTTGGAAGAAAATTTGGAGGTTTGGGGAAGGAATGTTTCTGGATCTGACAGGTGGGCTCTCCCTCAACCATACCAGGATTGCGAATGAAGGTAGGATCTAATTCTCAAGTTTAGTTGTTGTATGAAATGGAAATGGGGGTTTTATCTGGGCTTTGGATTCTCCATTGAATGCCATGCTTTTGATTGATTTAGTAAATTAACCAGCTTGGCTGGAAGTGTTTTTGAGGTATTGATTAATTCCTCTTTGCTTTTGGGCGTTTGAAACCCTTGGGTGGATGTATAAGATGAATGAAAAACCAGCAAGAAAATATGTTTTCAATGCAGTTCGTTTAAACCAAGTTCATAGCAAATCGAAATTTATAAATAGGTATTTGGGTATGGCATTTTTAGCCAAGCTCGAACTGTGTTTAATAAAAAAGGGGGAAAAGAAAACATTTAATTTTCTCATCGCACTGGGCGTTTGTGCTTATTTCCGAACTGTGTATTGAATAAAAAATGCATATATTATTTTTTTACCACCGTGCGTGTTGGTTTTTTTTAAAAAAAAAAAACAGTGATTGGGGTTTTGAGGCGGGGAGCGGAGCTCCACCCGCTCCTCCTCCCCTCTCCCCCCACGCGTCCCCTTTTGCTTGCAAACCGCTCGGCTGCGGCCCCTGCGGTGGGAGATTTATTAATATGAATTGGTTAAAAACTCATTATGGCTTAAATTGTCTGTTCGATGTTTGAACCTTAGAGAGTTAGAAAACCAAGAATAACTTAACCCTTGATGAGATAGATAACTGTAAGCTGATTTAGATCTTGTAGAAACTTGATCGTCTTGTAATGATTAAATCAATTTTGAGGAAATATTGTCTTTTCTGATTATTGCCTTGCGAGTTTAATTGCTGTAGTCGCTTTTAATTATGAGATGGCAAGAGTGCTTGTTTGTTGGGTCCCTGTCGTATGAAATGACTTGGGGTACCTGTTTCAGTCCTCGGTTTCGAGTTGACTGTTGTATTGTGGTAGTGTCGTATTTGGTCATATCCTCGTTGTGTGAGTCGAATGATGATTCATGGTTGACCTTAGTTTGTCAGGTCTCTTGTTAGAGTACCGTCAGTAAGTGTTCATCCTTGAGTAGTGTTTAACCAGATGATTGTTTCTCTCTTCTTGAGCTCCGTTTGTCTGACCATGTGTATTCCTTGGTTTTGAGTTCATGGAGTTTAGTCTAGTGTCGTATGGGAAAGTGGCTTTCGATTGGGGGCCACGCCCAAAGTGGCTGCTGGGTAACCCGTCAAAAGTGAGTCTAATAAGTGATAACCTAAGTAGATTAGAATGTAATCTCTAAATAAGATAAATGTGCCTCACACATGAGACGAGTGCTATCATAGATTCGACATGCTGTGAGAAGGCCTGAAATGGCAAACCATCTTCCTTGTCTCCGCGAGAGGATGTGTGGGTCCACATAAGGCTTGGATGGGCCAGAAGTTCGGATTAGGGTGCCAGGGTGACCCAGTGTATGGGGCCGGAACCTATGAAGACTTGCCATGGTATCCATACCAGGTTGTGTGATGACACTTGTCCCTACGTTCGCTAGTGTGTTGTTGTTTTGTCCTGTTAGGAGTACCTTTGTGAGTCGTCCTTTTGTCTCTGCCCTTGTGAGTGTCGGCTTCATGTTAGACCTTGGGTGGTGATGGCTCAGTTTTATGGATGCCCTCATGGACCTCTTGTTTTAGCTTTGATTATGTTCAGCTGGATCCTGTTCTTTTCAAGGATCGTTTATGTATTAATTGACCGGTGCGGTCGCTTGTATATTGTTTATGTATCGCCTTGATGGCTGGATTGTATAGTGTAACCTCTCGTATTCTTAACTTTATTATTTATCAGAGGGGTCTTGCAGTTGCGCAGACCCGGAGATGTAGCCCTTTAGGGGTGAACTCCGAGATCAGTATGGTGTTATGTGATGTATTCTCTTATGTTTCCTTTATTCAGCTTTATCATGTATGATTAGCTTATGTTAGAATGGTTAAGTGGATAAATGGAATTAACTTTAAATACTTATATTCAGTTCTTTCTTGAATGCCATGTTGATCGAATGCATAAGTAGTTTAGATGAGATTTATCGTAGATGCATGTGTGATCGTCCTTTAAAATGCAATGAGTTGGAATATGAAAGAATGTAACTTAGAGTAATGAATTAGACTCAGTTGTTGTTAAGGAATTTAAATATGCTTGGAAAGATCTCTTATGTTATGATGAAATCCTAGTGTATTAGAATGTTAAATGTATGGTTTGTAATTCTAAATGAAAAGCTTGAGTGAAGATTATGAATGGATCTTAATGATGAATCTTCGCTTGTGATTTATATTTCCCTCTTTTGAAAGGAATTATTCTGATTATGAATTATCTAGTTATTAAGATATTCAGCTTTTGGATTAATTGTGTGAGTTAAGTGAATGGTGAAATTTAAGTAATCTCGTTGGGAAACTCTCTAGGTGTTAGTTGAAGTCTTCCGCTATGTAATCTGAATCTTTGATATCTTGTTGCATCTTATGTGTTGTAACCTAAAATAAAAAAAATAAAAAAAATTTGCACTCTATTCTTGTGTTTTGGCTTAATCCCTTCGGGGTTTCCTGGCGGGGCATTACATTTGGTATCAGAGCCCATGTTGCAAACATTGGGATCTCTGGTGTCGCGTGTGCCCTCTATTTGTGTGAGGTGTATCGACCTTATGTGTATGCTTGTCCTCCTTTTGCATGTGAGTGATTGAGCAAACCTTGTCTGGTGTGTAACGTGTGTGTTCACACCTTGTTTTCGCCTTCTTGATGTTGGTGTTTGAGTGCTTATATGTGCATTGGGTGCTTATTGATGTCTTGGTCTATGATTACTCTTATTCTGAAAGAGAGTCGTATGTACCTTTCCTTTTTGAGTGTTGTACTCTTTAGACTAACCCATTTGGTTGGTCCGTGCTTGTCTTGAATTTGAAAGTGCGAAATGTGTTTGTTTAAAGATTATGTTATAGCTTAATGTTGTCCACTTGAAGGACTAGTATGGCAATTATTGTATGCTTATTTTGTAGAAAATTACATGAGTATCACCACTCCTCTCTCTCTTTTTGGAAATTAAAATGATTAGGATATGAGTAATTATCTTTGACTCAAGTTTCCTTGTTTGCAAGAGAGAAAAGGGTGTGACTTCTTGAACCCTGGTGCGAGCCTTATGAAGCTTATGTTTTAGATTATTAAAGGGCTATGGGTTTGAAAATTTATTTTGGGTGAATGGGAGAAAACTGTATGTGTACGTTTAAATAATTCTCCATGTGTATCTTGTAGGAGTAGCATGATTAAATCCTATCTTAGTAAGGTGCATTGCTATGCGAATAGTTGAATTATGTGAAACTGCTTGGTTTGAAGAAGTGTTAAAAAGAGCATGTTATGGTAGCTTCGGGAGAGTATTAATGTGTTCCCTGAAAGATTGTTTTATGTGTTTTCTGAAAGATTTTCTTATGTGTTTCGTTAAACCAGTTTGATTGAAGATTTATTTTAGCAAATGCTCCATTGAACTCGCTTTTGGGTATATGTAATTACCTTAATGTGTTTAGAAAGTGCGAATGAAAAGCTTGTTTGATGTGCATGCATTAATATGTTTTATTTGGGTAATAGCTCCTTGCTTATCTTTGATCGTAATGTGATTTCTTATAGGTTGCAAATTATGACATGTGTCTATATTGTATTATTATAAATGAGTGTTCTTATGAGGTCTTGCATTATCAAAAAGATTGCCTCTCTTGATCTCTGTTTTGTTTGGAAAACTAGAACCTCCTGTTGCAACTATAATTATTGGAAATGTTTTGTGAGATTGACTGTCATCCTTCTAAAACGGTAGTGAAATGAAAACCGTGTAATTTAAGTGATAGGCTTATAGTCAGAAAATATATTATGCAGCATGATCTTGTTTGATCTTGCGTGTTTTGTAGGAAATGGTTTGGTTATCAAACTCTCTTTCCCTTCTCTTTGCCTAATCATAAGATTTTTAGAAATGGTATTAAGAGTGCACTGATTTAAATAGAATGTTTATAAAACATGTAAATTGTGTGTTTGCTTTTGGCTTCATAGTGATAGATGAAAGTCTTAAGCTTTAGAAATGAATTTGCTTAGCTAGTAATTTGATTATGAATGCTTAGTGAGATTCAAGAAAGATGTAGGAATAATGTTATTTCCTTATGTAATTGTGAATTGTTAATAATTTCAGTACTTGAATCTAGAGTAAACTTGATTCAGTTATTTATATAGAAAGCATAATTGGAATCTTCCTTGTATAGATGTTAGCGTACTGAAAAGTACTCCTCGTAAATGTGACTAAACCAGTACTGGTGCATTGTGTGTATTGTAAGAAGCCAGTGCTTATTATATGTGCCCATGGATTGGTGAAGTAATCAACCATGGAGGATATGTTGCTTATGAGTATGGGAAACCATATTGTTTATGTGATGTTGCTTAATTGTTCCCTACTGAGTACCAAACCTTGGGTTGTGGGTAACTCAGTATGTTAAGGGGTAGTATTCGAAGCGACCGTTCCTTGAATAGTATGGATTGGCGTACGAGTAATGTCGGCGCGAAGCGACTTTAGCTTCTCTACTTCGAGGAATGATATAGTTGTACTACTAAACTGTATCAAAGTGTACTCAATACTTTCCCTTTGATGAACCTATTTATAGGTTTATGTGTGTCAGCCTATTCCTCTTCCTTATTTGAGTTGTTTGGATGGTGATTCTTGTGTATAGTGATGGTATGATTTGGAGGATCCTTTGCCTTGTCTTCATGCAAGGTAGGTTTATTCACTTGTGCTGCCAGTTAGTTTGTGTTGGTGGGCATGTGGGTGGACCATAGTCATGTATACCTCTGACTTACGACGAGTATCCTTCTAGATACGTCGCTATGCGGGATGTGACTTGCGCGTGCTTTTTCCGCGAGGTGCACTACCATGCGGGATACGTCCATTGTGTGTTTTCTCCACTTGGGGTATTGCCATGCCACGTGACGACGTGATGCGGGGTGATGTCGAGGTGCACACCGCCATGCCATGTGGATAGTGTGACTATGTCGCACCACATGATGAGCTACTGCAATAGCTAGTCAGTTGTTCCTTCCTTCCTCGTTGGTGGCTAGATGCTAGTCACACAGTGCTGTTATGTGCAGTTGTGATATTCTTTATATTTCTTTGGGGATCAGCAACTTATTTTACCTTGACTTTGAAGGTTTGGCCACGATCTTGTGATCTTTTGCACTTTGATTTGGTGTTGAAATTCCGGATTATTTTCTTACCTTATTGTTGGAATTGATGATTTATTATCTTTATTCATCTGTACTTTGGTGGCTAAACTGGTTTATCATTATTGTTTTCGAATGCTGGTCTTGTGTCGAAATGTGAAATTCCTCTCCAAGGACGTATAATACGGAATTGGTAGAGTGTGTGCGAGGAAGTTGATATAGGGAACCGTGAGGATAGGGGGTATGTGAGGCTGTGACGCAGCTAGTACCCACTACCTACCTATGTGTGGTGACTATCTCTTGGAGGCTAACCACCTTGTTCAACAAGGGATGTTCACAAAGGTCTTGTATGGAAGGTAGCACCGCTATGGTGTGCCTAGCACCATCGAGTCCTTGAGTGAGATATTGGATTTTTTTATGATCATATTGTTGTTCTGAGATTAGGCATAGAGATGCTGATCGTGCATGTTATCCTTGACCGAGCATTAGACATGCTCACATGTGGCCTTTTATGTTATGCATTCCAGTTATGTGGATGGTTATTATTTGTATCATGGAGTAAATTGTGTTAACTTGTCGCTATGTTATGGGACATAGTCTTTGGAAAGGTTTTCTTATGCCTGGCAAGTGTAATCAATTGAGTTATTTTGTTGCTCTTATTTCATGAAAGTTAATTTGGTGGTAGAAATTGATATCTTGAGCCAGTTCTATGTTATTAAAATTTTATGAGAAAGATGGACTGGTAAAGGAAATTGATCATTATGGCATGTTTTCTTGTCATTTTTGGTCGATGATTATGGTAATTGTTGTTTACCTCCTTGTAATGCTTTAATTTGGTGAAATGAAAGGAAGAAATTTCTTGTTTCCTTGCTATGATTGTGGATAATTCCTAGAATATTTTAAAGGAATGTATGGTTTTAGATGTATCTTGCCAATGGATAATGGCGTTTGTAAAGGATTTTGCAATCACATTTCATTTATTTATGGAAAGATTTCTATGTGCAATTTGATCTTTGTTGAATGAGTTTCAGGGCTGATGCGTACGACATATTCTCCATCTAGCCTTACGACTTCCAGGAGTAAGTCGGAACCTAGGGGGGGAGAATGTAGTACCCCTACCATAATCGATCTCTAACATTGGTTTAATCTTGATTAGTTATCTTAATATAATGATTATAGTCAGATGTTTGATTTACGCATAGCTAATGATGTGGTTTTCACACTAGTTGTATGCAAGTTGTTAGTGTACCTATTTCGTGGTATCAATATTGAGCTAACGTTCTCATTAAGTTATTATATATGTATGCATGTATGATCTTTGGTTGCAGGAAATTTCAGGTACAATGCCGCTTGAGTGCGAGGTTCGTCTTCACCTGGATGTGCAGGTTTGAGTGTACCCTTTTTAATCCTTAGAGTTGGATTAGGTGGTCGTAAGACCCTAGTTGACCTTAGTCGTACTCCAGTGAGCATCGCCAGTCGTCGTCGGTAATCCCCTTCCTGTTTGGGTTTGCGAGTCGTCTGTTGGGTTGGCTTTCTCGATTTGCGTGCCTGGTGTGTTTGGTTAAATGATTAATTAGTCTTTAGTAATTTTCTTTATTAAATATATGAGTTTGTGCATTGATGATTAATGGATTCAATTAATCGGGTATTCGTTATGCGATTTTCGTTGTTAATGAATTGCTTATTTTAAATTGGAAGTAAATTCGATTTAATGATTGATTTTAAATATTTAATGCATTTTATATATGCTGTCGAAAAAGGAAATTTTTGTATTTTATCGCAATAGACGTAATTGCATTCTGTTGGATTATTAAATTAGAAAGATTAAATTTCAATTAATTGAGGAAATCGATTTTGGAATTGATAAAGCAAGTTAATTTGTTGCTAGTTAGAAAGAATTAATTTTTGTGAATTATTTTTAAATAAAAACTTTTATTCCAAAAATAGAATTTTTTTTTGGGTCAACTCTTCCATTTAACCCAATTTGGGGAAAATGGGAGAGGAGGGGACAAATTTGGAAAAACCTTTGGTTGGAGAGAATTTTGGAAGAAAATTTGGAGGTTTGGGGAAGGAATGTTTCTGGATCTGATAGGTGGGCTCTCCCTCAGCCATACCAGGATTGCGAATGAAGGTAGGATCTAATTCTCAAGTTTAGTTGTTGTATGAAATGGAAATGGGGGTTTTATCTGGGCTTTGGATTCTCCATTGAATGCCATGCTTTTGATTGATTTAGTAAATTAACCAGCTTGGCTGGAAGTGTTTTTGAGGTATTGATTAATTCCTCTTTGCTTTTGGGCATTTGAAACCCTTGGATGGATGTATAAGATGAATGAAAAACCAGCAAGAAAATATGTTTTCAACGCAGTTCGTTTAAACCAAGTTCATAGCAAATCGAAATTTATAAATAGGTATTTGGGTATGGCGTTTTTAGCCAAGCTCGAACTGTGTTTAATAAAAAAGGGGGAAAAGAAAACATTTAATTTTCTCATCGCACTGGGCGTTTGTGCTTATTTCCGAACTGTGTATTGAATCAAAAATGCATATATTATTTTTTTACCACCGTGCGTGTTGGTTTTTTAAAAAAAAAAAAACAGTGGTTGGGGTTTGGAGGCGGGGAGCGGAGCTCCACCCGCTCCTCCTCCCCTCTCCCCCCACGCGTCCCCTTTTGCTTGCAAACCGCTTGGCTGCGGCTCACGGCGGTGGCCGCAGGGCGCCGCGGCACCTGCGGGCGCCACCCACGAGCATCCCCCGTGCCTGCGGCTAGGGTTGGGCACGGCCCGCCTAGCCCTTGGTAAAATGTTTTTTTTAAATTAGTTTTTAAATTCGTTTTTTTGTATAAAAGAAAACATAGTTTATAATATCATTTTTTTTAATGTATTTTTTTAGTATTTAAAAAAAAAAAATGCATATGAATTTTAGTATCATGTTGATGAAAGTTATTTTTTTAATGTTAAGTTCTTAATTGTTCTTAATTATGGTTAAGAAGGCAATATCTGGATAAATGTTAATTTGGATATTAATTAATTCTATAATGGAATTTATAAGTTATTTACTATTCAATTTCATTTTGTGGACTATGCACTTTCCTGATTAAGTTCTGAAACTATGAATTTTCGCAATTGATTATTGCTGTTTATATTCTTATTGATCTTGGATTTATAAATCTAGATCTTACCTTCTAGCTAATTAGGGAAGTTGGCTAATTGAGGTAGTATTGTTTTAAAACGAAATAGAATATTATGTTATTGGGAAATCGTTGTAATACGATGGAATTACTAATGGATGTTTGTTGGAGATTAAATACCTTATTTTAGTTGATCAATGGTTGTCGGAGATTTATTAATATGAATTGGTTAAAAACTCATTATGGCTTAAATTGTCTGTTCGATGTTTGAACCTTAGAGAGTTAGAAAACCAAGAATAACTTAACCCTTGATGAGATAGATAACTGTAAGCTGATTTAGATCTTGTAGAAACTTGATCGTCTTGTAATGATTAAATCAATTTTGAGGAAATATTGTCTTTTCTGATTATTGCCTTGCGAGTTTAATTGTTGTATTCGCTTTTAATTATGAGATGGCAAGAGTGCTTGTTTGTTGGGTCCTTGTCGTATGAAATGACTTGGGGTACCTGTTTCAGTCCTCGGTTTCGAGTTGACTGTTGTATTGTGGTAGTGTCGTATTTGGTCATATCCTCGTTGTGTGAGTCGAATGATGATTCATGGTTGACCTTAGTTTGTCAGGTCTCTTGTTAGAGTACAGTCAGTAAGTGTTCATCCTTGAGTCGTGTTTAACCAGATGATTGTTTCTCTCTTCTTGAGCTCCGTTTGTCTGACCATGTGTATTCCTTGGTTTTGAGTTCGTGGAGTTTAGTCTAGTGTCGTATGGGAAAGTGGCTTTCGATTGGGGGCCGCGCCCAAAGTGGCTGCTGGGTAACCCGTTGAAAGTGAGTCTAATAAGTGATAACCTAAGTAGATTAGAATGTAATCTCTAAATAAGATAAATGTGCCTCACACATGAGACGAGTGCTATCATAGATTCGACATGCTGTGAGAAGGCCTGAAATGGCAAACCATCTTCCTTGTCTCCGCGAGAGGATGTGTGGGTCCACATAAGGCTTGGATGGGCCGGAAGTTCGGATTAGGGTGCCAGGGTGACCCAGTGTATGGGGCCGGAACCTATGAAGACTTGCCATGGTATCCATACCAGGTTGTGTGATGACACTTGTCCCTACGTTCGCTAGTGTGTTGTTGTTTTGTCCTGTTAGGAGTACCTTTGTGAGTCATCCTTTTGTCTCTGCCCTTGTGAGTGTCAGCTTCATGTTAGACCTTGGGTGGTGATGGCTCAGTTTTATGGATGCTCTCATGGACCTCTTGTTTTAGCTTTGATTATGTTCAGCTGGATCCTGTTCTTTTCAAGGATCGTTTATGTATTAATTGACCGGTGCGGTCGCTTGTATATTGTTTATGTATCGCCTTGATGGTTGGATTGTATAGTGTTACCTCTCGTATTCTTAACTTTATTATTTATCAGAGGGGTCTTGTAGTTGCGCAGACCCAGAGATGTAGCCCTTTAGGGGTGAACTCCGAGATCAGTATGGTGTTATGTGATGTATTCTCTTATGTTTCCTTTATTCAGCTTTATCATGTATGATTAGCTTATATTAGAATGGTTAAGTGGATAAATGGAATTAACTTTAAATACTTATATTCAGTTCTTTCTTGAATGCCATGTTGATCGAATGCATAAGTAGTTTAGATGAGATTTATCGTAGATGCATGTGTGATCGTCCTTTAAAATGCAATGAGTTGGAATATGAAAGAATGTAACTTAGAGTAATGAATTAGACTCAGTTGTTGTTAAGGAATTTAAATATGCTTGGAAAGATCTCTTATGTTATGATGAAATCCTAGTGTATTAGAATGTTAAATGTATGGTTTGTAATTCTAAATGAAAAGCTTGAGTGAAGATTATGAATGGATCTTAATGATGAATCTTCGCTTGTGATTTATATTTCCCTCTTTTGAAAGGAATTATTCTGATTATGAATTATCTAGTTATTAAGATATTCAGCTTTTGGATTAATTGTGTGAGTTAAGTGAATGGTGAAATTTAAGTAATCTCGTTGGGAAACTCTCTAGGTGTTAGTTGAAGTCTTCCGCTATGTAATCTGAATCTTTGATATCTTGTTGCATCTTATGTGTTGTAACCTAAAATAAAAAAAATAAAAAAAAATTGCACTCTATTCTTGTGTTTTGGCTTAATCCCTTCGGGGTTTCCTGGCGGGGCATTACAATGCATTTACATCAATAATAAAACATCTCCATAGCGTGTCCTACTGGTTTGGAAAAGATAAACCTACCGGTGTATAACCTAGACCTATTTGTCGATAACAACAAATATGCAAATACGAATATGCCATTGAAAAAATCATCAAGACAAAGTGTCCAAATGATGTCTTCGACATAACCAAGTGTTTTCCATGCCATTCCAAGTGTCGGTGAACGTTATATCCTGCTAGTGTACCAGATACCAGTGACTGTGCATAAGTCACTTGCTTGGCGGTGAATGTTGTTGATTCTCCAAAGTGCTAGAGTTGATAAGTGTTAGTAGGTGTTGACATCAATGACAAAACCATACCAAAATACCAACAGAATTGGCTTATTCATGATAACTATACTCTTATTTGATCAGTCGATGTCGGTCTAGTGATTGGATGCTATCCTTCTTGCGTAGAAGATTGGTTTCTGGTTCTGGCAAGGGTTTCATCAGTAGAGATTTTGATGGAGATCTTTGATGAATTGGATAAGTGGTGTTGGTGCAACTTCTAATGGAATTTCAAGATCCTGTTGGTGATCGTGGTTGAGACTTGGCATTCAGAGATCATTGTTGAAGCATGTGGACCTATACTTGGTCCCAGTTGATCTAGGTTATGGACTGACATTAATGTAATGTGTGGATAGGACCTATTGATGTATTTTTGGGATATCTTATGTGTTGATATTACTTATTTGGTCTAAGTCTGACATGGTTTGTAATTATGTAATTGTTTTATTGTCTAGTAGGCGACCTGATTGTTTATGGTCAAGGGTTTGTATAAATAAGATGTAAGATCTCATTGTATATCATCATGGTTAATTTAAGAGATCATGGTCAAGGAATGTAATGTGCGAATAATGTAATATCATTCAGGTAGAGGAGTTGGTCAATCACTAGAGATCAAATTGGGTTTTTGTAAGATGATTTAGTTCTCTGGTATTGAGCTTAACTGGAACTGTACTCTAGCATAGGATATGCTATCTTTTGCAATTCAACACTTCTTCGGATTGTAGTGTCTATTTCTATGTAGTCAGTGAGACTCATTTTGTAATGAGAAGTGTGCTCTAGGTTGTTGGCCTTTTTGCAAGTGGAGGCCCCTTCATTCTAAAACACATACTTACTAGAGAAGTATTATCTGAATGTGGGTAGGCTTCCCACTGTTGTTTTTCCCTTTACTAGGTTTTCTACATACAAATCTTGGTATTGTGTGGATGGATTTTATTCTATGATTATTGTTTATGCTTAATTGGTTTATCTACTATTGTGGTATTAATGTTTTGGTTTCCGGTATTAAAGATTTAATTTCTAATACTTCTAGTAATCTGTGACAACTAATTCACCCCCCCTCTTAGTTGTCTTCTAGTTATCTGAACTGTCTAACACAAGTCGTTGGATAGCGGGAGTCATTATGCCCAACTTGGAGTTATCTTGCACTGACACCATGCACATACTTTTCATGGTGCGGGATAGTGGGGGAACACATTTCCCTTTGAATTTTCTTGTAACGCATTGCCAACCAAGGCTCAATAAACATGTTGTAGGATAGCGGGGGGGTCTTCGACCTTTATGACATTTTTATCATTCATTACCTCTTTCCTTCATTCAAACACACTGCGGGACCTAGCGACACACGTGAACCAAACAACAATTGCTGCCATGTGGAAATTATGACTCTCAACCCCTACTTGAAACTCGATTATTGTTGCTGACATGGATGACATGTGGAGATGATGAATCTGGTCGAAACCCCTATGACATAACATGACGTGTTATGCGCAATAACATTGCATAACCTGCATGTTATGCATGACTGCTACCTACATCTCTACAACCTCTCTTGACATCCTTTTTACATCAATGACATCAATGCCAAAAATATCCCCGTTTGGCATTGATGTTAACACACTTGCAGACCATACTCTAACCAAGCTCTCCCCCTTTGACAATAATGGCAAAGGGTGTAACAACCAACTGTCACCTGTGCATTAATGCCCCATTGATTTTAGATAGAAATGAATGAAACTTCCAATTTTGATCATGACACATCTGAAATACATTAGAAATTTCCTTTACAACTTCTTGACCTCTCTTTCCTAGAGCTAGATGAACCATTATTACAATATAAGGAGTAGTGCCAATACTACCTACAAAAATTCAGATCTCCCCCTAAGACTGTACATGAGATTCAAGGTGAAAAGTGTAGAAACAGTATGCTCCCCCTTAACCATAGACCTTAAATCAATGCTTTAAGTGTAGAAGGAGGGTGAAAAAAGACCCATTTTTTGTCTCAAGTACTTAAAGCTATCTGTAGATAGTGGCTTAGTAAAGATATCGGTTATTTTCTCACTGGTGCACACATACTCAACTTTGAATTATTTCTCTACGACCTTTTCCCCGAGAAAAAGATATTTGATTACAATGTGCTTTTTCCTAGAGTGCATAACAAGGTTCTTGGATATATTGATTGCACTTGAGTTGTCACACATGATGGGAATAGGATCCAAAAACTCTACCTAGATATCCTTGAGTTTGCTTCATATACAAAAATTGAGAACAACATGTAGCAGCTGCACTATAATTTGCTTCATCACTTGATAATGAAATGGAATCTTGCTTCTTGCTATGCCATGACACCAATTTGTCTCCAAGGAAGAAAGCTACACCACTGGTGCTCTTCCTATCATCTACACATCTTGCCCAATCTACAGTATAGGCTTGCAAAATGAAATCTCCTTTCTTTCGATACCATAAGCCTTAAGTAAGTGTCCCGTGCAGATACTTGAATATCCTCATAACAAAATTGGCATATGTTTGTTTAGGAGCTACTTGGAATATGGAAACCATGCACACAACTTGAACTATATCAAGCCTTGATGTTGTAAGATACATCAGGCTTCCAATCATGGATCTATACAAGGTTTGATCTACACTAGGTGACAAATCATCTTTGCCTAATTTCCATCCCATCACCATGAGGGTGTTAGCCGGTTTGTTGTCTTCCATCTGAAATTTCTTCAACATGTCTTTAGCATACCTGGTTTGAGAAATGAATTTGCCCTTATTCTGTTGTGATATTTGCAACCCAAGAAAATATGATAACTCTCTAGGCATGGACATTTCAAACTCTGACTGCATCAGATAAGTAAATTATTTGCATAGAACATCCTTGTTGCCTCTAAAGATGATGTCATCTACATATACCACAACTATGATCATATGGTTTCCATCAACCTTAATATATAATTTATTGTCAGCATTTCCTTTTCTAAAACCTTGCTAATTTAAGTACTTATTCGGTCTAGAATACCACGCTCTAGGTGCCTGGCGCTTTAGACCATATAATTCTTTCTTCAATCTACACGCAAATTTTTCATCATCATGCAAGTAAAACCCTTGGAGTTTCTCTATGTAGACCTCTTCTTCAAGATTTCCATTCAAGAATACGGATTTGACATCCATCTGATATACTTTGTATCCTATATAGGCTGAGAATGCCAAGAACATTCTGATTGCTTCAAGCCTTGCAACTAGTGCAAATGTTTCTTCAAAGTATATGCCCTCTACCTAAGCATATCCTTTGCACACAAGCCTTTCCTTGTTCCTTATTACCTTGCCTTCTTCATTCATCTTGTTCCTGTAGACCCATTTAGTGCCAATAACATTCTTTTCTGCTAGCCTAGGAACCAAATCCGAAGTCTTGTTCTTCTCTATTTGTTGCAACTCTTCTTCCGTAGCCTTCATCCACTTCTCACACTTAGTGGCCTCGTCATATGTTTTGGGTTCAACCTCAGTCATAAGGAAAAAGTTTACTTTCTCAATGTTCCTTTTTCTCCTTCTAGTTTGCACACCATCATTCTTATTTTCTATGATCTAATCCTCTAGGTGATTCTTTTGCACATATCTTTTAGGGGTTTTTCTTGATGCTTCTTCTTCTTGTTCACTCTCAAATTGATCTTCATCTTCACTGTGTGATTCTTCAATCTAATTTATTGGAGTCTTTTTAACTTTAGGTATATCCTCATTAATTCTCACATGCACACTTTCAACCACTTTCTTGAGCCTTTTGTTGAAACACTTACAGGCCTTGATGTGAGCAGAGTAGCCTAAAAAGATACCTTTATCACATATTGATTCAAAGCTACCTAGTCCATCTTCATCCCTTTTGATGAAGCATTTGCTTCCAAACACTTTGAAATACTTGATTGAGGGTCTCCTATCATACCATAGTTCATTGTTGTTTACCCTTAGTTGTACTCTATTTAAGGTGTATACAATAGTGTGAACTGCCTCTTTCCAATAGACATCAGGCAAATTGACTTCATTTAACATTGTCCTTGCCATTTCCTTGATTGTTTTATTCTTCCTTTCCACAACACTATTTTGTTGTGGTGTCCTACGGACTAAATATTGTCTTCTAATTCCATGTCTCTCACAGTAAACTTCAAACTCATTTGATGTGAACTTACCTCCATAGTCTGATCTTAGACATTTCATCTTTTATTCACTTTCTTTTCCAGCCATTTTTTCTGCATATTTTGAACCTTCCAAAGGCTTGTGACTTGTCTTTCAAGAATGTGACCCATTTCATCCTTGATAAATCATTTATAAGCATCTTTAAGTATCCTTATCAATTAAGGGCTCTTGTCCTTGTAGGTCCACATAAGTCAGTATGAGCAAGTTCTAGAGTGGCCTTGTAGTTGAGTATTCTTTAGTCTTGAATCTTGCTTTAGTTTGCTTCCCTCTTTGACACTCATCAAAAAAGGTTCTTGTTGGCTTAATAAGTTGAGGTATGTGTCTTTCATACCCTTTCTTTCTTACATTAACAAGGTTATCAAAATTGATTTGACCTAGTCTTCTATACCATAACCAACTCTCATCAACTTCTCCCATCATACATTCAGACTCAAAGCATTCCTTAAGATTATATACATTTCCATCAATCATTTTTCCTTTTACAAAAAGGTGACCACTGCCCCCTTTTCTAATTTCACAACCCTTGGAATCAAATGTAAACTCATATCCTTTATCACACATTTGACTCACAGTTAGCGGATTGTGCTTCAAACATTCCACATAATATACATCATGTGCTTTCGTCTTGCCATCAATTTGTAGTGTGCCTCTGCCCTTGATTTTAATTGATGAATTATCTCCAAACCTCACTAAGCCACCATTCCAATGTTCAAGCTTAATGAATTTCTTCTTATCACCAATCATGTGGTTGGAACACCCACTATCAACTACCCACAAGTTTTTCCTTTCAGCATGTAGGCCAGTTTGAATAATCAAACTTGACTCAATCTTATCTTTATCCTTTTCTGCCCAAACTTGTTGGTTTCTTTCTTCCTTTCCATTGTCACATTGTGTTTTGATTTTGCATTAGGTTCAGATGTTGGCACTATCTTCTTTTACTTAGCTATCCTAATTTTACAATGTGGCCCAATTTTTGACAATGATAGCATTTTACATTTACATTTAATGGTGAATTTGAAAATCTATTGTACAAATGAGATACATTTCTCTTACATTCATAACTTCTATGACCATGCCCATTACAATGATAACAAATAACATTCATATTCCTAAGAGCAGAAAATTGATTTCTACTTTCAAAACTAGGAGGAGACTTATGCATAATCTTACAATCAATAATCTTATGACCATAAGTATTACATTTATAGCAGTAGCCATGGAATTGAGGTACATACCACTCATTCTTGAAGTTGTTTCTCATTTGTCTCCTTGGAGAAGCATAGTACAGTTTTCTTGAGATCTTCCCTTTTGTATCCTTGACTCTAGTGAAGCCTCCATCATTTATCTAGGTTTTTCTTTTAAGATCAGTATGTTGGTTCATTGATTGATTCTTTGTACCAGCAACATATGTCCTCTTCTCATTTGGCTTGCTGACAGTGAATGTTTATTTGATGTCACTTTCACTTGAAGAGGTGAAATGTATCTCCTTCCCTAATGAATCTTTATTGTTAGAATATTGTCCAATTTCAAATCCAACACCATTGATGTCCTTGTTGGGCTTCTAGTTACTTAACATTTTGTTAAAGCTTCGTTGTTGCCACCATACTTAATTCTCATGTTGAGTTCATCCTTAATCTTTTCCAATTCCTTTCTTAGATTTAAAAGGTCTTCTTCCAATTTTTGACACTCCTTATCCTTTCTTTCTAAGTCTGATTTTGTTACTTCATACATCCTTTTTTCTTCTTTGAACTGAATCTTCAAATCAGAAACTGTTCTCTTTGATTCTTCAAGAGATTTATTTAGCAGGTCTTGTTCTTCAACAACAACATTCTTGTACTTTTTATATTATATTCTTACCTTTCGAAGTTCTTCTAGTACACTCACAAGCTCACCTTCAATGTCTACTACACCTTCAATGTCCTCTTCTTCATCATCAACAAATAACTCTTCTTGTGCCATAAAGAGATTTACTTCTCTTTCACCATCACGGCAATGGCCTTCAGAGACACTTTCTTCATCAGAGGCATCATCTTCAATTGTGTAAAGACTGATTTTTTCCTAAAATTTCTTCTCCTTGATATATAAGAATTATTCACCTTTTCTTTGTCAAGAGCCTTCATGTTTTTCTTTTCATATTCATCCTTTTCTCCATAAGGGCACTTAGAAGCAAAGTGTCCAATCTTGTCATGGTTGAAACATTTGAAAGGTAATTTACCTTCATACTTTATTGAACCTCTTTTGAGCCTCCTTACAAAGTTTTCTACAACAACATCAGAGTCATTTTCATCCTCATTTGTAGCTTGTTCTTTTTCTTTCTGTGTGGTATTGAAGGAAGCCTCTCTCTTTGACGTTTCTCTTCCTATTGTTTTCATTTCATAAGCTGATAAGGAGCTAAATAATTCATCCATAGAGAATGTATTTAAATCTTTAGCTTCCTCAATAATAGAGACCTTTTTGTCATACTTTGAAGTTAATGATCTCAGAACCTTCTTGATAGTAACTTCATCTTTGACATCCTCTCCAAGTCCTATTATAGCACTCACAATCTCATCCACTGTTTGCAGATAGTTGGCTATGTTATCTTCTTTCATTTTTAGGTTTCCAAATTGAGCTCTTAGATTTTGCAGTTTAGCTTCTTTCACTTTGCTATCTGTTGGCATCATGGTGAGCATGATGAAGTTTGAGGTACTTAGAGGTTGTCATTGATCACAAATATCAACTCAAATGTCATCACAATTGATCGGAAAAGGGCTATAATGAATTGGCAAGAAATACAGAACTGAAGACTTCCACAGGTGAGCAGAGACTAGTTTATAGGAAGCAAGCAATAGTTGAGCTGAGTGAAGTAGGTTCACCGATATAAAGGAAGCAACCAGTAGCAGATCATAACGGTGATTGATAAGCATGTGAAGTGAAAAGGACAAGCACACATTGTCATCAACATGTTTGGCTTACTAACATGTGGATCCAACAAATTAGAAAGAGATAGTTGAATTTGGAGTGCTTACTAGAGAATTGGTGAGATTTGTGACATGAATGGATAGTCTCACCGATACAATCGGCGATATTTGTGGAACAAACAGATTGGCACATAGAATGATTTTTGAGTTCGAATTTTGGAGGGAAAGCTAGTGCCAAGATTGAATATAGCTATATACATGTTTTTTCATCTTGATTTTCTATGTGCATGTGTCATGGAAGTTGTTAGTGAGTAGAGATTGAAAATCAGAGTAAGGTGAAAAATGAGCTAAGGGCAGAAGGGTTCCTTAATGAATCGGTGGAGTCATCATCGAGCAGGGATTGAAGAAGATACAAAGAAGATCTATTTGATAGAAAAGTGTCATCATCAAATCAATTATTTTTTGCTCTATAATCATTGCAGCAGATTAAATCCCTTAATAGGGTGAACCTTAACTAGTTCTGTTTGTAAAATCCTCTAACAGGGTCGCTCCATGAAGGAAGTTTAAAATCCTTTTGCAAGGTGAATCTTGATAGATTCTAAGGTATTCTTAATAGGATACCAGTCATCTTTAATAGAGTGATGTTCTTAGAAGGAACAAGATTGTAAGTTGTTAATTGGACACTCTTTTTACTGTAGTAAAAGAGATTGTGGGTTATCCCCACCGTGTTTTTCTCCCTTTAACTAAGGGTTTCCATGTACAATTGCTGGTGTTATGTGATGTTTATTTGATGCATGCAAATCTCTTTCCTTCAATATTCTCACCTTCATGATTAATGCAATATTTTAATTTAATTTGAAAAGGGTAGTTCCAAACCGATCAATTCAGAATATTATTGTTTATAAACTATTTTACTGATTCACCCCCCCTCTCAGTCACTGGTTAAAAACAACAATTGGTATCAAAGCATAGGTCCTCTGAAGAAAAGTTTAATAGCTTGAGGAAATGATCATGGAAGAATATCGGTATCAGAAGCAGCTTGATGAAGCTAATAAGATGATTGCTCAGTTGAAGGATAGAGTGAAAAAATCACTTACTAAAAGGAAAGAACTCGCTCTACAACTTAATGAGAGTTAGTATATAATAGATGAAATCTCTTAATAGAGTGGATCTGAGGAAGTAGAAGAGGTAGTCTCAGAGCTGATGAAAAAGAACAAGAAGCAAATTGAAGAAATCACAAATCTAAAAAGAGAGCATGAAAGTCAGGACCTTAGAATGACTGAAATATTACAAGCCAGCAGGATAGTAGAGGAAAGAAAGAGAAATGCAGAAGAAGTACAATCAAAAGCTGAAAGAGCCAAAAGGCTTACTGAAGAAGCCCTAAGAGATAATGATACAATCATCATTGAAAAGGATGAAGAAATATGGATTCTTAGTCAAGAGAACATAGTCATGCAAGAGCATCTACATGACAAAGCAGAGGAAAAGGAGAAGATGATGAAGGAGATTGAACAACTCAAAAATGAGTTGAAAACTACAAATGAGAGAAATGAAAAGATGAGAAAATTTGATGAAAGCTCTGAGAAGATAGATGAATAATTAAAATCTCAGAGGAGAACAAATTTGACAACCGGTCTTGGCTACTTTGATATAGGTCCATAGGAAATAGGAGAATCATCTAATCCCAAGAAGATGAAGGATGATAAAAGGGACAAATCAAGAATAAAAGGTATGAAGTTTTCTAAATCTTCTTGCAATTATTGTGGTAAACAAGGTCATATGTCTGATGCTTGTAAATATCGATCGGTTAGTCACAAGAAGTCATTCACCTTTGATGGTTATTGCTATAACTGTCACAAGTATGGACATGTTGCTTATGAGTGTAAATCTTGATCAAGTAGCATGTCCAATAGAAGAAGCTTTAATGGATATTGTTGTACATGCAATAAATATGGACACAAAGCTTAAGAATGCATGCTCAAGACAAATGCATCAAGATCTCCACCCAAATTGGTTAGCCCTAATAGAAGGAGTAATCAACTCAATATCACCTGTTCCACTTGTGGAAATTTTGGTCATGTTGCAGCAAATTGCAGGATGAGAATGGGTCAGAGAAACAATGTATGACCATGGAAAACAACTGGTATGGCATGTTTCATTTGCCATAAGATCAATCATTTAGCTAGAGAGTGTAGGAACCGATCCTATAACCGGTCTAAAGACATGAACCAGTTTGGCAAGAAGAAAGGGTCAAATGAATTGAAAGAAAAAAAGAGAGTTGAAGAAGTGAAGAATGAAATGAAAAATACATTGACTAAGAAGGAATCAAGCAAAGAATGAGAGAAGCATTCTAAAACTAAGTCATCATCCACCAATGATGATATTTCTTCTTCAAACTAAGCATATCGATGCGTAGGGGGAGCCTTTTAAAACAAAAAGGAAAATCATGGTTGATTCCCCGAAACCAAAGTAAGGTAACTCTTGTTTAGATGCACAAAAATTGGCATACTGTTTGTAATTCTTCATCAGTGAATAATTAAGAGTATAGGTGTTAAAGGTTGTATTGTTACTGGTAGGGAAGTAACATTGGTAAATTATAAAATATTACCATTTGAGGTCGTACAACATAACCGTTGTAAAAGCCCATCGAACAACTTAACAAATAAATAAGGAAATGAAACTCATTTTGTTTACCTTGTTTTCATTTGTGCATTTGTGAGCTCCTAGTGCAATCAAATGCTTTCTAAATATGTTAAGTGCATTACGTGCAAAGTTAGTTTGGAGATCAAGTGGTGAAGTTTTGATGATTGAAAGCCCTAGCAGAAACAGTAGAAGAAGTCAATCTATGAATTTTGTTCTAATTCATCATGGTAGCTTCTGTGTCGACACCTATGTTGGTTGAGGTAGTTAAGGAACCACCACCCAAGTTCAAGTTGCATCCTATTAATTCCACAAAGATCGCTATGATTGGTGCCCTATCATCTGTGCCCTCTAATTTGTCACTAGTTGAAGATATCCATTCTTTTATCCACTGTAAGCTTGAAGAACTTGGAGTCAAATTCAGTCAAAATGAATTCAAAAGGTTCTGTGACAATGATTTGTTGAAGGCAGAACATATTCATCTGAAGACCAAGGGTTTTTTGTATGATGTTGATATTCCTAACCAATTCCATGTTGATTGGATCTGGTATGTGCTAAGTAGAGTGCATGACCTGTTTCTATGGTTGGGAAATGAAGAACCAATCTAAATCACAAAGGAGGCTATCCAAAGAGTAACAAGATTCAATGCAATAGGTGAAGCACTAACCCTAAGGACAATATCATGAATTGATGTCACCTGGTTGACTCAATCTTGAAATGACAAAAGAGAAATGACAATCACTCACATTGAGGACGCAGAAGTGAGGCTTGCATCTGCAATGATAGCCTATAGGGTTTATCAATCAAGCCGCATGAATAGTGTATCAAGTAGTGCTATCCATGCAAATTACCAAATCATCAAGAAGGATCCAACATATGACATTTGTGAGATGATAAGAAGTCAATTCCTAGTGGGTTGAATCAAGAAAGGAAAAAAGGCAATCATTCAAGTATGGTTCAATACTGGTATGTATCTTCTTCTATGTGCAAAATTTCTTTCCCGGTAAGGGCAATGTCATGTGGTTTGCAGATAAACCTTTCATAGTTTAGAAAGGTGAAATGATTAGAGACTTAGGTGATAAGTTTGGAGAGACAATCTAGGGTTATTTTAAAGATTTCCAAACTAGAATGCATCAACAAGAGAGAATCCCAACCGATATAGACCAAAAGTTTAAGGAAACCATTTGTTTTCTTGTTGATACAGATTGTTGTATTATTCAAGTGGTTCAACCTAGAACCTTCTGGGTATCCGCTATGGGTTATGAGATTGGGGCAGACACTGCCAAATTATATGCAAACATGTTGCTTTCTAAACTGGTAGATAGAAATGCAAAGAGTTTTGGAACTTATCAAGAGGCAAGCTCCAAAATAAAGAGGGAACTCAAGGAGCCTATCATACAAAAGAAAGTAAGGAAAATGATTGACACCTTAGATAAGAAGTATGGAGGTGAAACATCTGGTACCATTGCTTCCACTAGTACAAGTGAAAAAATAGGGGTTAAATCAAGCAAAGATTGAGAAAACCTAGAAGAAAGGAAGAAAATGTCCAAGACAAAACCCAAGGGTGTTGCATCCAATGAACCAGAAGCATATATGAAAGAAAAGGATTTAGATACTCCTACATCTTCCCAAGATAAAGGTAGACCGATAGGAGTCACATATGTAAGAAAGAAAAGGAATGAAAGGATAATTGACACAAAGGCCAAAAAGAAGCCCAAGAAGGATGAAAAGGAGGGTGATATCTCTGACACCCAATCCGATATTATAGTAAAATAAGTTAGAAGAAGTGCTAGGAATGTAACTCCAACTGTTGATGAATTGGTCCTTGGATCAAGGAGTATGGAGGTTTAGCTGGTGTTGGGAGAAAGTATCCCCTCCACAATGAGGAAGACAAAAGGAAAATTGAAGATGCACTTATCAGGAACTTACATAATTTCTGCAAAACTCCCAATGAACTATGTTGGCCATTTGGGGGAATAGATTATGTGTTGCATTGATGATTTCTCATTTATGTCAACTCTATCTATTTAGATGCTTTATTGGCACCCTTTTGGTCCTAGTAGCTTGAGTGGTTTTTGGTTAACCTGGATCTAGCATGATCCGGTTGACTCTGGTATAATCTGGTGATGGAATTGACTTGTTCATAATACTTATACTCATATTTGAT
Organism: Cryptomeria japonica; assembly: GCF_030272615.1. Lineage (NCBI taxonomy): Eukaryota > Viridiplantae > Streptophyta > Pinopsida > Cupressales > Cupressaceae > Cryptomeria > Cryptomeria japonica. The sequence goes on from NC_081406.1 coordinate 274,480,150, forward strand.
CAATTGATTTTGGTCTGGTGATTGGATGCTATCCTGCTTGCTATAAAGATTGGTTTCTTGTTCCGGCGAGGGTTTCACCGGTAGAGCTTTTGGTGGAGATCTTTGATGCATTGCATAATTGGTGTTGGTGCATCTTCTGATGGAGTTTCAGGATGTTATTGGTAATTATGTTTGAGACTTGGCATTTGGAGATCATTGTTGAAGCATGTGGACCTATACTTGGTTCCAGTTGATCTAGGTTATGGAGCGACATTAAAGTAACATGTGGATATGACCTATTGTTGTATTTTCAAGATGTCTTACGTGTGAATATTATTTGTTTTGGTCTAAGGCTGACATGATCTATAATTATGTAATTAGTTTATTGTCTAGTGGCTGACCTGATTGTTTATGGTCGAGGGTTTGTATATATGGATGTAAGATCTCATTGTAGATCATCATGGTTATTGTAGGAGGTCATGATCAAGGAATGTAACATGTGAATAATGTAATATCATTCAGTAAAAGGAGTTGGTTGATCATTGGAAATCTAATTGGGTTTGTAAGAGGATTTGGTCCTCCAGTATTGAGCTTAACCGGAACTGTACTCAGGCATAGGAGATGCTATCTTTTGCAGTTCAATGCTTCTCTGGATTATAGTCTAGATTTGTATGTAATCAGTGAGATTCCTTTTATGATGAGCAATGTGCTCTAGGTTGTTGGCCTTCCTACAAATTTAGGCCCCTTCATTGTAATTCACATACTTACTACAAAAGTATTATCTAACTCTAGGTAGGCTTCCTACCATGGTTTTTGCCTTTACTGGGTTTTGCATGTACAAATTTTGGTGTTGTGTGGATGGATTTTATTTTGTGATTATGTTTTATGCTTAATTGGATTAACTGTTATTCCATTATTATTGTTTTGGGTTTTGATATTGCTGTTTTAAATTGCTAATGCTTCTGGTAATCTATGACAACCGATTCACCCTCCCCTCTTAGTTGTCTTCTAGTTATCTGAACTATCTAACAAACTACATGGAATTATTCTATCATATATACAAAATCTCATTGAAGGGAGATGGAAAATTGCCCTAGCAATTGAGAAGGAATGAAGAATTAAGGCACTCATGGAAGTGAAATATGAATTAGATTATGATCAAGCATCTGTAGTGGTCGGAGCTTGTGTATAACATTTCAAAATAAAGAACAGAACAGGGAGAGTGGCCATAGGAGATATTAAAGGCATGCATGATGAGGGTATTTTCCTATGGAAAACAAATTTGAGCTAGCAAAAGGAAGCTAAGGAGGAAATAGAAAAAGAAGTAAAACAAGGACAAGATATACGTGCTCAAGAAAAGGGCAAAAGAAAAGACAAGGACACCATCGATGATTTTTATGTAGTTACAGTTGAAGATATCATAGGTAATGTTGTTTCATATATTCCTAATCTGACAAAAGATGCAGAGCCACCATTTGAACAAAAATCAACTGTTGAAACTATTGATATTGATGTTACACCGACAAAGGGACCAATCAAACTAAGAATCCCAGAGAAGATGAAGTCATAATTGAGGAGATCCCTTATGAGGAAAGACCTCAAAGAAATCTAGTGACAATAAATACTCCCATAGAAAATCCTACTGATAACGAACCTCATTTTCTAGAGAAAGGTGCATGGGAAGAAACCCCAAAGGTGATAGATTCATCAATACCATCTATTGATGAAGCTGAAAAGAAGGAAGCAGAAAAGAAGGAAGAAGAGAAGAAGGAAATAGAAGAAAAGAAAATAGAAAGAAAGGAAATAGAAACAACCAATACTGGTCCAGAGGAGACCAAGGAACTGGAACAGGACAAGAAGAAAGAAGATTCCCCATCTGGTCAACCTAAAGGCAATAAGAAAACACACTCCTCTGGTGAAAAGGAAGTTAGATTTAAAAAAGGAAAGTGAGAAGAAGAAAGCTAAACTCACCATCTTAGCCAGCTCTGAGGTAGAGGTTGAAGAAGAACAAGAAGAAAAAGAGGAGGAAGAAGATGAAGACCTAGTAATAGATACCAAGAAGATGACCCCAAAATAGTTAATGAAAGTTTCAGAAAAACTGAGGATTCAAGTTGAAAAAGGCCAAAGTTAGAGAAAAGAGAAAGAAGGCAAGAATTCTTAATACTACAAAGACAATTCTATCAGATCTCATTCCTGACATTATTGTTGATGAGAATGCATCCATCATTGATCAATTAGGTACTCTTTTCAAAGAAATTGGTTCAAAGGCAACCGATCTGGAGAAGGTTGCACCTAGGCAACATGAGACTAGGAGAGCTGACAAATTAATGGAACAAATATCAGTTGACAAAGTTGCTCTCTCTAACATCACTAAAGAGGTGAAATCTATCTTAATGGAAGTTGGCCAATTATTGGTCAAATTATCAAAATTCACCTATTTCATCAAAGATCTTGAAGATAAAAGAGTACAAACTCAAAAGGACATCCAAGATTTGATAGATACTTTTGATCCTCTTACAAGCTCTGTAGCAACGTTTAGTGGAAAAGACAAATAATTGACTCATGAAATCAACTTTCTGAAAGAGGAACAGGACAAATGAGCTCTCAACCTATTAGAGATATAGTTTTATCTTGCACCCATCATTGATTTAATGCAAGGGAATGTGAAAGAAGTAAAAAGCCTCATTAGTTCACCTGACTATAAGATAGTAGATGATATGAAGGTTTTTCTCACAAATCTGCATGGACAAATCCACACTATGAAATAGGTGAAGCCTTCATGGGAATCTACTTTGAAGGCTGCTAAGGTCAATTTCAAAGATATTTTTTATCTTCTCTCACCCTTATGAATTCTTTTGTATACTTTGATTCTTTTATCCATTGTCATTGTTGAAAAAAGGGGGAGAATAACTGAATGTGGATTGTACATATGAGGAGGAATGACTATGTGTACAAAGAAAAAGAATGTAAATAGTCAGAATACCACCGATAGATGCAAAGTAGTATCGGTAGAGGTAGAGATTGTAGAGAACCACTGGTAGAGGCAGGTACTAGTTGTTGGCATTCTACACTCTAGTGAGAAATGATGGTGTTATCATTGATGGCAACCTACCAACAACCTTCAGGCAACCACCTGACATTCATCTGGTAAAGGCACCGGCACCGGCAACGACAACAATGTATACTGACACCCCAGCCAACAGGAACAAACTTTTGTTTATTGTATTTAATTGTAAATATCTTTTGTAAAGACATGGTATATTGTAATAGACTCATATATGTATGAGATCTTTTAAATCTTTTAGATGAGAGACAGACATATGATGGATATGGTAGAAGTGATGTGCAAATATTAAGGCAGATTTTGTATAAGGTTAATGGTTAGAGTATGAGCTTAAACCGGTACTGAACCTAACATAGAAGATGTTGAATTGTAGGAGTACATTATATTGGATTCTCATAATTCATTTTGTAAGTCAGTGAGACTTCCATTTTGTAGACTGAGTAGTGAGCTCTAGGCTGTTAGCCTTCCTACATGTCCAGGCATCACATTGTAAGTAATATCCATTCATTGGCTAGTGAGTGAATATTGTGGGTCACAAATCCCATCGAGGTTTTTCCCACACCGGGTTTCCTCGTTAAACATCTTGTGTTATGGTGTGTTTTCTATGTTGTCTTTATTGTTCCTATTTACTGCATTAATTCTTATTTACTGGTACATTTTTTTGGAATGCAAAATACTTAATAAGGTTAAATAATTTGTTAACCAGTTAGATACTAATTCACCCCCCCCCCCCCTCAGTATCTTTGGGACTATCATTAATCCTAACAATTGGTATTAGAGTCTGGTCCTCTATTTTCAAAAGCCGAATAGCTTGAGGAAGATTCTAACACTGGTACAGATGGAGAACTTAAGAAAGCAATTAGAAGGAGCTCTTGTAGACTATGATTTAGAGAAGTTGAAGAATATCAAACTTGAAGATGATTTGAGGACTATACAAGAATTCATTCAAGGACTTTAGGAGAATCTTACTATTGATAGAAATAATAGAAAAGAACTACATGAGAAGATGCAGAGTGATGATGATGAAAAGGAAACACTTAATGAGCTTATGAAAAAATTAAGGCAAGAACACATGACTATGAGGAATGAAATGCAAGATACGACTATGGGATTTTGTAGAGACATTGAAGAAAGAAATAATAATAAAGATGACTTGACTAGGAGACTCAATGATGCTGGAAATGAAAATCTAAGACTTAGTCATGAAAATGATATGTTAAAGATAGATCTGATTCACATGCAACATGATAAAACTGAACTTATGAGATAGATGGGAATTCTGGAAAATGAGTTGGCTACTACAAATCAACATAAAGAGAAATTCAAGAAAAGTTCAGAAGAACTTGATAATATGCTGAAAAAGTCAGAAACCTAATGGAGATACTAATGGACTTGGATTTGAAGTTGGAGAAAGTTCTGGTACTGCAAACAATCATGATCACAGTAAATTAGTAAGACAACCTAATGCTTACAAATTTAATGGGCAATAATTTAATTGTAACAAGTATGGTCATAGAGAAAATCAATGTAGACCTAGAAACAATCAGAACACTAATGCACCCACTGGGAAATGTTCCAAATGCAACAAAGTTGGTCATAATTTAGAAAACTATAGAATGAATGTAAGATGTTATGTTTGTGGAAGATTTGGGCACTTATCTAATCAATGCAGAACACAAACCAACATAGGATATGGATAGGCTATTCAGAAGAATAATGTGACTTGTTATGCTTGTAACAAGATTGGACACATTGCAAGATTTTATAGAAGTAAGAATTCACTAGAAAATATAAAGGACCCAGTTTGAAAGGCAAAGAGAAGGTTGATGAGGTAAAGAAAGAATTTTCAAAATAATGGATTAGAAAGAATCAAAATGTTGATGAGACTATTCCTTCACCAGTAGAATAGAGTATTACACCACCGGTAGGAGATTCTTCATCCAATTGAGAAATAACCCTTGGGGGTATTGCAACAAGTTGAATATCATACTATTTACCCTCGATTGATGGTGAGAAGATGGATTTCTTCTCTACTGATAGATGTGTTAAGTTTCACTTAACCGGCAAGCATTCAATGTGGTTGTTGAAAGAAAAGACATTATAAATCATCGGTTTTCCCTCTTTTTAAATTCAATGAGCATTCAAACTTTCAGAGAGCACAAAGAAGTGAAGCAATTTCTCTCAAGCACTCAACCTTTATCAGGTAGCTTAAGGTATTTTTCAATGGCTTCCTCTTCTACTCCAGAATTTATTGCAAACCCTACTATTGTGGAAGTTGTGAAATGCCCTAGGCACCTTTTTAAGATTATCTCCGAAATAGCTAAGCAAGATGATTCTATAGGCACATTTTCAAAAATTCCTAGAAGTGTTGCTTATGCTGAAGACCCTAGAATTTATATTCACTGCAATATTGAGGAATTAGGTTCTGACGAAGTGTTGAAGATGTTTAAAACTATTATCTGTGATGAAAATGAAAATGTCAAACCTGAACACAAGGTAATTGAAACTTTAGGATTTGTGGAAATTTTGGACATCCCGAAATTTCCTGAGGTAGTGAGAATTGTCCTTAGCAGAGTTCATGGAGAATTTCTTTGGCTAGATTCAGTTTGCAAAATCACTAAGGAAGCAATTAGGGCAGTGACAGGTTAACCCTCCACCTGTAGCAGGCCAGATAAAACTAAGAAGGTACCTAATAACACAGTCATGACCTTAACAGGAGCAACATATGATAGCAGATCCCTGAGAGTAAATGACATCAAGGATGTAAATGTCAGATTCATAAGCATGACCTTAGGCTACAAGACCACACATGCAAACCAAACTAACTCAATATCCAATCTTTGCATTACAAGTGCTTATGATATGGTGAATAATGATACAAAAATAGATGTATGTGAGTGGCTAAAGGATGAATTAATAGACAACCTGAAAAAGATAAAAGGAGATAAGAAAGGAACATTTTGTTTTGGAAATCTTTTGGTATGCCTTATGTTATATTTCACAAAAGAAGTTCCCGGTATTGGACAAAAAGATTTTTGATATGATATATCAGTAGGCAAACAACTACTAGAAATATTCACCGACATGGGCACTGATAAAGAAAACAAAATAACTGAGTATTTTAAAACCTTCCAAGAAAAAATGAAAAATAGAGAGAGACTGCCACAGAGTGTAGTAGACAAGTACAACAAAGAAATATGTTTTGTGATTAAAAAGGATGAAATATGGATGGAAGTAGTTCTTCCTAGAACTATATGGGTAACTGAAATGGGGTATGAGGCAGATGTAAACATTATTGAAACTTATGCTAAAGCCCTATTAGACGCACCTAGAGAACCCATAGAAAAAGTGTTTGGTAATGTAGAATCAATTGAGAGTGATGTACAGACACTGAAACAAAGAAAGAAAAGAGAAAAGTATATAAGAAGTGCATCTAAACAAGCAAAGAAAATAAAGGAAAATGTCTTGAACATAACTGGAATTAAGGAAAGTGACCTAGAAGGATTACAACCAGAGGCACATATCTCACCGGTTGGTACATCATCTGAAAGTGAAATACCTGCTAAGTTTAAGAGAGTTGATAGGAAGAGAAAAACCTCACTGGTACCCTCTCCTCCACCAAAGAAAACAAGGCAGAAGCAACATGTTGTAGGACAACCGGAAAAGAAGTTGACACCAAAGAAGAAACAAAAATAGGTTATACCACCTTTGGATAACTTATTGAGTTAAATCACTGATGATGACACTTTATCAAATGTGATCAAACTGTATAATACATTCTCTGATTCTAAGAAGGAAATTATTGAGAACAACATAATTCTACATCTAGACATATATAAGAAAGTGTTAATAGAAGTTGTAGATGATTTACCTAACGAATTATACAGAAGGTTAGATGCTAAGAGGATTGTAGTTATGGAGCTAGATAAGAAACTCAAGATTGAAGAACTTATAGTGGTACATCCGGTTAACTCTGTAGAAGATATTAATGAACTAATTAGTGAAGCTAACAGATCATTTTTTTCAAGTGGTCACCGACATGTAAGCCTAATGGTAGGTAGAGTCAATAAAATTGTAGAGGAAACAATAGAAAAGTGGGATATCTTTTTTGTAGAGAAGGAAAAATAGGAAGAGTTGATCAAACCTAAGAAAACTTTCAAGGTTTATCAAAAGGACAGAGACAAAGGAAAAGGTAAAGTTAGTGGATTACCAAACATAAAGGTGACTAACAACCTACCACCACTTTTGGTTACTACACCGACAAATACTGAGGACATACCGACTATTGAAAAAGTTGACACACCACATGAGGACACTAACCTTGAGTCAGAAATTTTATTCACCATGAACATTGAAACTTAGGAAGTGAACATTATTGTGGATAAGGATAGCATAGAGGCACAAGATAATATTTGTAACATTGAAACATTGAGCAACCAACAGAAAACATTGAGGTTGGAATAGAAGCAGAGCAAGTAGAGAAAACAATGCATACAGAACAACCTTTGAATAGTGAAACAAATACTGGTAGTGTAGATGATGGCACAGAGAAATAGACAGAGATAGAGATACCGATAGTGGATAACATGGAGAAACCAATAGAGAAACTAACGAATACATAGGGACACATTGAGATAGTACAAACGGTAATCACTGAGAAACCCAAACCATTTCTAGTTGAAATACAAACTCAGACTGATCCACTAGAGGTTGAAACAAGAAAATTGGTTGCTAATACTACAAGTATTGAGATAGTGAAGGTAGTTGGTCAGACATCGGGTACTTCACTGAGCAAATTTAGACCTACAAATGTGATAGAGGTACTTTTGGACTCAATAAAGAAGATAATGGATTGTAATGCATTAGCCTATAAGGCAATTGATGACACTATTCCTATTCTTAAGATGATTGCACCAAAATGAAATTTAGATCAAGTAAAAGATTCTTTAAGTCAGTTAGGCACACTGTCTAAATTCATTTCTAGAAATATTTTAATAGTTGATCAAATAAATGAGGAAACATTCAAGGAGAAAATGGAAAACGAAAAAGAAAAATTCTTTTGAGGAAACAATAAAGAAGTGCACATAATACATTAACACACTTTTACCAGCACTGAATAAAACAATTTTGGAGTATAAGGAACTATACAGAGACACATGCAAGCCACATCTGTTAACACAGGATATTGAAAAGAAAATTAGAAAAGTACAAAAGGAGATAGATGATATAGTTGATAATATCATTGGTTCATCTGAACCTATATCAGTTATTGAGCAAGAGATAATAGGATTTAAGGAAAAGATGGAGAAATTAGAGAAAGAGAAAAAAAGGATCAAGACAAATGCTAGAGAGTTGAAGTATAAACTTAGTCCTAAGTTGGATACTCTTATCTCTCTAAGAAATGAGATCTCAAAGACACTAATTCAAGGAGAAAAATCACCAGAGGAGCATATGCATCATCTCACAGGTACAATCCAAAGAATTGAGCCAACCATGAAGGACAGCAATAGATTCATATAGAGTTTAAACTTGGTTTTGGCCAACATATTTCAGATTGTAACCAACCGGTTACAAACTTCAAGGTGAAATTATGCACCCATTTGGCAACTTTTGACAACATTTGTCATTGATGTCAAAGGGGGAGTAGTGGATAGAGAAAAATGACTAATCAGAGGAGATCATATACTCAGGGAGAGCACACATTTTTGGTAAAGTTTTGGATTTCATTTTTGGAAACAGTTTTGGATTTTTCTCATGAGTGTTGCCATCAATGCCAAAGGGGGAGATTGTTGGAATTCTACACTGATGGTGTTTTCATTGATGGCAACTTATCGGAAACCTTCAAGAAACCACTCAGAATTCATCCGATAAAGGCACTGACAACAGCAGACACTTCACCAACAATGACAACAATGTATACTGGCACCCCAGCCGATAGGAATAAACTTTTGTTTATTGTATATAATTATAAATATCTTTTGTAAAGCTGACATGGTATATTGTAATAGACTCATATATGTATGAGATCTTATAAATCTTTTATATGAGAGATGGACATATGATGTATATGGTAGAAGTGATATGCGAATATTAAGGCAGATTTTGTATTGTTGGCATTATAACAAGCAAGGGGAGATTGTTGGCATTTCAATAAGGATATCAGGAAGGTTGTTGATGATTATGGATATAACTAATTAAGGATGTTTTACTATCTTAATATTATTATTTTGTCATTGATGTCAAAAAATTGATTTTCTAATTCAGTGTGATGTTGCCATATCTTGAGAAGTATGATTTGATAAGTATAAAGATGTTAGTAAAAGACATAGAAAGAATATGATGAATAAGGGGAGAAATAAGTTATTCAATGGGCAACTATTACCGAGTTAGACAATGATGAGATCATGATGTTTAGATTGTTTTGACATCATACATATGTTATTGATTGTAAGGTTAATACTATACTATGTACCGAGCAAAGAACCTAGTCGGTAAACCCTAAGGAACCTAGTCGGTAAACCCTAAGGTTATCGCTATCGGTTAATGAAGGTTGAATGTCTACTGAGTGAAGTTTAGTATTTACCGAGTTGCAACCGAGTAATAATAGAATGCATTAAATGATTACATGCATTATTTAATGAAGGAAGTTGATGAGATGGCTATGATTAAATGATTGGTATGTCATGAATGAAGTTTGTTAAAGAATCTATGGCAAAGGAAAATTGGTAGGAAGATCTACAGCTCAGATTGAACTATAATACCCTAGCACAAGATCCAAGAAATGTATGCAAGTTCCAAGGTGAGGTAAAATGTTTTCAGATCAAAGGATACATTGAACCTAGTCAAAGTTTGAATATCTGATGGCTATGATTGATCATGGGAAATGTGATCAGGGAGATTAAGCGGTTAGCTATTGTTTATAAATAAGGAACTGTTGATAAACAATGCATGTGGGCAAGTGTATGTATAGGGATGCTACATAGTAATTACCGAGCATAGAAGCTTGAAGACTTGTTTGAATAATAGAGTATAGCGCCCAGCAAATGGACAAGATAAGTCCTAAATTGTATTGAGCAAATAAGAATCTGCTTTAGCATTTTAGATGTGGAGTTGTAGATAGATTTTTATTATTGTTATTTTGTGAAGTGACAGAAAATGTCTTAATCAAGTGGACTTAACAGTCTTATTTGTAAAACCCTCTAGCAAGGTGACATTCTAATTGAGTGTTTGAAATCCTTTAACAAGGTCACTTCTAACAAGGTGAAGATCCTAACAGATCTGAGGGAAATGCCTTAACTGGGTCACATCTAGCAATGTGTTTGTAATCTTTAACAGGATTTTCTTTTAACCGAGCATACTCTAGAAGAGTATATTTCTTAGTGGGTTTGAAATCCCAAAGTGGTTTTTCTCTATTTGGGTTTCCACGTTAAATCTAGTGTTATGAGTATTATGGTGTTTATATGCTTTTGAGTTTGCATGTTTAGCAGTTTTTGTTATATTACTGAAGCATATGTTACCGAGGTTGAATCTGATGTTTTTATGGAAGATTAAGTTTGTATGATTCACCCCCCTCTCATCTTATTAGCTTGGTATCTATACTTATCTTTAAGTATTAGAACTATCAATTGGTATCAGAGCTTTGGACTTCGGAAGAAAAAGTTTAAAGGTACTTGAGGCAAAGATCCAAAGATGTATAAGAGGGATGCATCAAAGCTGAACAAGTCAAGTTTCTCTACATGGCAGAAAAGGATGAAGCTGCACCTATCAGGAATTGGAGAATATGTTGTATATTACCTGGAAAATGATTTCATCACACCGAGCACCTATCCATTGACAATGGAAGAGACAAAGGCAAAGCAAGAATCAATGATTGAAATAACATCTGCATTGACCGATTCAAAGTTTAATGATCTAGAAGGCTGCAATGATGCAAAGGCAATGTGGGACAAGCTCATATCTGTGTATGGTGGAGATGAACATGTTCAAAGAGAAAAAGTGGATAGTCTAAGAGGACAACTTGGATCTATGAGGATGAATGAAGGTGAGAACATAACCCAGTATAGTACAAGACTAAAGGAGATTGTCAATCAAATCAAAGAAGCGGGTGGAACTATTGAAGAAAAGGATATAACAAGTAAGTTGTTAAGAACCCTTCTACTAGCTTATGCAATCCGAGTCTCTACAATCAATGAATTGAGGTATGTACCTAATATGCCAGTTTCTTTAGATGCTACTATTGGTAGGCTACATGCATTTGAGTTAAGTAACTTTGATAACAGTGGGTCATCGGTAAATAAAGTTGAATCTACATTTGGTTCTTTTCATCTTGATGAATCTAATGATTACAATGAAAGAAAGTATAAGTACTCTAAAGGAGATCATAGTAGAGCAAGTGAAAGATTTTGTAAGAACATAGAGGAAGTAGACAAACTGTATGAGGAAATCAGAAAGCAAGAAGAGTTTGAAGCACTATTAGCCAGAAGGTTACCGAGAGGCAAAGTTAAGTATAAAGGAAAACTACCTTTGAAATGTTTCAATTGTGATAAGATAGGACATATGGCTTCTAACTATCCTGACAAAAATTCTACTGAAAAGAGAGATTACTGAGATGATAGACAGAAAGATAATCATTACAGAGGACACCAAGACTTTAGAAGAAGAGATAGAAAGTCATGCTTAATAGCCGATGAGGAATCCAATGATGATAAATCAGATGAAACTAATACAGAGGAAGTAGTTTATGTGGCTATCAAAGATGGATTAGATGAAGAAAGGTATGAAGAAAAAGCCCTTATATCTCACATAAATACTAATGATTCTTGGATCATAGATAGTGGATGCTCACATCACATGACAGGTGATAAACACAAGTTTGTTATGTTAGAAGACTATGATGGAGGCTATGTAAGATTTGGTAATGATGCACCATGTCCGGTAAAAGGTAAAGGATCTATAATACTTCTTGATAATGCAAGATGCAATGATGTTTATTGGGTTGAAGGTTTGAAATACAATTTGTTGAGTGTAGCATAACTAAACAATATAGGATACCAAATAGAATTTCAAAAAGGAATTGTCAAAGTTCATGATAAGAATGGAAAGTTAGCTGCTACCGGGACACAAAAAAAAGGTAACACATTTCACCTTGACTCAACTTGGAATAAGTGGCTGTATGCAAAGATAGATGATACCTGGTTATGGCACAAAAGGTTGTGTCATGTAAATTTTGATAATTTGATCAAAATAAGCAAGAAGCACCGAGTAAGATGTCTACCGAGTCTTGAAAAACCTGAGAATTCTATGTGTCGAGGATGCCAGATGGGCAAAATGACAAGATCAAGCTTTACAAGTAAGTCTTATACTTCTAAGGGAATTTTAGATCTTGTGCACACTGATCTTTGTGGTCCTATGAAAGTTCAAAGTTATTATGGTGATAAATATTTCATATTATTTGTGGATGATTACTCAAGGATGATGTCAGTAATGTTTTTAAAAGAAAAATTAGAAGCTTTTCAAATGTTTAAATGGTACAAGGCAAGAGTTGAAAATGAAACAGGAAGACATCTGAAATGTCTTAGATTAGATAGAGGAGGAGAGTTCACATCTAATGAGTTCAACTTATTCTGCAATGTTCATGGTATAAAAAGACAAGTCTCTGCACTGAGAACTCCACAACAAAATGGAATAGCTGAGAGAAGAAACAAATCTATTGTAGATTGTGCCAAAACCCTGATGATTGAAAATAAAGTGCCACAAACATTTTGGAGAGAAGCAATAAGCATAGTAGTTTACACCCTGAACCAAGTACAACTGAAGAAAGGTACTTTGAAGACACCTTATGAAATTTGGTATGACAAGAAACCTAATGTGAGTTATTTTAAAATCTTTGGAAGTAGATGCTATGTACACAAGGATGATAGAAATGGCAAGTTTGATCAGAAAAGTGAAGAAGGAACATTTCTTGGTTATTCTTCTAGAAGTAAAGCATTTAAATGTCTGATCAAATCGTCTAACAAAATAGTAGAAAGTGCAAATGTGAAAATTGATGAATTTGCAGAAAGAAATGATGAAGGAAATTCCAAAGAACCAGAAGATTATGATGAATTTGTCTATGTTCAACTGACAAGTCCTACCGAGAAAAATGCATAAGGAAATGAAGAGAATATTTAGTTACCGAGTGATGAAGAAGATCATATAGAGCCTACCAAGCCTATATTAGCCAAGTATGTCAGAAGACATCATGCACCAAGTCAGATTATAAGAGATAAGGATGATCCAGTGATGACAAGGAACAAACTGAGATAGAACACATGTATGATATCTAAATTTGAACCGAGAATAGTGAAAGAGGCATTTAATAGTGAAGATTGGATAAATGCTATGACAAAAGAGATTGATCAAATCAAGAAGATTGGCACATGGACACTAATCCCTAGACCAAAGGACAAAAATGTAATTGGTACAAAGTAGATTTTCATAAAAAAGCTGAATGAAAAAGGTGAGGTCATTCGAAATAAAACTAGACTAGTTTGCAAAGGCTATGCCCAAGAAGAAGGAATTGATTATGGTGAGACTTTTGCACCTGTGGCTAGACTAGAAGGAGTAAGAACATTGTTGGCATATGCTGCTTACAATAATTTCAAGGTATATCAAATGGATGTCAAATCTGCATTTCTGAATGGTATATTAGAAGAAGAAGTTTTTATTGAACAACCTGAAGGATTTGTTGAAGACAAGAATAAAGATCAGGTATGTAAATTGAACAAAGCTTTATATGGTCTGAAACAAGCACCTAGAGCATGGTATGAAAAATTGCACTCTTATTTAATCAAGATTGGTTTTATAAGGACAAGTAAAAACAATAATATTTACATGAAGAATGATGAAAATGGAATACTGATCTCAGCCATATTTGTTGATGACATTATATTCTGTGGAAATGACTCTCTATGTAAGAACTTTGGAAATGAAATGAGCAAAGAATTTGAGATGTCATTAATGGGTGAGATAAAGTATTTTATAAGTTTGCAGATACTACAAATGAAAGATAAGATTTTCATTACTCAATCCAAGTACATAAAGGAAATCTTGAAGAAATTTGGAATGTAGGATTCAAAACCAGTAAGTACTCCTATGACTACCAATTGTAAACTATCAAAGAATGATGAATCTGCATCTGTTGATGAGACACTTTACTGATCCATGATTGGAAAGTTGCAATATGTTGTTCAAAGCAGGCCAGACATAGCACATGTAGTAGGTATAGTTGCAAGATTCTTTGTAGATCCTACGGAAACACACATGACAGCAATCAAGAGAATTTTCAGATACTTGAAAGGCACTGAAGATTATGGCTTAGTATATTAGAAAAGAAATAATTTTGATTTAAAAGTTTATACTGATGCTAATTGGACAGGCAACATTGATGATAGAAAAAGCACAAGTGGAGGAGCTTTCTTTTTAGGAGAAAGACTAGTGAGTTGGCTTAACAAGAAACAAGGATGTGTTTCACAGTCAACAACAGAAGCTGAATACGTTGTTGCAGCATTGAATTGTACCAACATAGCATTTATCACACAACTGTTGGAAGGTATAAATGAGAAAGTTACCAAGCCAGTAACTATATTCTTTGACAATACTAGTGCCATTAACATTCCAAAGAATCATGTTATGCACTCTAAGACAAAGCACATCTCTATCAAATATCATTATCTTAGAGAAGAAGCTCAAGAGAAGAAAGTAGTGTTGGAGTATGTTAGAACAAAGGAACAAATAATAGATATCTTCACCAAGCCATTGCCAAGGGACACTTTTCAGTGTCTCAGAAGTAAGTTAGGGGTCCTACCCCTATCTTCTACTCACTGACCGAGTTCGGTGAAGGCATCAATTCGATGACTCTACAGAATATCTTTTAGGAGTTGATGCTGATTTACACACTTTAGGAGGTTTTCTAAAGGTGTGCAGGAAACAATACAGGGAATAGGAATTGAAGACATAAATGCTCTGGCCGAGACTAAGTTGATACATAACAGTAGGAAATCACTTCATACAGGATGAAATTATGTTTTAGTTCTTTACTTTTTGGCATTGTTGTCAAAGGTGGAGAAGATTGGAGAAGACTGAAGAGAAAAGAAGAGAAGACTAATGTATGGGGGAGAATTCTGATGACAGAAGGAGAGAATTTCAGTATTTCAGAATCTCACAGCAATCCGAATCAATTAGGTCAAATCAATTGGTTTTGCCATCAATGCCAAAGGGGGAGATTGTTGGCATTATAACAAGCAAGGGGAGATTGTTAGCATTTCAATAAGGATATTGAGAAGGTTGTTGATGATTATGGATATAACTGATTAAGGATATTTTACTATCTTAATATTATTATTTTGTCATTGATGTCAAGATATTGATTTTCTAATTCAGTATGATGTTGCCATATCTTGAGAAGTATGACTTGATAAGTATAAAGATGTCAGTAAAAGACATAGAAAGAATATGATGAATAAGGGGAGAAATAAGTTATTCAATGGGAAACTATTATCGAGTTAGACAATGATGAGATCATGATGTTTAGATTGTTTTGATATCATACATATGTTATTGATTGTAAGGTTAATACTATACTATGTTACCAAGCAAAGAACCTAGTCGGTAAACCCTAAGGAACCTAGTTAGTAAACCCTAAGGTTATCACTATCGGTTAATGAAGGCGGAATGTCTACTGAGTGAAGTTTAGTATTTACCGAGTTGCAACCGAGTAATAACAAAATGCATTAAATGATTACATGCATTATTTAATGAAGGAAGCTGATGAGCTAGATATGATTAAATGATTGGTATGTCTTGAATGAAGTTTGTTAAAAAATCTATGGCAAAGGAAAATCGTCAGGAAGATCTACAGCTTAGATTGAACCGCAATACCCTAGCACAAGTTCCAAGAAATGTATGCAAGTTCCAAGTCAAGGTAAAAAAATTTCATATCAAAGGATACATTGAACCTGCTCAAAGTTTGAAGATCTGATGGCTATGATTGATCATGGGAAATGTGATCAAGGAGATTAAGCAGTTAGCTATTGTTTATAAATAAGGAACTATTGATAAACAATGCATGTGGGCAAGTGTATGCGCAGGAATGCTACATAGTAATTACCGAGCATAGAAGCTTGAAAACCTATTTGAATAACAGAGTATAGAGCCCAACAGATGGACAAAATAAGTCCTAAATTGTATTGAGCAAATAAGAATCTGCTTTAGCATTTTAGATGTGAAGTTGCAGATAGATTTTTATTACTGTTATTTTGTGAAGTGACAGAAAATCTCTTAACCGAGTGGACTTAACAGTCTTATTTGTAAAACCCTCTAGCAAGGTGACATTCTAATTGAGTGTTTGAAATCCTTTAACAAGGTCACTTCTAACAAGGTGAAGATCCTAACAGATCTGAGGGAAATCCCTTAACCGGGTCACATCTAGCAATGTGTTTGTAATCTTTAACAGGATTTTCTTTTAATCGAGCATACTCTAGAAGAGTATATTTCTTAGTGGGTCCGAAATCCCACAATGGTTTTTCCCTATTTGGGTTTCCACGTTAAATCTAGTGTTATGAGTATTATGGTGTTTATATGCTTTTGAGTTTGCATGTTTAGCAATTTTGGTTATATTACTAAAGCATATGTTACTGAGGTTGAATTTGATGTTTTTATGGAAGATTAAGTTTTTATGATTCACCCCCCTCTCATCTTATTAGCTTGTCATCTGTACTTATCTTTAAGTATCAGAACTATCAAAACCACTTGAAATTCATCTAATAAAGGCACCAGCACTGACAGACACTTCACTGATAGTGACAACAATGTATACTGGCACCCCAGCCGACAGGAATAAACTTTTGTTTATTGTATATAATTATAAATATCTTTTGTAAAGCCGACATGGTATATTGTAATAGACTCATATATGTATGAGATCTTGTAAATCATTTATATGAGAGATGGACATATGATGGATATGGTAGAAGTGATGTGTGAATATTAAGGCAGATTTTGTATAAGGTTTATGGTTATAGTATGAGTTTAAACCGGTACTGAACCTGGCATAGAAGATGTTGAATTGTAGCAGTACATTATATTGGATTCTCATAATCCATTTTGTAAGTCAGTGAGACTTCCATTTTGTAGATTGAGCAGTGAGCTCTAGGTAGTTGCCCTTCCTGCATGTCCAGGCACCACATTATAAGTAATATACATTCATTGGCCAGTGAGTGAATATTGTGGGTCACAAATCCCACCGAGGTTTTTCCCACACCGAGTTTCCTCATTAAACATCTTGTATTTTTTTGTTTTTTCTATGTTGTCTTTATTGTTCCTATTTACTGCATTAAGTCTTATGTACTAGTACATTGTTTTGGAATGCAAGATACTTAATAAGGTTAAAGAATTTGTTAACCGGTTAGATACTGATTCACCCACCCTCTCAGTATCTTTGGGACTATCATTAATCCTAACACAAGTAGAGGCAGAGAATGTAGAGAACCACTGGTAGAGGTAGAGTAGTACTGGTGGAGGTAGAGAAGGCAAAGAACAGGGGAAGAACTGGAATAGGGGGAAAATTCCTATTCAATTCAGCTAGATGTTTTTCCACCAATTCCAAAGGGAGAGATTTTTGGCCTCATGGTGAGCATGATTAAGTTTTAGGTACTTAGAGGTTGTCATTGATGGCAAATACTGGCTCTAATATCATCACAACCAATCAGGAAAGGGCTATAGTGGATTGGTAAGAAATAGGTGATTGAAGATTTCCACCGGTGAGTAGAGATTGTTTGCAATTTGGAGGAATTAATTATGTGTTGCATTGATGTTTGTCATTCATGGCAACACCAGCTGCTCTAGTTGCTTTTGTTGTTTACCGGTATCTGATTGGTCCCTGTAGGATGATTGGTTTCTCATTGGTAAGATCATGTTGATCTGGTATGCTCTGTTATGCTTTGGTCTATGGAATTGGTTTGGATTGGTTATTCATGTGTTCCTAATGTGTATCAGATTCATTTGGTTTGGGATTTGATGATCCAGAAGCTATCACTTATTCTAGTAAGCCTTTTTCTTACTGGTAAGGGTTTTACCGACAGAGCTTAGTTGAAGATCTTTCAATATTATGCATAACTGGTGTTGGTGCGGCTTCTAGAAGGTTATCTAGATGCTGATGGTTATCATTTGCATGTTCTAGTTATTCGTGGTGTTTTATTTGGCTTATGGTGACCTATTATAGGTCCAATGGCTATTCTACCAGGCTATGAACCAATTTATGTAACATGTGGGTTGATGCTTCCGATGCATTACCAGTTGGATTCATTGATTTCATTATGTTGTTTCAGTCTTAGGCCAACTTGGTTGATCATTAGATTGTGGGTTTAAGTTATGAATTTATTGTATTATCTTTTAGGTGGCTGACCTAATTGTTTTGGTCCTGAGTTGGTATAAATATGATGTAATATCTCTTTGTAGATTGAGAGATGATATCATGTATGTATATGGGTTATGCGATTATCTGTATGTGAACAATGTTGTAATCATATGCAGAGGTTTTGGTCTATCATAGGTGATTGAATTGGGTTTGTGGAATAGATTTAAGGCCTCTAGTATTGAGCTTAACTAGAACTGTACTCAGGCATGGGAGATGCTATACTTGCAGTTCAATCTTCATTCTGGATTGTTGTCCAATGTTTTTTGTAGTCAGTGAGACTCCTTTTATGATTAGCAGTGTGCTCTAGGTTGTTGGCCTTCCTACATGTGCATGCCCCTTATTGTAATATTTATTCATTTGATCAGAGGATAGATATTGTGGGTCTCCAATCCCACTATGGTTTTTCCTCTTTGAGGTTTTCCACATATAAATCTATGGTGTTATGGTGTTCATCTTTGTGGTTTTATTGTTGCTTATTGTTATATGCTTTTATGTTTATTGGTTGCTAAGTTGTTATATTAATAAGGTTAAATTTCTCCATTCTGGTAGAACACTAATTCACTTCCCCCTCTCAGTGTTCTTGGATCCCAACAATTGGTATTAGAGCTTTGTGCCTTGGAGTAAGTCTAACAGCTTGAGGAAGATCCTATATCTGGAATCTATGGAGATAAGTTTAAGGAAGGAACTTCAAGTATCTCTTGAAGATTATGATGCTGAAAGATTGAAGAGGTTGAAGTTACAAGATGAATTTAATTTTGCAAAGGAATTCATTCTTATCCTATAGGAGTGATTGTCATCTATTCAAGCTAAAAGAAATGAACTTTTACAAAATCAGGATGATGAAGAGAAGAATACCCTTAAGGAACAATGTCAAAAGCTAAGTCAGGAGAAGATTATCATGAAGAATGAAATGAAAACCCTAACTATGAGGATGTCCAAGGAGATTGAAGACTAGAAGAAGAATGAAGAAAATCTTTCTATATCTCTGAAAGACGGATCTGAGGAATGCATGAGGTTGGCACATGAGAATGATGTGTTGAGAACTGAATTGGTGCAATCACAGAACAATAAGCAAGAATTGGAAAGAATGGTAACAATCCTATGAGATGATCTAGCTGTTGCAAATGAATACAAAGATAAGTTCAAGGTTATTTCTTCTAAGCTTGATGAATTATTGAAGGATTAAAGGGACACTAGAGGTCTTGGATTTGAGCATGGAGAAAGCTTTGGTACTGCAAATACGGATAACAAATCCAATCAGAAGGTCAACCAAAATCAGAGGTCATTGGTAAGGAAGCTCAATGCACATAAATTTAATGGTAGATGCTTTGTTTGTAATAAATTTGGTCATAGGGCAAGAAATTGTAGAAATAAAGAAAATCAGAATAATAATGCAGTTCTCGGTCAGTGTTCAAATTATAAGAAGTATGGTCATAGGACAAAATATTTAGAATAAAAGTGAAATGTTATACATGTGGAAAGTTTAGACATATGGCTAATCAATGAAGGTCAAGGAATGGTCAAGGTTACAGTAAGACAATTCAAAAGAATAATGTCACTTGTTATGCATGCAACAAAGTAGGACATATTGATAAATTTTGCAGAAGCAAGAACCTGTTGGCAATATTGCATTATAACAGACAATGAGAGATTGTTGGCATTTCAATAAGGATATTGAGAAGGTTGTTGATGACTATGGATATAATTGATTAAGGATCATTACTGTCTTAATATTATTATTTTGTCATTGATGTCAAGAAATTGATTTTCTAATTCAGTATGATGTTGCCATATCTTAAGAAGTATGATTTGATGAGTATAAAGATGTTGGTAAAAGATACAAAAAGAATATGACGAATAAGGGGATAAGTTATTCAATGGGCAACTATTACCAAGTTAGACAATGATGAGATCATGATGTTTATATTGTTTTGATATCCTACATATGCTATTGTTTGAAAGGTTAATACTATACTATATTACCGAGCAAAGAACCTAGTCGATAAACCCTAAAGAACCTAGTTGTTAAACCCTAAGGTTATCGCTATCAGTTAATGAAGGCAAAATGTCTACCGAGTGAAGTTTAGTATTTATCGAGTTACAACTGAGCTATAACAGAATGCATTAAATGTTTACATGTGATATTTAATGAAGAAAGTTGATGAGCTGGAGTAGATCAATGATTGGTAAGTTGTGGAAGAAGTTTGTTAATGAATCTAAGGCAATGGAAATTCAATAGGAAGATCTACAGCTCAAATTGAACCGCAATACCCTAACACAAGTTCCAAGGTGGGGTAAAACATTTTCAGATCGAAGGATACATTGAACCTGGACAAGATTGAAGATCTGATGGCTATGATTGATCATGGGAAATGTGATCAAGGAGATTAAGTGGTTGGAAGATTGTTTATAAATAGGAAACTGTTGATAAACAATGCATGCGGGCAAGTGTATGCATAGGGATGCTACATAGTGATTACTGAGCACAGAAGCTTGAAGACCTATTTTGATAACAGAGTATAGAGCCCAACAGATAGACAAGATTAGTTCTATGTCTAGATTGTATTAAACAAATAGGAATCTACTTTAGCATTTTTAGATGTGAAGTTGCAGACATATTTTTATTACTGTTATTTTGAGAAGTAGTAGAAAATCTCTTAACTGAGTGTACTTAATAGTCTTATTTAAAAAATCCTCTAGCAAGGTGACATTCTTATTGAGTGTTTGAAATCCTTTAACAAGGTCACTTCTAACAAGGTGAAGATCCTAACAGATTTGAGGGAAATCCCTTAACCGGGTCACATCTAGCAATGTGTTTGTAATCTTTAATAGGATTTGCTTTTAACCGAGCATACTCTAGAAGAGTATATTTCTTAGTGGGTCCAAAATCCCACATTGGTTTTTCCCTATTTGGTTTTCCATGTTAAATCTGGTGTTATGAGGTTTATATTGTTCATATGCTTTTGAGTTTGCATGTTTGACAGTTTTGGTTATATGATTGATATATATGTTACCGAGGTTGAATCTGATGTTTTATGGATGATTAAGTTTGTATGATTCACCCCCCCCTCCCCTCTCATCTTGTTGCCTATTGGATCTGTACTTATATTAAGTATCAGAACTTGGTCATAGGGAAAGACATTGTAGAAATAAAGAAAATTAGAATAATAATGCACTTATCGGTCAGTCTTCAAATTATAAGAAGTATGGTCATAGGACAAAATATTGTAGAATAAAAGTGAAATGTTATACATGTGGAAAGTTCGGACATATGGCTAATCAATGAAGGTCAAGGAATGGTCAAGGTTATAGTAAGACAATTCAGAAGAATAATGTCACTTGTTATATATGCAACAAAGTAGGACATATTGATAAATTTTGCATAAGCAAGAACCTACTGGCAAGAAGTGATAAATCTAATGAGAAGGGAAAGCAGAAGGTTCATGACATTCACAAGGAACATGAGAAGAAGTGGGTTATGAAGTTTGAGGCTCAACCAACAAAATCAATTGCCCTAGATATTCATTTGTCTGAAGGATATACCCCGGTTACTCAACCGACAGAGAAGAATGTTCCTGCACCGGTAGAAAACTTATCCGGTAACTAAGGCATTCACCTTAGGGGAGGCAAATTAATGGAAAATCTTGCATTACCCTTGGTAGTGGTCTAAAAGCCTATTTTAGATCTTTGGAGAAGTCAGTTTGAAGGTTAATCAACAAAGATTTGTTGGATCTTGGATCTAGTTTGGTTTACCAACAAGACACTTTATAAGTTATGGTTTGGTCATACATCTATAGTTAAGTATTTCAGAATCTTTGATAATGAATTGGAAGTTTGATCCTAGATGCGATGAAGGGATATTTCTTGGTTACTCTAATAAAAGAAAAGCGTATAGATGTTATAAAAAAAGATTGTAGAGAATTGTGGAAAGCACTAATGTCAAGGTGGATGAGCATAATAGAAGTCAAATCAGAGCGAGAACCTATAGTGGAAATGGTCTTAATTGAACTGGTAACACCTTTACTAGAATAAAATGATGAACCAGTCTATGACATATGCATGTCTGCTACTGTAAACCCCGCCTTTCTTCGGTGGGTGGGGGGTTTCCCCAAAACAACACAATAGACAGAATGGAGTTGTGAGCCGTGGATACAGAGATCCCTCCCAAAATGTTGTTTCTTCTCCAATGGATTGATCCCTGTGCAGGTACAAATCCTAATGTATGTGTTTGTCCCATCATTGGCTTATTAATATGATCTCATGCTACACAGATGCAGATACAAATAGCATTCCCTCTGGTGATGGACCTTGAACAAATATAGATACCCATGTTTTTCTTTCTGGCGCAACTAGTGTGTATCCAGATGTTTTTCCTTTCGCAATGTCGATGGTGCAGATGTTTTGCAATATATAGACGTAGATGGCGCAGATGCTTTCTTTGATATGGTTCCTTCCCCGATAGATGCCCATTGTGTCAAGATGCAGACCAGTTGTTTCTCCTAATGGATCCCTAGCCCTCGTCTAATGAATGATCTGGATAATATTAAATCCTTTCAAAAATACTATGAAGTGCCTTTGTTGACTGTAGTCCACAAGGAAGTTGAAGCTACGGAGCTATATTTATTTCGATATTTTGATTTTGAGATTTCTCTTGTATATTATCTCATTGGTTCCTATTTCATTCATTATCTCTAATCTGGAAGTCATCTCTCCGAGTACAATAATATTCCCATGCATGCATGTAGAGGGGCTTGAATTGAAGATCGAGGGCTCCTATCCACCCTATCTACGTATCCGTACTATCCTTGTTGGCAGTGGACTATCCCTACCGAAATGTGATCGCTCCTCTCATCAATGTGGGGAAGTCCTAACATGCTATGCTTCCCACCCCCCTTCTATAGATGTTGAGTCTGCTGCCTTCGAACCCTGGTCGCCCTAGTTTGGGCCCAATCAACAGGTGGGTCAAGTGGATTGTCATGAAAATAGACCATCAATTCATTGCAATATAACAAGTGGGCAATAGTTCTTTATGGCATCAGCCTGCTAGCCTGCCTCTCCTTAATGATAGTGAAGGTTATGGGTCGGTTCTCTTATAGTTACTCTCCTAAATGCCTTACTATTCAGTTACGGGAATACCTATTGCCCTATATTGAAAGGGGGGTGGGAGGTTCTCTTATAGTAGTCATGGGAGGAAAGTTTAGATCGCCTATAGATAGTAGGGTCTGCTATTGATTGGTATTTATGATTGATTGGTTGAGGCCAAATCATTCATGTGCCAAATCATTAAATAGACCCAAAATATCAAAACTCATGGCCCACGGATAGAGAAAGACTGTTTCCACATCGAAAACAATGAAAACTAAAGAAAACATATATTAACGAATACTAAATTGGATCCAGGTATCTCCCATTGGATTTATACCTAATTCATAACTAGTGGCTTTCTCCACCCCTTTACTTATTGGAGCCAAACTTCTTGAAATTGAGAATGCCAGAATCAGAATAAGACTGGATATGGATAAATATATCCAAAAAGTATCATATTCAGAAAATAGAAACATAAATAGATTCATGTTTAAATAGATCAAATTCTTCTATTTATTGTCAATTTATTAATCACTTCTCTCCCCTCCCGAATGATTCATTATCATTTATAATATTAATTCAATGTTTTGTCTATGACTTAACACAGAAATTCATAAAAGAATATTATGTATTTAATACAAATTAAATAATTGGTTCGTAAAGAACTCGTGCAGTTCGACAGACTTCACGTTGGTTCTTGTTGTAATGTGTGAATATGTAAGGGAACTTTATTTATCAAAATAAGGGGTCTTTCAGGGTCATTGTTTCTAACGATGTGAGATGTGCTAGCAAGTTTAACTTTATCTATTTGTTCCATATTCAATAGTTTTAGATATTAAAAGAAAATATTGAGAGATAATTAAAATAAATTTGAAAATAAAGTGAACATAGTAACTAAAGATCATGGAAGAACAGAAAGTCAGAAGACTCCTAGGTATGTAAGGTTGAATCATTCAAAAGTTTAGATAATTGGACAAGAAGAAAGTTGGCAACTGATGAGGCATGCTTAATTTCTTTAATTGTATCAGCATCAGTAATTGAAGCTTGTAAGGATGAATGTTGGATGAAAGCTATGGAAGAGGAATTGGATCAGTTAGAAAAGGACAACACATGGACTTGGATGTTATTGGAACTAGGCTTGATTGGTTTGCAATGGATATTCTTAGAAGGAAGGAATTGATTATGTTGAATCCTTGCTCCGGTAGCTAAGATTTTTAGATATTTTCAAGGATTTTCTGGTATGGTTTTGTTTTATGATGAGCTTACACCTTGAACATGTTCAGATGTAGATTGCGATAGAGATATAGGTAACTGGATAGGCTTATCCAATGAATCTTTCTTTCTTGGAAAGAAACTTGTTTCATGGATTAGCAAGAAATAGTCATGTACTTCCTTATTTACTGCTGAAGTTGAGTATGTTGTTGATGCTACTAACTATACACAAGTTCTATGGATGAAGCAAATGTTGAAGGATATAAAGTTGGATTGTAATGTAGTGGTAGTTATTCACTGTGATAACTCTGTTGTATTGACATATGAATTAATCTGGTATTTCTATCAAGTATAATTTTTTGAAGGAGTAGGTGGAAGCAAATGAAGTCAAATTGGTTTGAGGAATCATTTGAGTATTTGAGAGACAAGTTAAGATTTTCTGCCCCTCCGATAGAGAACTTAATGATGCTATTTGGCATCATTCCGGTATGCATTATCAGAGCTATTATTCATTCAAGATTGATGTGGTGATGCTACTACTCAGAGGGAGTAGTTAGTCTTGTGATTCAGTGGTTTATGATTTTGCTTTAATATCTATGTCAAATCTTTGTCATTGATGTCAAAAGGGGAGAGATATTCATGTGAAAAACTTAAGGAGTTATATACATTAGGGGGGGAGATATTTATGTGTAAAACATAGCTTAATATAGATATCAGTCTAAAGGGGAGATTATTGGCACAAGGGGGAGGAACAAAATTTCAGATTGGTTGTATCCCATTGAGGGAGTTTGGTTTAGGTCTATGGATGGTTAATTGGTTCTAAACCTCATTGTCATATCATTTTGTGGGAGATTGTTGGTTGTCTTCCATTGGGGGAGACTTGTTTCACATTTCTTGGCACTTGGATGTTTTTCA
Organism: Cryptomeria japonica; assembly: GCF_030272615.1. NCBI lineage: Eukaryota > Viridiplantae > Streptophyta > Pinopsida > Cupressales > Cupressaceae > Cryptomeria > Cryptomeria japonica. The sequence goes on from NC_081406.1 coordinate 274,505,859, forward strand.
CATCTAGTGTTGCCATCAATGACAAAGGGGGAGATTGTTGGAAATTTGGAGGAATTGATTATGTGTTGCATTGATGTTTGTCATTGATGAAAACACCGACTGCTCTAGCTGCTTTGGTTGTTTACCAATATCCGATTGGTCCCGATAGGATGATTGGTTTCTAGTTGGTAAGATCATGTTGATCCAGTATTCTTCGGTATGCTTTGGTCTATAAAATTGGTTTGGATTGGTTATTCATGTGTTCCTAATGTGTATCACATTCAGTTGGTTCAAAATTTGATGATTTGGAAGCTATCACTCATTCTATTAAGCCTTTTGCTTACCAGTAAGGGTTTTATCGATAGAGCTTTGTTGAGAATCTTTTGATATTATGCATAAGTGGTGTTGGTGTGGCTTCTAGAAGCTTATCTAGATGGTGATGGTTATCATGTATGTGTTCTAGTTGTTCATGGTGTTTCATTTAGCTTATGACGGCCTATTATAGGTCTAGTGATTATTCTGCTAGGTTATGGACCAGTTTATGTAACGTGTGTGTTGATGCTCTTGATGCCTAACCAATTGGATTCATTGATTTGATTATGTTGTTTCGGTGTTAGGCTGACTTGGTTGATCATTCGATTGTAGGTTTAAGTTATGAATGTATTGTATTATCTTTTAGGTGGCCAACCTAATTGTTTAGGTCATGGGTTGGTATAAATATGATGTAAGATCTCTTTGTAGATTGAGAAATGAGATCATGTATGTATATGGGTTTGTTGGCATTTATATAGAGTATGTTGACATGATGATATTATGTTGTCATTGATGTCAATATGTTGGAGAGTGAACCGGAAATATGCTGAAGAGTGAACCAAATAGGCAACTATCGGTTAAGCAACTAGCGAAGTGGACCAGTATAATGTTGTGAACCGGTATATGTGCAAAAGGAGAAGCGGTATGCTTGTTCAGGTGAACCGGTATGATGTAATGTGAACCAGCATATGGAATGTTCTCTAATAAGGTTTAATATGGTATGACTACTGGTTGGTAGTCTTAGCCTCAAGGTTTTCGGTTAGAGTTTCTTGAGCCTATGTGACTCAACCGATGATATTATGCAATGAGGTAGCATTATGATAGAGATTAGATCATGTTGCCATGTCATCCTCATGCGCATGAAAGATCTTGCATGAAGGGGATTGATCCTATCTACCTTAAGAATGTGTGAAGTCTCTGCAAATGGTGGAGAACGTGTGATGGGTTATCACCTCCGTGAAGGGGTGAAGAATGATCGATGGAGATTGTCTTGAGATATATTCAAGACCATTGTATTCAAATGCAAAGTGTTCAATAGTTAGGATTGAACCACCTAAAGTGCTCAACCTAAATGATTAGGGTTTAGGGTTTTTGCTACCGACCTATTTGTTTCCTATAAGGTCAATGTTGTGTTTCATGCTGAGGTTGTGGGAAAATGTTTTGTGTATCTATGTGCAGAGATACATGATTCTTGTCAGACCAGTTGAGAGGATTGATACCTCCATAGTGTGTATGCAGAAGGAAGAAACTAAAGCAGATCTACTTTGGCATTGAGTGCTATTACTAGATCATTGTAATACCTGTTGATCTCTAATCACTTCAACAATTGGAAAATCCCTTAACAGGGTAGCTTTAACCAACTTGTTGTAAATACTTTAATAGGGTGACTCAAAGCCATTGAGTTCATAAAATCCTCTAACAAGGTAACCTATAACAGGGTTTAACTCTTAACCGGGTATTCTAGCCATCCCTTAACAGGGTGATCCCTAACAAGATCGGTTCTTAATAGAATCTGATGTAACAATCTTTAACCAGACTAGGCTTCTAACAGAGCGGACTTCTAAAGAGTTCAAAATAGCTTGTGGGTATTCATCCCCACCATGCTTTTTCCCAGTTGGGTTTCCACATGAAAAATATGTGTGTCATATGTGATGTCTTTTTCATGTGATGCTTTGTTGTTTTTTGTCAAGCAGTGAAATATGTTGATCTAGCAAGTTATTATATCTCTGATGATAGATTATTTGTTTATGCATAAGGACAAAGTGGAAATGGGGGAGTGGGCTATATGAAAAAGCTAAGAAGATTGACTGGTTCATGTCTTTCACCATTGCATTGTGTTTAACTGGTAGTTGTCTAATTTGGACTAGTGTTTGGGATTGCTAGTAGTTTTCAGACTGCAATCAAATCGGTTCAGGTAAAGTTTTTGTGCCTGTACTGATTCACCCCCCTCTCAGTATCGGTTTGGTACTTACTATTCATCATTGAGTTATCAATTGGTATCACAACATCCTCCAAGTCCTCTGTGTTGTAAGCTTAACCGCTTGAGGGAAAGATCCTATTGTAATGATGAAGAGGGAAGGTCCAAAGTTCAATAGAGATAATTTCAAAATATGGAAGGATAGAATGAAGATATACATCAGAAGCATGGGTGCTCAACACTGGAGCTATATTGAGAATGCTTATGTTATTCCTACTAGTACTCTCACAGATGATCAAAAGAGAGAGATCTAGGAGAATGGGCAAGTCATAGCCCTACTCAGTAGCTTATCTGACATTGAGTTTATTGATGTCCAAGATAAAGAAAATCCCAAAGAAGTATGGGATACTCTTGAGAATATCTATGGCGGTGATGAGCATGTAAAACAAGCTAAGGAAGAAAGCCTTAGAGGGAAGTTTGAAGACATGTAGATGGTTGAAGGTGAGACCATTCAACAATATGGAATAAGAATCAAGACTATTGTTGGGTACATCAAGAGTGTAGGAGGGAGACTGGAAGATTCTACTATTATTAGTAAAGTCTTGAGGTCCTTATTACTGGTCTATGCAATAAGGGTTGCTGCTATTCAAGAGTTAAGATAAATAGACAAGACTAAGGTATCCCTAAACTCCATCACTACAAAATTAACAGCCTATGAGCTAAATAGTTTTGATGGCAGTGTTCAGAAGACTAAATCAGCTTTTAGAGCATCTACTGCACCATCTGGGAAAGTTAAAGAAGCAAGCACCAGTGGTGAACCAAGAGAGAGCAGAGAAATAGATGATGAGGAGATTCTGATGGAATTTGAAGCTCTTCTTGCTAAGAGACATCCTAAGGGAACCGACAAATACAGAGGTAAACTTCCTTTGAAATGCTTCTCTTGTAACCGGAAAGGACACATCACTATAAACTGTCCTAATGGTGACAACAAGGACAAACCAAAAAGGTTCAAGAAATTCAAAGGAGGAAACTGGAGAAACTATTTTGTAGTAGTTGATGAAGGTGTCACAGATGAGGAATCAGAAGATGAAGAAAATGAAGATATTGTATTTGTTGCAGTAAAGGAAGATGTGTCAGACAAGAAGGCTCTTGTTTCCCGCTTTGATAATTCCATTAAGTAGATTATTGATAGTGGTTGTTCTCACCATATGACTGGTGACCGGAGCAAGTTTATATCTCTGGAAGAGTATGATGGTGGGGTGGTTGATTTTGGTAATGATGCACCATGTATGGTCAAAGGCAGAGGGCCCATCTCTCTAAATGGAAAGAGCAGTGCTAACAATGTGTATTGGGTGGAAGGTCTCAGACACAATCTATTGAGTGTTGCCTAGCTGAATAACAATGGACTCACATTGGAATTCAAAAATGGAGTTTGCAAAATCAAAGGAAAGAGTGGTGAACTGATGGCCACCGGTATGCAAAACAAAGGTAATTTATTTCAGCTGAATAAAAATATATATGGCTAAGTTTGATGATACCTAGATATGGCATAGGAGACTCTGCCATGTAAACTTTGATAACATAGTAAAGGCCAGTAAGATCAAGGCAGTTAGAGGACTGCTGATGCTGAGAAAACTAGAAAATCCTTTGTGTAGAGAATGTCAACTAGGGAAAATATCTTCCTCAACCTTCAAAGGTAAATCTTTCATTGCTGACAACTTACTTGATCTTGTGCATACTGATTTGTGTGGTCCTATGAAAACTAGGAGTGTGCAGGGAGATAGATATTTTATGATTATTATAAATGATTGCTCAAGAATGATGTGGGTTACATTCTTGAAGGACAAGTCTGAAGCCTTTGGAAAGTTCAAAGCTTTCAAAGCACTGGTAGAAAAGGAAAGTGGTAGAAGAATCAAATGCCTTAGAACTAATCAAGGAGGGGAATTCACTTCCGGTGAATTCAACAAATAATGTAAAGAGTATGGCATCAAGAAACAACTATCTACCCCCTAGACTCCAAAGCAGAATGGGTTAGCAGAGAGAAAAAACTGGACTGTGGTTGAAGTGGCTAGAACTATGTTGATCCAAGGAAAGGTCGCTCACACCTTTTGGAGAGAAGTGGTGAGAACTGCAGTCTACACAATGAACTGGGTACTCATCAAGAAAGGAAAGGATAAGACTCCTTATGAGCACTAGACTGGTAAGACACTAGTGGTAAGCTACTTCAGAGTGTTTGATAGTAAATGTTATATCAAGAGGAGTGAACATCAGAGCAAGTTTGATGCTAAATGTGATGAGGGAATATTCCTAGGGTATTCCACTAAAAGCAAAGCTCTAAACTGTTTCAACAATAGGACTCAGAGAATTGTTGAAAGCATCAATGTTAGGGTTGATGACTCTGAGAAGTCAGAGGAAACTGGCAAAGAGCATGTAGGATTTGAACCGGTAGTAACCTTCTGGGAACTGGTTGCAAATCAACCCAATACCAGCAATTGTGCTCCTACACCGATAGATGCTGATGAAGATGAGGATGGTGAAGAAAAGCAAGAGGAAGCTATTAAGAACATACCTAGGTATGTCAAACTCAATCATGATCCAAAGAAGATCATAGGAGACAAAGATGCAGGAATTCTTACAAGAAGAAAGGTAAGAGAAAGCTTATGTATGATCTCTGAATTTGAGCCTAAATCATTCAAAGAGGCACATAAAGATGAAGACTGGATCAAGGCAATGGAGGAGGAGCTTGACCAAATAGAAAATAATGGCACATGGTCTTTGGTACCCAGACCGGAGCATAAAAATGTCATTGGAACCAAATGGGTTTTCAGAAACAAGCTAAATGAGGATGGTACAGTGGTAAGGAACAAAGCCAGACTAGTATGTAAAGGATATGCCCAAGAAGAAGGAGAAGACTATGGAGAAACCTTTGCTCCAGTAGCAAGATTGGAAGGAGTTCGTATTCTTCTTACATATGCAGCTTTTAAAGGATTCAGGGTATACCAAATAGATGTAAAATCTGCATTCCTGAATGGAATACCTGAAGAGGAGGTATATATGGAGAAACCAGATGGGTTTGCCCTATCAGAAGACAATGACATAGTGTGTAGGCTACATAAAGCCTTGTATGGACTGAAGCAGGCACCTAGAGCATGGTATGAATGCTTGCACTTCCATCTTGTGAAGATTGGATTTGAAAGAACAAGTGAAGATAGAAATATCTACTTGAAATTAGAAGGAGATCAGATTCTAATCTGTGAAGTATTTGTTGATGACATAATCTTTGGTGGTGATGACAAGATCAGTCATGAATTTACTGATGTGATGAAAAAGGAGTTTGAAATGTCACTCATAGGGGAGATTAAGTTCTTCATTGGACTGCAGATTCAGCAAATGAAAGATGGAATCTTTATTACTCAGTCCAAGTATGTCAAAGAGGTATTGAAGACCTTTGGCATGGAAGACAACAAACTGGTTGGTACACCAATGATAACCAGTTGTAAACTATCAAAGGAGGATGACTCAGCATTGGTAAATGTGAAAGAATACCGATCAATGATTGGTAAGTTGCATTATGTAGAGCATAGCAGACTAGACATTGCACATGAAGTGGGTATTACCACCTGGTTTCAGAAAAGTCCAAGAGAATCCCGCTTAGTGGCAGTCAAGTGGATTCTTAGATATCTAAAGGGAACTATTGACTATGGATTACGGTATCCATACAGTGATGATTTCAACCTGCAGGTGTTCATAGATGTTGATTGGGTTGGTAATGTGGATGACCGAAAGAGCACAACCAGTGGTGCATTCTTTCTCGGTGGTAGACTAGTCTCATGGATGAGTAAAAAGAAGAGTTGTATCTCTCAGTCTACAGCAAAAGCGGAGTATGTTGCAGCTTTTATGAATTGCACCCATACTATTTGGATGAAGCATGTATTTAATGGCTTCAAAGTTCCTATATCTGAACTGGTAAGTATATTCTATGGCAATACAAGTGTAATTAACATTTTCAAGAATCCAGTTTTACATACTAGAACCAAGCATTTTGAGCTCAAGTATCATTTCTTGAGGGAAAAGGTTTAGAACAAAGAGGTGGTATTGGAACATGTTTCCAGTAAGGAGCAGTTAGCAGACATATTCACCAAGCCTCTATCAAAGGCTACTTTTTCCTATCTGAGAGGTGAGTTAGGGGTGCTACCCCTTCAAGAGGTAATATAAAGGTTTGTGCTCCACATCAATTAGATCTTACTTTCCTATATCTTTTCAAGATTGATGTGTTGTAGAATGCTACTCCTCAGGGGAGCAGCATAGTCGAACAGGGAAGCTTGTACCTCCACTTTGGCATTGTTGTCAAAGGGGGAGAAGTACTAAGGAGAAGATGTGATGCAAAAAGAGAGATATCTTTGTATATTGTCATCAATGCCAAAGGGGGAGATTGTTGGCATTTGTGCATAGTATGTTGACATGATGATATTATGTTGTCATTGATGTCAATATGTTGGAGAGTGAACCGACAATATGCTGAAGAGTGAACCAGTTAGGCAACTACCAGTTAAGCAACTAGAAAAGTGAACTAGTATAATGTTGTGAACCGGTATATGTGCAAAAGAAGAAGTGATATGCTTGTTCAGGTGAACCAGTATGATGTAATGTGAACCAACATATGGAATGTTCTCTATTAAGGTTTAATATGGTATGACTACCAGTTGGTAGTCTTAGCCTCATGGTTTCCGGTTAGAGTGTCTTGAGCCTATGTGACTCAACTGATGACATTATGCGATGAGGTAGCATTATGATAGAGATCAGATCATGTTGCCACATCAGCCTCATGCGTGTGAAGGATCTTGCATGAAGGGGATTGATCCTATCTACCTCAGGAATGTGCGAAGTCTCTGCAAATGCTGGAGAACATATGATGGCTTATTGCCTCCATGAAGCGGTGAAGAATGAATGATGGAGATTGTCTTGAGATTTGTTCAAGACCGTTGTATTCAAATGCAAAGTGTTCAATGATCAAGATTGAGCTGCCTAAATTTCTCAACCTAAATGATTAGGGTTTAGGGTTTTTGCTACCGACCTATCTGTTTCCTATAAGACCGATGTTGTGTTTCATGCTGAGGTTGTTGGCAAATGTTGTGTGTGTATCTATGTGCACAGATACGTGATTCTTGTCAGACCAGTTGAGAGGATTGATACATGCATAGTTTGTATGCAGAAGGAAGAAACTAAAGCGGATCTACATTGGCATTGAGTGCTATTACTAGTTCATTGTAATACCTATTGATCTCTAATCACTTTAACAGTTGGAAAATCCCTTAACAGGGTAGCTTTAACTAGCTTGCTGTAAATCCTTTAACAGGGTGACTCAAAGCCATTGAGTTCATAAAATCCTCTAACAAGGTAATTTGTAACAAGGTTTAATCCTTAACCAGGTATTCTAGCCATCTCTTAACCGGGTGATCCCTAACAGGATCGGTTCTTAACAAAATCTGATGTAATAGTCTTTAACTAGACTAGGCTTCTAACAGAGCAGACTTCTAAAGTGTTCAAAATAGCTTGTTGGTATTCACCCCCATCATGGTTTTTCCCAATTGGGTTTCCACGTGAAAAATATGTGTGTCATATGTGATGTCTTTTTCATGTGATGCTTTGTTGTTTTCTGTCAAGCGGTGAATCATGTTGATCTAGCAAGTTATTATATCTCTACTAATAGATTATCTATTTATGCATAAGGACAAAGTGGAAATGGGGGAGTAGGTTGTATGAAAAAGCTAAGAAGATTGACCAGTTCATTTATTTCACCATTGCACTGTGTTTAACCGGTAGTTGTTTGGTTTGGACCAATGTTTGGGATTGCTAGTAGTTTTCAGTCTACAATCAAACCGGTACAGGTAAAGTTTTTGTGCCTGTACTGATTCACCCCCCCTCTCAGTACTGATTTGGTAGTTACTATTCATCGTTGAGTTGTCAGGGTTATGGGATAATTTGTATGTGAATAATGTTGTAATCATATGTTGAGGTTTTGGTAGATCATAGGTGATCAAATTGGGTTTGTGGAAGAGGTTTAAGGTGTCTAGTATTGAGCTTAACCAGAATTGTACTCAGGCATGTGAGATGCTATACTTGCAGTTCAATCTTCATTCTGGATTATTGTCTAATGTTTTTTGTAGTCAATGAGACTCATTTTGTGTTGAGAAGTGTGCTCTAGGTTGTTGGCCTTCCTTCATGTGTAGGCCCCTTATTGTAATATTTATTCATCTGATCAGTGGATAGATATTGTGGGTCTCCAATCCCATTGTAGTTTTTCCTCTTTGAGGTTTTCCACGTATAAATTTGTGGTGTTATGGTGTTCATCTCTATGGTTGCATTGCTACTTATAGTTATATTCTTTTATGTTTACCAGTTGCTGAGTTGTTGTATTAATAAGGTTAAATTTCTTCATTCCAGTAGAACATTGATTCACCCCCCCTCTCAGTGTTCTTGGATCCCAACAGAGACCGGTTTACAGGAAGCAACCAGTAGTTGATTTGTGTGAAGTAAGTTCACCGATATAAAGGAAGCAACTAGTAGTAGATCATAACAGTGATTGATAAGCATGCGAAGTGAAAAGGATAATCACACAAAGTCATCAACATGTTTGGCTTGCTAACATGTAAATCCAACAAATTTAGAAAGAGCTAGTGGAATCCGAAGTGCTTGCTAGAGAACTGACAAGATTTGTGACATGACTGGATAGTCTCACTAATAAAATCAACGAGATTTGTGGAATGAATAGATTGGCACATAGAATGATTTTTTAGTTCAAATTTGGGAGGGAAATTTAGTGCCAAGATTGAATATAGCTATAAAAATGTTTTTTCATCTTCATTTTGTATCTGCATGTGTCATGGGAGTTTTGAGTGAGCAGAGATTGAAAATCAGAGTAAGGTGAAGAACAAGCTAAGGGCAGAAGGATTCCTTAATGAATCAGTTAATTCATCACCGAGCAGAGATTGAAGCATATATAGAGCGGATCTATTTGATAGAAAAGTGTCATCATCAGATCAATGATTTGTTGCTCTCTAATCAATGCAGAAGATTAAATGCCTTAATAGGGTGAAACTTAATCGGCCCTATTTGTAAAATCCCCTAATAGGGTTGCTCCATGAAGGAGGTGTAAAATCCTAACATATTCTAAGGTATTCTCAATAGGATACCAGTAATTTTTAATAGGGTGATGTTCTCAGAAGGAACAGGATTGTAAGCTCTTAACTGAGTACTCTTTTTACTGCAATAAAAGAGATTGTGGGTTATTCCCACCGAGGGTTTCCACGTATAATTGTTGGTGTTATGTGATGTTTATTTGATGCATACAAATCTCTTTCCTTCAATATTCTTACCTTCATGATTAATGCAATATTTTAAGTTAATTTAAAAAGGGTAGTTGCAAATCGGTCAGTTTGGAATATTATTGTTTATAAACTATTTTTACTGATTCACCTCCCCCTCTCAGTCACTGGTTAATACCAATAGTATCTCCTTCATATATATTTTGCAACTTGTCCCAAGTTTCCTTAGCTAATATGCAATGCATGACTTTAACAAACTCTATATCTGATAGACCACTTAAGATTGCATTGTTAGCTTTCAGATTGTTCTCATGTTCCCTTTTGGCATCAGGATCGGTAGGAAGAACTTGAGGAATAGTATATCCATTTTTTAGTAACATCCAGACATCAAACCAAAGGGAATACAAATATGTCTCCATTCTTCTACTCTAGAAGGCATAGTTGGTGCCATCAAACATAGGTGCTTTATAAGATGAGGATTCATTCCTATCCATTGTGTTCACAAAGCAAAATCTATCCAAGCTAGAGAAAGATATTACTATAAGGGAACCTAGGCTCTAATACCAATCAAAGAACACAAATGAACACTGAGAGGGGGGGGGGGGTGAAATAGTGTATTTTAAAACTTTTAACTATGTGTGTAAGTACTGAACCTGCAAATTAATTGAGAACACACATGTACACAAATCAAACCACAACACATAATATACGAGAAAAACCCAATGTGAGAAAAACCTTGGTGAGAATAGCTGCTGGAGTTTACTACTCCAATCCAGCCTCATAGTAAATAATAGCTGACAATGTTTAGGACACCAACACAAGGAGCACCAACCCCTAATTTTATGAGCACCTACTCAAAGGAGCACATACCCTTGCTCTAAGCACCCACTCAGAGATTTACAATGATAGACCAAGTTTATAGTGCAATTGACAAAGCCTCGTTACACATGAATTTTGTAACACTTACAAATTTCTCATATCTTGAGAATGACTTTCTCTGCCTACTGATGTTTTTCCTTTGCTTTTTCTCCTTTGGGTAAAAGCACAAAGTTGTGTCACACTTTTATAAAGGAAATGGCCAATGTTGATTCAAATTTTTAAATTGAATAAATAGAAAGTAAAATATATGTTTTGAAATTTGAAATGATGTAAACTTATTACTCCTTATCAAGTTGCCATTAGTTTTATGTTCAAAGTTATTCTATATACTCTAGTCGGTTATCTCTACCGAAATATTCAGTCAGTATGCACAGTCTAGTCGGTTATAGAAGAAAGTAGTCTCAGAGCGTAGTATACATCGAGCTGTCTACCGAGTATCATTCCATGTCTACCGAGTAGCAAAGATGACACACTGAGTTGATATACACCGAGTGAAACGTATTACCAGATTCATTGAACCTGGACATACATATGAAAACGTGTTATAAGATCGAGGAACATCTAACTGTTATCACATTGGAAATTGCACTTAAAGATTGTGTATGATTTTGAGGTCATCCAACCAATGAAATATTTTGCATGGTTATTCATTTGATAAAACATGTTTGTAAGATGAAAGCAATGAATGGATCACCGACATAAGAGATCTATTTATACAACATAGATTAAGATCAGATATATACATGTAGCATGATAGAAAGGAAGATATAGAAATAAATGAAGCAAGACATGTGAAAGCACTAAGTGTTATGACTTTTATAGAGACACAGAGGTCGTCGAGAAGGATTTCAGAGAACAGTCAATGAACAGAGTAAACAGAAGGGTTTACCGAGTTACTATATGGGTTACAGAGGTATGCTATAAGCAAGGTAATCTTATTTTGAGCACATAGAATCTGCTATAACATTCCAGATGTAAAGTTGTAGATATTTGTAATGATTTATTGTAATAATTTGAAGTTGTAAGAGAAACCTTTAACAGGGTAAAAGACTCTAATCAAGTCTATAAATTGTAAAGCCTCTATCCAGGTGCAACATTTAGATTAAGTGTTGTAAAATCCTTTAGCAAGGTAGATCTAATAGATCTTGATACTCCTAACAGGGTAAGCTATCAGAAATAGCTAAACAAGTAGCTCTAACCGAGCAACCTTTATTATTGTAGTAGTGAAGTTGTGGGTGCCATCCCCACCGCAGTTTTTCTCTCTAACCAAGAGTTTCTGCGTAACCAAAATATATGTGTTATGGAGTGAATCATGTATGATTGTTATGTTAGGTCCCAAAGACAACTAAGAGGGGAGGGGTGAATAAATTGTCTAGTCAATTCAAACCAAAAACCATTTACCCAACTTAATGCTTAATACCAATAAACCAGTTAAGTATATCGGTAGATAGTGTTAACAGTAAATTGCTATATGGGTAAAGATTAATGCATGAAAAATAAACATAAAGTCATCCACAACACATAACACCAATATTTGTACGTGGAAACCCTGTAAGGGGAAAAACCACAGTGGGAAACCTTACCCACAATTAGATGATACTACTGGAGATAGTAAGTGTACATAAATGGGGTCTGCACATGCAGAAAGGCCAATAGCCTAGAGCTCACTATTCAATCACAAAAACGGGAGTCACACTGACTACAGTTGGATGGTTAAATTCAATGAGAATATACTGCACAGAATAGCATCTTCATATGCTGGATTCAGTACTGGTGTAATGCTAATATGCTTCTACAAAAACCTAGCTTCACCTTCAAATAATTTCTTCGTGTATACCTCTGCTTAATCTTGCATATACCTTCTCACAAATCTTTTTCACATTCCACATTCGATCTTACAAATAAGATCTTACATTTATGCCATAACCTAAGACCAATTTTAGTAGGTCGGCTCTACAAGATATTACAAAAAAAGCATTTTACAAATGATATAATAGCCGATGCAATAATCGATTGAACATGTCAGCTTAATGCATTTACAATAATAATAAATCATCTCCATAGCATGCCATGCTGATCTGGAAAAGATAAACATGCCGGTGTAACCCTAGACCTATTTGCTGGTAAAAGCAAATATGCAAATATGAATATACCAATGATTAATTATTCAAAACAAAGTGTCCACATGATGTTTTCAACATTACCAAGTGTCTTCCATATCATTCCAAGTGCCGGTGAACATTATATCCTGTTAGTGAACCATATACCAGTAACTGTGCAATAGTTACTTGCTGGTGAATGTTGTTGGATCTCCAAAGTGCTAGTGTTCCAGTAAGTGTTGACATCAATGACAAAACCATACCATAATACCAACAATCTCCCCCTTTGGCATTGATGGCAACACAAGATGGAAAAACCATCAAAGTGCCAAAACAGAAATGCCAAATACCAAAAATAAACAATCTCTCCTAAACAACAATCTCTCCCCTTGGGAGCAACATGTGTTTATCCAAAGATTTATTTTCAATACCAATCTTTCTATCAATCTTTCCTAAAAAATAATGTGTTTTTCCATAGATATCTCTCCCCCTTTGACATCAAATGTCAAAGTTCATATACAAAATACCAATCAATTCAATATACCAACTACTCCCCCTAAGAAGTAGCTTCCTCATCAAAGACTAGAGTAAAAGATTTATCTTTCAATTCTGCCAGTTGATGACAATCATCAACTATCTAAGTTTCTACCGGTGGTGGTATGACTCCAAGCCGATCTTTGAGATATTCAAAAGTCTCCTTAGGCAAAGGTTTTGTGAAAATATTTGCAAGTTGTTCTTTAGTATTCACATAAACCAGTTTTATCTCCTTTTCTTCAACTTTTTCCCTTAGAAAATTCTGTTTGATAGAAACATGTTTAGTTTTAGAGTGTAATACCGGATTCTTAGATATATCAATTGCTACAATGTTATCACAATATATAGTAATAGGTTCCTTGCATTTTACCTTTATGTCTTTCAACATTTTCTTAAGCCATAGTACCTCTGTACAGTTAGTTGTTGCTGCAACATATTCTGATTCTGCTGTTGATAAAGATGTACAACTCTGTTTCTTACTCAACCAAGAAACTAATCTCTTTCCAAGAAAGAATTATCCTCCAATGGTTCTTTTTCTATCATCCACATGTTAGGCCCAATATGGAAAGCTAATGTACTGAGAGGGGAGGGATGAATCAGTACTTCAAATCCTTTTCTCAACAATATCTTTACTGTTATGCATAAACCAAAAACTACTGTAACATCACATAAAGTTAAAACAAATGAGTAACAATCATACATGATTCACTCCATAACACATATATTTTGGTTACGCAGAAACTCTTGGTTAGAGAGAAAAACTGTGGTGGGGATGGCACCCACAACTTCACTACTACAATAATAAAGAGTGCTTGGTTAGAGCTACATTTAGCTATTTCTGATAGCTTACCCTGTTAGGAGTATTAAGATCAGTTAGATCTACCTTACTAAAGGATTTATACAACACTATATAAGTGTAGCGCCTGGTTAAAGGATTTACAATTTATAGACTTGGTTAGAGTCTTTTACCCTATTAAAGGTTTCTCTTGCAACTTCAAAATATTACTATAAGACTTTACAAATATCTGCAACTTTACAACTGAAATGCTGTAGCAGATTCTATGTGCTCAAAATAAGATTACCTTGCCGATAACATACCTCAGTAACTCATAAAGTAATTCAGTAAACCCTTCTGTTTACTCTGTTCCTCGACTGTTCTTTGATAACCTTCTTGGTGACCTCTGTGTCTCTGTAACAGTCATAATACTCTATGATTTCTCATGTATCACATAAGTCTTGCTTCATACACATATGCACACACATTTCTCACATTCACACCACTTTCTAACCCTAAATTCATGCTATATAAATAGACTTCTTATGTCAGTCATCTGATTCATTGCTTCGATCTTACAAACATTATTTCTCAAATAAATAACCATGCAAAATATTTCATTGGCTAGATGACCTCAAAATTATACAAAATCTGTATGTGCAATTTCCAATGTGATAACAGTTCTATGTGCCTCGATCTTGTAACACGTTTTCATATGTGTGTCTAGGTTCAATGAATTTGGTAACACATTTCACTCGGTGTATATCAACTCAGTGTATTATCTTTACTGCTCGGTAGACATGAAATAACACTCGGTAGATAGCTCGGTGTATACTGGGCTTTGTGACTGATTTCCTTCTATAACCGACTAGGCTGTTCATACCGACTAAATATTTCGGTAGTGGTGTTATCACTGATTAAAATGGGTTTTTCTTTTTCCATGATTGGCTATGGTTTTGTTGGCTTTTTGAATAAGGTGTAGTTCCAAATGCTTCAGCTTTGTTCTAGACCTCAAGGGTTTAAGGGTTTTTGATTTTAAACCCTCTTGTGTTTCTTTCTAAAACCTCTGGTTTCTAATCTTTCGTTACTTTATTCACTTCAGTAATGGGTCATGGGGTTGTAAGAAGTGTCCCCCCTTGTTGTTTTCCTAGGCGGTTATGTTAATTAATCAAAAATTTAATGCCTTATATATTTTTCTTCTTCTAAAGTTGTTGGGCCCAGTAACTAGTGCGCATCTCGCTAATGGATCCATGGCTCACGTTATTTTGCTAGGTGAAGTTGTGCGTAGTTTAAAACCAGTGAAGTTGCAAAAAACACATGGCATGACACATAGACGGTCCAACTGGTGGTTGACAATGAGTAAGTTGGTGGCACGTGGCACAAGTCACAACAGTCAGTGGGTCAGGATTAAAGGCTAAAAGGCGGGCCCCAGAGGTGAGTCAGGTCGCAGGTGATGATGACCTGGAGGATATAGCTGTTATAAAAAAGGTGGGGCCCCGTGGTTTCCTTTTGGCAAATAAGAAGGTGACAAGTCAGCTCCAAAAGTGATCGGGCGCCAGGTGTTCATGATGAGTCAGCGGGCCCACCCCTCCTGAGAGCCTTTTTAGAGGATTAAAAGTCGATCAGCTTAAGAGATGATCCGATGGCTCATGCTATTTCACAAGGGTAAGATGCTCATCCTTTATACCTCGCGAAATAGTGAGAGTGAATGCGAGCCATCCATGTGTCATGATAACACGTGGTCTAAGAAGAAAGTGTGGGCCCGCCAAGGTGGAACTAGCGGTATGAAAGAAAGACACGTGGCCAATATCAAATGGAAAGCGAAGGGAACTTCAAGGCCAATGGTTGGATGCCACGTGGTATCATGTAGCCAATAGAAAAGCGGGACCCGATTCAGAGCCAAAGTTGTTAGTTAATCTAACGTTTGATCAAGTTTCTTTTGATCGAACGGTCGGTGCTATTTCGCAAGACTAAGTTGCCCAATAGTTATGCTTCGAGAAGTTGCGAAAGAGCAGAATGAAACACTTGTAGGAACGTTGTGACCCATTGGAGCGAAAATACGAATTCTTGTAGGAATTCAATTTTGAAGGGACAGCCGAAGCATGTGGGATCAATGTTGTAGTTAAGGCCCTGACTACAAATATTTGATTTCCTAACAACCGGGTAAAGATATCTTTTAAAGGATTTTGTAGAAGAGCAGACGCAGAGGTATTTTCCTCAGATATAGAGCAAGTTGGTTCAGTTGCAGAGCAAATTCCCTCAAGAAAAGAACAGGTTCTCCCATATTTTTGTGTAGCAATTCTTGTGCAGTGTTCTAAATAAGATAATTGATTCGTCGCAGATTTTTTTTTATTTCTTGCATTTTCAAAATGGCTCCTAAAAGAGAATTTTGTGGTAAGGTTAACTATTCAGAGAGGAGTGTTTGTGATGATTTTTTAGAACAGTTGACGTTGTCAACCAATCAGGCATCAAAGGAAAAAGAGTTAGTGCCCAAGGCTCCCTGTCTAAAGATAGGAGAAGGATTATATGACAAGGGTAATTGGTTGAGAGACCCACAAGTTGGATTGTCTGGGTTGGGGTTGTTTAAAGTTGGATTCGGGATGAGAAATTATCCTGCCCCGCAAAATTGTATCTGGGAACTAGATGTCGGGAAATTAGTTGTCCCAGGAGTATTTATGGACACAGATTTGCTAACCCAAATTGTGCTCAACTATGATCCAATCACAAGGAGCATTCGGGATGTAAATGGGAAAACCCTTGTTGAAATTAATGCTGAAGAGTTTAGGACAGCATTTGGGCTTAATGAGTTTACAAACTTTCTAGAACCTATAAACTTCACAGCATTAGCCCAGGTTTACGGTGCACAGAGGAGTCATCTCAGGAATGGGCCTCTCAAGGAATTTTTTGTGAAAATAGGAGGGTTAACAGTTGTAGGACCCAACACACAAGAGCCCTTCTCATTAAGTATGTTCACCCTGAGGGCTAAAGGAATGTATTGGACACTTTGCCAAGTTTTGGTAGAAGATGCTGAAGCCAATATGCTGAATCATTACTTGTTGATGATTGCCCAGATTCTGAATCCTTCTCTTGCAATCACATTTGATTATGCCTCTTTTATTGTTGATGCTATTCATGGAGGATTGCTAGGAATCAAAAATGGAAAGGTGGATAGGCCTTTTGGATGGTACTCACTCTTAATACATCTTTTTCTCTTTAAAGGACGTGATTATTTTGCCAGTGGACTAGACTTGGTTAAGGACAAGGAAGGAGAGAAAATGCCAGTACAATTATGGAGTGCTGTGTTGGCATGGGATAGAGAGGATGCTAGTTTTTTTAAGTTTGATAAAAATTTTGCATCCAAAATAAGGACTCTCCTCTGCTCTGATAACCCAAGAATCCCCAAGGTTCTTCTAGAATTCGTAAGACCAAAAGAATTCGCAGAGAACATAAAAATTGTTCATAACTGGGGTGACATTTATTTATATCCAGTCTCCATAGTTTTCAAAGTTTTTGGGTTTAGGGGCACCCCATTTTTGTTACCTTACCAGGTCCCTCTCAAAGTAGGAATCGCGGAGATCCTCAAACAAATTGGTGGCTTGCAAGAGGCAGAGTTGACAGGCAGGGGTAAAGGGACTATTTTCCCTGCAGCTACCATAGCCCACCAATTTGTAATAATAAAGGGAGGCTGGAATTGCTTTGAGGATTTCCTCAAACCTAATCATTTATCCACTCTAGTGTCTAGGTGTGTCGATCCAGAGGACTTCTTCAATGGTATGTTTAGGAAGAAGGTAGCATGCAGAGGTAGGCCTCATCAATTCCAGCTTCCTAAAGACCTCATCAGAAATGAATTTGATTTAGATAAGCAGGAGATAAAGAAAGAAAAGTGGGTGGCTTATAAAAAAGCCCTGGATTTTGTGCATCAATTTGATGCTAGCTATGACCCATTGTCTTGCTTTTTCCCACTGGAAGAAAAAATTAAGCTTTTGATTGTTTGTTTTGAAGATGTCATGCAGACACTGAAGAAGAAAAGGGAAGCTGTAATTAAGAGTAACCCTGAGAAGGCAAGAATGATCCTTAGTAGGTCACCTTCTAGCAAGCCAATCCCTCCTTGTGATTACACACTGCATAAGAAATCAGGTTATAGTGTGCTGGTGCCTACAACAGGGGAGCTCTCTACCTCCAAAGGAAAGAGGAAGATACAAGATGTCATCGACATCCAAGAGAGCCCAAAGAAGAAAAGGGTGGGGAAAGAAATACAGTCAGATACACCTTTTTATTTCCCATCCCAATCCCCTATCCATATAGGGAATGAGCAAGTAGCAGCTGAGCATCTCATACAATTGGGTAGTCTGGGAAAAATTGCATACACCTATGATGAAGTGGAGGAAGGGATGCCGGAAGAATCTATTGCTGCTGGAATGGATATTACCTCCACTGAACTTAAAGGCCAGGAGTGGGATCCTGAGATAAAGCAGGCAAGTAGTGCCTTTCTAGCTGATAACAATTTTGTCACATCAGAAGCATTTATGCAGTTTATATGGAAATAACACATAGATGTATATAATGCTAGATGTGAAACAAGAAAGGCTGAGCAGCCTAATAAAGATCCAGTCCTGGTGGAAGAGGAAATAAAGCAAGAGATGATGGAAGAATTCAAAACCATCACCCCCGAGCAGGGAAGAGACATGGTAGCACAAGCTGGAGTGCTTATATTACCTGAATGGGATATTGCAGATGCCCTGGTACTAGATGCAATAAGAAAAGAGACTAAGCCTATGGAAGGGGTTACTTTCAATAAGGACAATGCTGCACTTATCATGTGGTCTCTCAAGAGAAATGAGAGCAGGAAAAGCAAAGACACCCCAGGGTCAAGTTAGCTTGGTGGAATGATGGTGAAGAGAGTGCAGAATATAGGGGTAGTGGAGGCTGCTAGCACTATGTTGGAGACTGCAAAATTCAGTGTTGCAGTAGTAGAGAAGGAAGCCAAAGAGAAAGAGGCCCTCCAAATCAAGTTGGAAATAGTTTTAAAGGCCTATAACAATACCAAGGAGGAGATAAGATGTAAGGATAGCATCATTGCCAAGCTGCAGAGCCAATTGACTGGACAATACCATCAAGGTGAGTCTTCAACACTGATGATTTCCTCTTCTCCTGCAAGACCTCCACGTGCTAGCCCTATCATTGAGTTTCCACCAACTCCAGCACCATCCAGCTCTCAAATGATTGAAATCACTTCCCAAGAATTAGAAATTTTGAAACAGGCCCAGGCCTTGTATGCAAAGAAGTATGAGGAGAGAGTAAGGGCTACAATTTCCAGTTTTGCAGATACAATAAATGCCTTATTGCTCTACAACAATGTAGGTAAAATTATGGAAATATGGAATGAGCTCAGGAGAGACAAGGCTATTTTGATGTCTATTTTTGATAGATGGAGGCCTAGGGAGAAAGATTTAGAGTTTATGTGTGTATCCTGTGATGAGGCAAGGGCCAATCCCATCATTAAATCCACTTCTGATGTTGCTAAAATTTTAATACAACTAGTAGCAGAGGTGGATAATGTGGATAGGAAGGTTAATATATGCAAGAAGGAATACACTAACCAAGTTTTTGAGTTGCTCCCAGGAGTTTTTGCTAGCTCGGATCAATTAAAACACAAACAAATGTGGCTCAAGGAGATAGAAGCTAAATTGCCAGCAAGAATTAAAAGAATCATTGATCTTGATGATGCTTCTTTTTTTGTTGTGACAATACAGGAGATAGAAAAAATTAAGTCACATTATGCTTTTCTCAATTCAAAAGTCAACAAAATGAGAAATTCTTGGAAAAGGTTGACTAAGACTAAATATAAAGAGATTAATTTCTCATGGCCGACAGAAGAAGTGTATAATGATTGGATGATTAAATATGCCACCCATGATCCGGAACAGTTAGAGAGCGCCCCTGAAAAGATAGAAGATGTTGCAACTGAACAAACTGTTGAAGAAACTGCAGAGGTTGAAAAGAGTTTGTAACTGCTTTTGCAAAAAGTTTGTAACCTCTTTACTCTGAAAGAAATGATTGTAACAAACTCTCCTCGAGAATTCCAAAGCTTTGTGTATCCATTTTGTTATAAATGGATACTAGGACTAGAGGATGGGGAATCACAAAAAATTGTAAGAAAACGCTGCAGAAATTTATCTCAGCTTTTCTAAGTCTAATGGAGAATCAAAATTTCTTGTAATATTTTTTGAACTAAATATCAGTATACAAACCATCGGTTTTGAGTAAAGCTCTCTGTTGTCTTCAAGTTTGTTCACAAATTTGTTTACTATTTTCATTCTGAATAATCTAGGGTTGTTCTATTTGAATGGAATTGTAAAGCAATTTTAGTAGAAGTGTTCGTTAGCTTTTCTCTCTAGGAGGGAAATTAAAGAGGTGGGGACCACTCATACCAGTAGACTCTCTGGAAGGAACTTTGAATTTTGATGACCATAGCTTGGTTTAGAATGCTTGAGTTTCTTGTAGGTGTCAGGCATATACAAGGATTGATAGAAACCAAGCCGACGGGAAGCATAAAGATGTTTTGTTTGAGGAGTCTTATTTGAGTTTAGATGACTCTTAACCTTGGATAAGGCACTGGTATTAATTGAAGTTGTTTATTACATGCTTTGTTGATCGAAATGCTGAACTTAAGTACAATTTTCATTCTTTGTTTTCAGTTGATTTCAAGGTTAATAGATCCACTGGTTTTTTGGACTGGTTTGCTGTGGATTTATGTTTGAAAGTGTGAATTTAAATTCACAAAGGTATACCCACCTGGGCTCTGAGTAAGCCTGAAGTGTAGAAGGTCTAATCAAACCTTGTCATATGTTGTCTTGAGAATTTCCCTATCTTTGATGTCTCTTCAGAACCAAGCTTTAAGCCATGTTATTTTAAGGATGTTAAAGGGAATCAGATTTTGAAGACAACAAAAGTGGCGACTCTGCTGGGGACAGTTACAATAAAAATATAAGCATAGATCTGTGTTGAGGTTTGTAAAGAAAATTATTGTGTGTGTTTGCGGATAATATTGCTTGTTTCCATTTTTCCCATAGTTTTGTGGGTGGCGACTCTGTTACTTTGAACCAGTCCTTGTGAGATACAAGTCTTTCTGAAAGGAAGACAAGCAAGATGCAAGGAGCAAAAAACACAAGATCATGAAGAAACATCCTCATGAAACTTTGCAAGAAGGTCCCAGAACAGTCATGGAGAGGCCAGAAGAGATCCGTGTTGCATGAGCCATCAAATGCTGCTTGGGTGCAGAAAAACAATACTACTAGTAAGATGCTTGACCGACCTGTTTATGCAAAGTCTAATTCATCTTCTAGAGATTCAAAGCATGATATCTTAGGTTTTCATTCAGGATTGTTTGGAAATATTGATGATGCATCTATTTTAAATCAAGATCTATCTCATGCTAGTGTTTCTGCAAAAGATAGAACTAGTTCAAATGTAATTAGGCACTCTATTCCTAGGACAATTGATGGGAACATTAGTCTGATTGACATAGATCAAGTTAATGCATCAGACTCTGAAGAAAACTTCCCTAATGAGGATAAAGTGTCTCAAGAGATTGAAGATTTAAATAAAAGAGTCCATCATTTAATCTCCCTAAGAGTCCAAAAGGAGGCAAATAAGGAGAAGGATGTTAAAGCCAAATTAATGGAAAGAGATAGGCTTCTTAGACAAATAGCTGATCTTGAAGTACTTGCAAAAGAGAAAGAAAAGAGTGATGAGGAAGGCCCTGTGATTAGGGAAATCCTAATCCCTAAAACTAGTCAAGCTTGTAAGTCAGTAGCCCAGCCAATTAAGGAAGTATTAAATGACTCCCAGCCTCCTAAAGCTAATTTAGATAAAAGAAAATAGAAATGGGTAGATGATGGAATAGAGTCTAAAAGTGCAGAAGATATCTCTCATAGGATTCTAGCACATGAGAGAGAGATGGAAAGGATGAGGAGGGAAAAGGAAGATCTCCAAATGGAAATGGAAAAGGCTGAGTTAGAAGCAGTGAATCAAGAAGTAAAAAGAAAGATTAACTACTTAAAGGCTCCCCCTATTGCATTCCCATCAGAATATTTTAGCAAGCCTAATCCCCAACACATTTCATTTCCTCAGATTAATGTTCAACCTGCAGTACAGGCCAATATTGCCTCAGTAAACCAACTACCTGTGAATAAACAGTACACCCCAAGACCTCAATCTCCAATCCCAAAAGCTAGAATGACCATGGGAAATAATAGTGCTATTACCCCTTTTCAAAGAAGGCCCATCAATCTGGAACAATATAGACAATTATTTTTTGATGGGATCCCAAGATATCCAAATCATGTTCCCACTGAGCTAAGAGACAGACTCCATAAATTTGCTTGGAACAATGCAATTAGTGCTGAGGAACATCTGAAATCTTTTGGGGATTTAATAAATGATTATGAGATAGCAGATGAAGATGTTATTATGAAACTATTTATTCAATCCCTGGTTGATGATGCAAGAGATTGGTACAGAGGTCTTCTAGTAAATAGCATAGGTTCATGGGAAGATTTTAAGAATTGCTTTCAAGAGCAGTATGGTGACAAGACTAATGTGAGTTTCATGCAGAATGAGTTCAATAACATTAGAAAATCTGAAAATGAAATGGTCACTGATTTCAATGCTAGATTCCAGAAAGCTATGCATAGATTGTATCAAGTGATGAGGCTAGATGACAACATGTGTCTTAATACATATTACAATGCATTTGATTCCAAGATGGCTTATATCTTAAGAGATAAAAACCCCCATAATTTGAGAGATGCTTTTAGAATTGCCATAAATGTAGAGAGTAATAGAAAAGCATCTAGAAAATTAGGGAGAACGACAAATGGTAGATTATGGCAAGAAACCAAACAACAACCTAATAAAGTCACTAAAGAGGATGATAAAATAGAGAAATTGGTTACTGCTATGAAAGATCTGATTGCTAAGGTTAACAAAAATGATAAACCTCATTATAACTAGCAAGATAGACCCCCTAGATTACATGATATGCCCTATAATACAAATTGGAAGGTTGGTAAACCCCAAATTGAGAAGCCCAAAATTACCCAAAGTCAAGACACATCGGATCCCTTGAAAGGGAAAACTATTCACAATATAGAAAATACTCCTTGGTGTATTGCTTGTGATGGACCACATTCCCCTCATCAGTGTGCAGTGGCTCAAGCTCTGGAAGAATCTATGAGACCAGAAGCAGAGCCTGACATTAATATGTTTGAAACCATTGTAGAAAGTGATGAGGAATCCATGCAAAGTGAATACAGTGATGTGCTAGATAATGAAAAGTTAGTGCAAGGATAGTTAGCCTTAGGTTGGCATCCTACATTGAATGTGGTAAC
Source organism: Cryptomeria japonica (assembly GCF_030272615.1). Lineage (NCBI taxonomy): Eukaryota > Viridiplantae > Streptophyta > Pinopsida > Cupressales > Cupressaceae > Cryptomeria > Cryptomeria japonica. The sequence goes on from NC_081406.1 coordinate 274,529,072, forward strand.
AATTGAAGATGAAGAGGTTCATCTTAGAAGGCTCAGTGAGGAAGAAGTTAGAAATCTCACTAAGGCTGCAATTGCCAAAGCAAAACATAACTATAATCTGAGAAGCACCAAGAGAGACACTGATCAAGGTGAGCTAGGTTCTATGTTTGTAAAAGAAGTCACAAAAAGGGGGGCATCAAGCAATGTTGCTACTTTTCCTAAGGTCAGTCAAGAAAAAGAGGAACAACTTAAGCATGTACCTAAAGGCATAGATGATAAAAATGTTGGTGATGTACAAGGAGCAGAGATAGTAAAAAGGGCAAGTCAATTCAAAACAGAAAAAGTTAGGGTTAATACTGAAAAATGCAATAATCCTACATTTGATATGGCCCAAGCTTTAACTCAAATGAAAGTCACTGTTTCATTAGTAGAATTGCTAAAGATTAAAGAACATAAGGATGTAGCTTTGTCTTTATTATCTAGTATATCTGATAGTGACACAGTATTACCTACTGGTTTAGCTAAAGTTGGAAAGGATCAAGAGTTCCAAACCCCAGAGGTTTATGTTGGAATCACTATCACTCAGGAGCCTTCTCAGTTAGATCCCTTCTATGTTACTTTGTTAGTCAATAACCGGTTGATTAAAAACTGCACGATAGATTTAGGAGCTGCTGCTAATGTAATGCCCTATGGTGTTATGAAAGAATTAGGGTTATCAGTAACCACTGTGTATGGGAAATGCTATGCCATAGATAACAGAGAAGTACCTGTGACAGGTACAATGAAAGATGTAGAAGTAAAAATAGCAGCATTTCCTGAAGCCACTTACAAAATGGATGTTATTGTTATTGACACTAAGCCCCACTATGGTATGTTACTTTCTAGACAATGGGTAGCAGCAGTAGGATTCCTATGGGTGGTAATCAGGTCAAATTATATAGAGAGCCACGAGCTCCTAGAGTAATTGAAAATGTAGACCCTAGTATGCTTAATTGTATGATTGATGTAGATTTAGATAATTTTAGACTTCAACCAATTTCACCTCAATTGAAGAATACTGACCCCATTGTAGTCAAGCTACAAGCACAACAGTATGGGTTGTGGCAGATGTATTTTGATGGAGCTTGCTCCAAAGAAGGATCTGGAGCAGGGATTCTTTTTGTGTCCCCGTCAGGTATAACTTTTAAATGCTCATTTTTATTGGCATTCCAGTGCATAAATAATACTGCAGAGTATGAAGCCCTATTACTAGGACTTGAGGTTGCAAAAAGGCATGGAATCCGATTGTTGAAAGTAATGAGGGATTCAGAATTGGTTGTTTCTCAAGTGAAATCTAAATACGCATCCAAAAATGATAGATTGAAGCAGTATAAGCATGCTGTTTGGGATGTTATTGAGCATTTTGATGCATTTTCTATTAACTGGATAGAGTGAGCAAAAAATATTATGGCAGATTTCCTAGCTAATGTTGCTTTGAAGAATGATGATGCAACACTAACCGGTATTTCCACTGTGGAAATAAAATCTAGGCCTTCTATTCCTAATAATGTGTATAATTGGCAAGTTTTTGCTAATGATGAAGACATTCTCAGGTTTATCCAATGTGTTGATGATTATGATGGACAAAAAATTGATTGTAATGCATTAGTGGAAGTGGTAGACAATAGAGAGACAGTGTTTGGAAATGATGTTGTCCAATTGGAGACAAATGAAATACCTAAAGGGCTAGTAGAGCTGGAGAGCATGTTTAGTTATAATGATAGTCATTTACATCAGCAGTCTACCACCAAGTTGGAAGAGTTAGAGGAGGTAAACCTGGGGACAGAATCATCCCCTAAGTTAGTATATATTGGAAAGAAATTACCCCCTCATGTCAAGAATAACCTTATTAATTTATTGAAAAGGTATAAGCATGTCTTTGCTTGGTCTTATGAAGACCTAAAGGTGTATAGACAAGATCTTTTTCAGCATGAAGTTCCTTTACTTCCAGATGCTAAGCCTTTCAGACAGAAACAAAAGCCTATTAATCCCTTGCTAGAAACTAAAATGCAATAAGAGTTGACCAAGTTGAGAGAAGGGGGGATTATCAAACCAATAAGGCATTCTTCATGGGTTTCCAATTTGGTCCCGGTGAGGAAGAAGAATAGAGACATCAGATTGTGTGTAGAGTTTAGGAATCTAAATGTTGCTTCCTTGAAAGATAATTACTCATCCCCAAATATGGAAGCTATGCTACAAAGAGTGACAAGATGTGATCTTTTATCCATGATGGATGGTTTCTCAGGATATAATCAGGTGTTGGTAAAGGAGTCTGAATAGTTTAAAACAACTTTCACTACTCCATGGGGAACTTATGTATATGTGAGAATGCCATTTGGATTAAAAAATGCAAGAGCTACATTTCAGAGAGCTATGGATGTAGCTTTCAAAGAATTCATAAACATCATCATGGTGGTTTATCAAGATGATTTAACTTGTTTCTCTAAGAAAGCTGATGATCATTGTGGGCATCTAGAGAAAGTGTTCAATAAAGCCTTGGAGTTTGCAGTGCCACTGAATCCCAAGAAATGTCATTTTGTGGCCACTGAAGGAAAGCTACTAGGACACATAGTCTCTAAGGAGGGGGTGAGAATAGACCCTAAAAGAATTGAAGCAATCAATAAGGTGTCTGAACCTAAAAATGTGAAAGGTATCCAGTCCTTTTTAGGTAAAGTAAATTTTGTCAGGAGATTCATTGCAAACTTCATAGAGATAGTGAAGCCTATCATCAAATTACTTAAGAAGGACACAAAGTTTCATTGGGATCAAGAAGCTTCAAAAGCTTTTCCTAAGATTAAGAAGTCAATCCAGGGGGCACCAGTGTTGAAATCTCCTGATTATAGTAAGTCTTTTTCTCTGTTTTCTTTTGCTTCATATAATACGGTGGCTGCAGTATTACTATAAAAGGATAATGAAGGATATGAACATCCCATAGCCTTCTATAGTAAATCTTTATAGGTAGCAGAACTAAAATATGAAATCATGGAAAAACAAGCTTATGCCCTAGTTAAAGCTGTAAAGGCTTTTAGGCCATATTTAGTGAATGCAAATATCATTGCTTATGTCCCACATGCTGCAGTTAAAGATATTTTGTCTCAGTCTGAAGTTACTAGAAAGAGATGCCGGTGGATTAATAGAATTCAAGAATTCAACTTGGAGATAAAAATCACCAAATTGGTGAGAGGTTTAGGTTTGGCTAAGCTCATGACTGAGTTGAAACTCATGAATGTAGAAATGCACAATGTTGAGGTTAGAGATACTTTGGTCACTAGTATTGAGAGGCAACCCTGGTACATAGAGATAATCCAAGTTTTGAGAGGTGATACACTCCCAGAAGAAATGACATATAATCAGAAAAGAACTTTGAAACTCAAGTCCCAAAAATATGTGCTCATTCAGGGTGATCTTTTCTAGAGAAAAAGAGATGGAGAGTTACTGATGTGTTTGGATGAATTTCAAGCTAAACAGGTGTTGACTGAAATGCATGATGGAGTATGTGGAGGTCACTATTCTGCTAAGACTATTGCTGGTAAGATAATACAGGCTGGGTATTATTGGCCCACCTTATTTAAAGATACCCATGCATACGTTCGGAGATGTGATCCATGTCAAAGATTCTCATCCAAGCTCAAGTATGAAGGAGCCTTACCCCTAAATCCAGTCTTTGTAGAAGCTCCTTTTGTTCAGTGGGGTATTGATTTTATTGGAGAAATTGTTGAGAAGTCAGGGAGAGGTCATGGATGGATCATAGTGGCCACTGATTATTTCACCAAATGGATAGAAGCTATCCCTACAAGAAGAGCTACTAGTAAAATTGTCATAGATCTCCTGATGGATAATATTGTAACTAGATTTGGGACACCTGCAAAATTGGTGATGGATAATGCCATATGTTTTAGATCAGAAGAATTTGTAGGCTTTTGTACTAGTCATGGTATACTCATGTCATATTCTTCACCTTATCACCCTCAGGGGAATGGACAAGTAGAATCCAGCAATAAAAGCTTGTTGAATATCATCAAGAAAATCCTAGAAGAAAATAAAAAATCTTGGAATCAAAAGTTGAAGTTAGCTCTGTGGGCAGATAGAATGACAGTTAAGAAATCCATTGGAATGTCACCTTTTGAATTAGTTTATGGTGCTCAAGCCAGATTGTCGGTAAATAACCTTCTTCCAGTGTATAAGTTTTTGTGGAATGAAGATATGGAGGTATTTGAACCAATGGAAAACAGAATGATCCAAATTGTAGAAATGGAGGAGCTTAGGGCTTCTGCCCATAAGAGAAATCAGAAGATCTAGTTGCAATCAAAGTATCTTTTTGATAAAAGGACATCACTAAGGAAGTTTCAAATTGATGACATGGTTCTTCAATGGAATGCAAAAGGATAGGACAAAGGAAAGCATAAGAAATTTGAATCATTATGGATTGGCCCTTTTGTGGTTTGCAACTTAAATGGTAAGGATTCATATTTTTTGAAGAATATGGATGATGAAATGCAGGAATTTCCAGTGCATGGACAATTCCTGAAGCATTATTTCTCTTAAAAGTCCATGCATGGTAGGTCCTTTGTTTGTACATATTTTGTTTCTTTCCTACTTTTCTATTTTAGTCTGTGTTTTGGACTGTTTCTCCAGAGTTTTCTGAGTTTTCTTGTGTTGACCTTGCGATCAACCATCCCCAGTCAGAGCCACTATTATCACTGATTAAAATGGGTTTTTCTTTTTTCATGATTGGCTATGGTTTTGTTGGTTTTTTGAATAAGGTGTAGTTCCGAATGCTTCAACTTTGTTCTAGACCTCAAGGGTTTAAGGGTTTTTGATTTTAAACCCTCTTGTGTTTCATTCTAAACCCTCTAGTTTCTAATCTTTTGTTACTTTATTTACTTAAGTAATGGGTCATGGGGTCGCAAGAAGTGTCCCCCCTTGTTGTTTGCCTAGGCGGTTATGTTAATTAATCAAAAATTTTATGCCTTATATATTTTTCTTCTTCTAAAGTTGTTGGGTCCAGTAACTAGTGCGCATCTCGCGGATGGATCCATGGCTCGCGTTATTTCGCTAGGCGAAGTTGCGCATAGTTTAAAACCAAGGAAGTTGCAAAAAACACATGGCATGCCACATAGACGGTCCAACTAGTAGTTGATAGCGAGTAAGTTGGCAGCATGTGGCACAAGTCACAACAGTCAGCGGGTCAGGATTAAAGGCTAAAAGGCAGGCCCCAGAACTGAGTCAGGTCACAAGTGATGATGACCTGGAGGATATAGCTGTTATGAGAAAGGTGGGGCCCCATGGTTTCCTTTTGGCAAATAAGAAGGTGACAAGTCAGCTCCGAAAGTGACCGGGCGCTAGGTGTTCACGATGAGTCAGCGGGCCCACCCCTCTTGAGAGCCTTTTCAGAGGATTAAAAGCCGATCAGCTTAAGAGATGATCTGATGGCCCGTGCTATTTTGCAAGGGTAAGATGCCCGTCCTTTATACCCCATGAAATAGCGAGAGTGAATGCGAGCCGTCCACGTGTCATGATAACACGTGGTCTAAGAAGAAAGTGTGGGCCCGCCAAGGTGGAACCAGCGGTATGAAAGAAAGACACGTGGCCAGTATCAAGTGGAAAGCGAAGGGAACTTCAAGGCCAATGGTTGGATGCCATGTGGTATCATGTAGCCAGTAGAAAAGTAGGACTTGGTGCGGAGCCAAAGTTGTTAGTTAATCTAACGTTCGATCAAGTTTCTTTTGATCGGATGGTCGGCGCTATTTTGCAAGACTAAGTTGCCCGATAGTTATGCTTCGCGAAGTTGCGAAAGAGCAGAATGAAACACTTGCAAGAATGTTGTGACCCGTTGGAGCGAAAATATAAATTCTTGTAGGAATTCAATTTTGAAGGGACCGCCGAAGCATGCAGGATCAATGTTGTAGTTAAGGCCCTGAGTATAAATATTTGATATCCTAACAACCAAGTAAAGATATCTTTTAAAGGATTTTGTAGAAGAGCAGACGCAGAGTTATTTTCCTCAAATACAGAGCAAGTCAGTTCATTTGCAGAGCAAATTCCCTCAAGCAAAGAATAGGTTCTCCCATATTTTTGTGTAGCAATTCTTGTGCAGTGTTCTAAATAAGATAATTGATTCGTCGCAGATTTTTTTTATTTCTTGCATTTTCAAAATGGCTCCTAAAAGAGAATTTTCTGGTAAGGTTAACTATTTAGAGAGGAGTGTTTGTGATGATTTTTTAGAACAGTTGATCATGTCAACCAATCAGGCAGTAAAGGCAAAAGAGTTAGTGCCCAAGGCTCCCCATCTAAAGATAGGAGAAGGATTATATCACAAGGGTAATTGGTTGAGAGACCTACAGGTTGGATTGTCTGGGTTGGGGTTGTTTAAAGTTGGATTCGGGATGAGAAATTCTCCTACGCCGCAAAACTGTATCTGGGAACTAGATGTTGGGAAATTAGTTGTCCCAGGAGTATTTATCGACACAGATTTGCTAACCCAAATTGCGCTCAACTATGATCTAGTCATAAGGAGCATTCAGGATGTAAATAGGAAAACCCTTGTTGAAATTAATGCTAAAGAGTTTAGGATAGCATTTGGGCTTAATGAGTTTAGAAACTTTCTAGAACCTATAAACTTCACAGCATTAGCCTAGGTTTACGGTGCACAGAAGAGTCATCTCAGGAATGGGCCTCTCAAGGAATTTTTTGTGAAAATAGGAGGGTTAACAGTTGTGGGACCCAACACACGAGAGCCCTTCTCATTAAGTATGTTCACCCTGAGGGCTAAAGGAATGTATTGGGCACTTTTCCAAGTTTTGGGAGAAGATGCTGAAGCCAATATGCCAAATCATTACTTGTTGATGATTGCCAAGATTTTGAATCCTTCTCTTGCAATCACATTTGATTATGCCTCTTTTATTGCTGATGCTATCCATGGAGGATTGATAGGAATCAAGAATGGAAAGGTGGATAGGCCTTTCGGATGGTACTCACTCTTAATGCATCTTTTTCTCTTTAAAGGAGGTGATTATTTTGCCAGTGGACTAGACCTGGTTAAGGAGAAGGAAGGACAGAAAATGTCAGTACAATTATGGAGTGCTATGTTGTCATGGGATAGAGAGGATGCTAGTTTTTTGAAGTTTGATAAATATTTTGCATTCAAAATAAGGACTCTCCTCTGCTCTGATAACCCAAGAATCCCCAAGGTTCTTCTAGAATTCGTAAGACCAAAAGAATTTGCAGAGAACATAAAAATTGTTCATAACTGGGGTGACATTTATTTATATCCAGTCTCCATAGTTTTCAGAGTTTTTCGGTTCAGGGGCACCCCATTTTTGTTACCTTACCAGGTCCCTCTCAAAGTAGGAATCGCGGAGATCCTTAGACAAATTGGTGGCTTGCAAGAGGCAGAGTTGACAGGCAGGGGTAAATGGACTATTTTCCCTACAGCTACCATAGCCCACCAATTTGTAATAACAAAGGGAGGCTGGAATTGCTTTCAGGATTTCCTCAACCCTTATCATTTATCCATTGTAGTGTCCAGGTGTGCCGATCCAGAGAACTTCTTCAACAGTATGTTTAGGAAGAAGGTAGCATCCAGAGGTAGGCCTCATCAATTCTAGTTTCCTGAAGACCTCGTCAGAAATGAATTTTATTTAGATGAGCAGGAGCTAAGGAAAGAAAAGTGGGTGGCTTATAAAAAAGCCCTGGATTTTGTGCATCAATTTGATGCTAGCTATGACCCATTGTCTAGCTTTTTCCCACTGGAAGAAAAAATTAAGTTTTTGATTGTTTGTTTTGAAGACGTCATGCAGACACTGAAGGAGAAAAGGGAAGCTGTAATTAAGAGTAACCCTAAGAAGGTAAGAATGATCCTTAGTAGGACACCTTCTAGCAAGCCAATCCCTCCTTGTGATTACACACTGCATAAGAAATCAGGTTATAGTGTGCTAGTGCCCACAACAGGGGAGCCCTCTACCTCTAAAGGAAAGAGGAAGATACAAGATGTCATTGACATCCAAGAGAGCCCAAAGAAGCAAAGTGTGGGGAAAGAAATACAGTCAGATACACCTTTGTATTCCCCATCCCAATCCCCTATCCATATAGGGAATGAGCAAGCAGCAGCTGAGCAACTCATACAATTGGGTAGTCTGGGGGAAATTGCATACACCTATGATGAAGTGGAGGAAGGGATGCCAGAAGAAACTATTGCTGCTGGAATAGATATTACCTCCACTGAACTTAAAGGCTAGGAGTGGGATCCTGAGATAAAGCAGGCAAGTAGTGCCTTTCTAGCTGATAACAATTTTGTCACATCAGAAGCATTTATGCAGTTTATATGGAAATAGCACATAGATGTATATAATGCTAGATGTTAAACAAGAAAGGTTGAGTAGCCCAATAAAGATCCAGTCCTGGTGGAAGAGGAAATAAAGCAAGAGATGATGGAAGAATTCAAAACCATCACCCCTGAGTAGGGAAGAGACATGGTAGCACAAACTGGAGTGCTTATATTACCTGAATGGGATATTGCAAATGCCCTAGTACTAGATGCAGTAAGAAAAGAGACTAAGCCTATGGAAGGGGTTACTTTCAATAAGGACAATGCTGCACTTGTCATGTGGTCTCTCAAGAGAAATGAGAGCAAGAAAAGCAAAGACACCCCATGGTGCAGGGGCACTAGGCATGAAGACAACTTGGAGGACACCATGGAAGCATGACAAGGAGGTGTATGGGTCTAATAAACTCAATTATGATGTCTTGAAGCCAATTATGGCATTTTATTGTAATGATCCTAATGTAATGATTAATTGTCCTAATGGACCTAATAAGGCCATAGGACCAAATATAGGATTTCATGGGTATAGAATTGGTAAGGGTCTCAAAGGTGTTTAGAACTATTTGATAAATCATTTTGATGCTTTAGAAGTCATTAGGTTGGGGTAGAAGTCCATTTCATAAGAGTTTTAAATTCAAAAATTTGAAAATAGTGGCTAGTGTCATTTTGGGGGGAAAAGCTAAAAACTTGTTTGTTAAGCATTTTAATCATGAATAATTGATGGATTTCGGTTTGGGAAGTTAGGGGAAGGTATTATAAAACCTTGTAATTCCATTTTGGTGGGGTTGGATGCTACAGTACGGATGTTGTACGGATTTAACAGAAAAAGTGAATAAAACCTTCATTTTCTTGCAATTTCTTGTGTTTTGTTGCTTGAAAGTGATTGATCTTTCATGGTATAAGCCTTGGGAAGTCATTAAACATTGTAATAAGTGATTTGGAATGATTTTGTAGCAGGTTTTTCTCATATTTTTTCATTTGTGCTGACTGTCCTAAAATTTTCTGAGTTGTGTCATTGGCATTGAAGGCCCAAAATGCAATTTGGAGCCCTTCTATGGATGTAAGGTCATGTTTCTCATAGAGAAGGCTCTATCTAACATGTACATTATGATCCTAACCAAAACATTTGTAGGAAGTGTGTTTTAACAGGTGTACACCATGAGTTTGATGAGGGAGAAGTGAGTAGGAAGCATAGCAAACTTATAGCAGCAGAAGATCTACCTCTTGGAGAGGGTAGTTTGATGATTTAAGTTGGTTAATATGACCAAGGAGATGGTTTAGGGACTTTGAATGAGCCCTGAAAGTGATTGGAAAGGTCTTAATTAGAAAATCCTCAGTTTTGGAGCCTAATGGTGAGGGTTTTGGGGTTTGCACATTAAAAGAGCACATAGAACCAATTTTATTGGATATTACTTAGTTTTGAGGCATAACTAAACACTGTTGAGAGTTTCAATATTGGGGAAGAATTATTTCTTACACTTGCTTTGTAAAACTTGGGTTTTTGGCAAGCAAATTTGTCTGAGTCTTAGGACATCAAAGGTACGGTCCAAAACAACCTACCCTCAATCTTTGATATGTTGTAGTAAGCTGAAAAGGGTGTCTAAAAATATTTTTTTTTTTGGATTTATTTGGGAAAAGTTGGAGAAAACAATTTATTTCAGCCTCAGGTGGCCTAATTGAGGCTCTAGGGCTAGTAGCAGACATAGTGGGGTTTAAGAGTATGGTGAAGACTTGAACCTTTGAAACTAGTTTAATCTTGTTGGATTGGGTTGGAATAGGTGTTTAACAACCTTAGGAGTCATTGTGGAGAGTGGATTGAGATTTGCCCTTTTAAAACCATTAAGGTGCCTTGGAAACACTAGGTAACTGCAAGGAGTGTGAAGCATTTGAAAACATATTTTCTTGAAATTACCTAAAACCCCTGACCCTTTTCATCACCCCAGGGTCAAGTTAGCTTGGTGGAATGATGGTGAAGAGAGTGCAGAGTACAGGGGTAGTGGAGGCTGCTAGCACTGTGTTGGAGACTGCAAAATTCAGTGTTGCAGTAGCAGAGAAGGAAGCCAAAGAGAAAGAGGCCCTCCAAATCAAGTTGGAAATAGTTTTAAAGGCCTATAAAAATGCCAAGGAGGAGATAAGAGGTAAGGATAGCATCATTGCCAAGCTGCAGAGCTAGTTGACTGGACAATACCATCAAGGTGAGTCTTCAACACTGATGATTTCCTCTTCTCCTGCAAGACCTCCACCTACTAGCCCTATCATTGAGTTTCCACCATCTCCAGCACCCTCCAGCTCTCAAATGATTGAAATCACTTCCCAAGAATTAGAAATTTGAAACAGGCCCAGGCCTTGTATGCAAAGAAGTATGAGGAGAGAGTAAGGGCTACAATTTCCAGTTTTGCAGATAAAATAAATGCCTCATTGCTCTACAACAATGTAGGTAAAATTATGGAAATATGGAATGAGCTCAGGAGAGACAAGCCTATTTTGATGCCTATTTTTGACAGATGGAGGCCTAGGGAGCAAGATTTAGAGTTTATGTGTGTATCCTGTGATGAGGAAAGGGCCAATCCCATCATTAAATCCACTTTTGATGTTGCTAAAATTTTAATACAACTAGTAGCAAAGGTGGATAATGTGGATAGGAAGGTTAATCTGTGCAAGAAGGAATACACTAACCAAGTTTTTGAGTTACTCCCAAGAGTTTTTGCTAGCCCGGATTAGTAAAAAGACAAACAAATGTGGCTCAAGGAGATAGAAGCTAAATTGTCAGCAAGAATTAAAGGAATCATTGATCTTGATGATGCTTCTTTCTTTGTTGTGACAATACAGGAGATAGAAAAAATTAAGTCGCATTATGCTTTTCTCAATTCAAAAGTCAACAAAATGAGAAATTCTTGGAAAAGGTTGACTAAGACTAAAGATAAAGCGATTAATTTCTCACGGCTAACAGAAGAAGTGTATAATGAGTGGATGATTAAATATGCCACCCATGATCTAGAACAGTTAGAGAGCGCCCCTGAAAAGATAGAAGAGGTTGCAACTGAACAAACTGTTGAAGAAACTGCAGAGGCTGAAAAGAGTTTGTAACTGCTTTTGCGAAAATTTTGTAACCTCTTTACTCTGAAAGAAATGATTGTAACAAACTCTCCTCGAGAAGTCCGAAGCTTTGTGCATCCATGTTGTTATAAATGGATACTAGGACTAGAGGATGGGGAATCGCAAAAAACTGTAAGAAAACGCTGTAGAAATTTATCTGAGCTTTTCTAAGTCTAATGGAGAATCAAAATTTCTTGTAATATTTTTTGAACTAAATATCAATATACAGACCATCGGTTTTGAGTAAAGCTCTGTGTTGTCTTCAAGTTTGTTCACAAATTTGTTTACTGTTTTCATTCTGAATAATCCAGGGTTGTTCTGTTTGAATGGAATTGCAAAGCAATTTTAGTAGAAGTGTTCATTAGCTTTTCTCTCTAGGAGGGAAATTAAAGAGGCGGGGACCACTCAAAGCAGTAGACTCTCTGGAAGGAACTTTGAATTTTGATGACCATAGCTTGGTTTAGAATGCTTGAGTTTCTTGTAGGTGTCAGGCATATACAAGGATTGATAGAAACCAAGCCGACGGGAAGCATAAAGATGTTTTGTTTGAGGAGTCTTATTTGAGTTTAGATGACTCTTAACCTTGGATAAGGCACTGGTATTAATTGAAGTTGTTTATTGCATGCTTTGTTGATCGAAATGCTGAACTTAAGTACAATTTTCATTCTTTGTTTTCAGTTGATTTCAAGGTGAATAGATTCACTAGTTTTCTGGACTGGTTTGCTGTGGATTTATGTTTGAAAGTGTGAATTTAAATTCACAAAGGTATACCCACCTGGGCTCTGAGTAAGCCCGAAGTGTAGAAGGTCTAATCAAATCTTGTCATATGTTGTCTTGAGAATTTCCCTATCTTTGATGTCTCTTCAGAACCAAGCTTTAAGCCATGTTATTTTAAGGATGTTAAAGGGAATCAGATTTTGAAGACAACAAGTGGTAACCGACTAGAGTATATAGAATGACTTTGTATATAAAACTAATGGCAATTTGATAAGTAGTAACAATCTCCCCTTTTGACATTAGTTGAGATGTTTGACAAAACTACTTTCAAAGTCATTACTCAAAAATCTGTATACTTTACAAAATTTGACTAAACATGCAGTATATACATTGGTCATTGAAATAGTATAATCAAATATACTCCCCTTATCAATATGTTGTTCAAAACTCTGTAATGTGTGCTCAATGATAAATACGCTGTAATCACTATTCTTTCCTTTGTTCACTGCTCTTGGATACTCTGCTTATTCTACTCATTCTCTACTCGGTATACTCCCCCTGTATACTACACTCCGGTTGTTTGATACTTTGAATACTATACACTCTTGATGATATACTCTGATATACTCCCCCTTTTTGACAAACATCAAAATTTAGTTACCATTGGGAGGTGGCAACTGATCAAAAATGGATTTGTACTTTGTCTTGTCTTCGGTGAGAGCGATAGAGAGTGCATCCTTTACACTATCCATTAAAGAATTATGTGCATTAATATTAGCCAATAATGAAATTAAGCCATCTAAAGTGCTTCCCTCTTGTGTAGTAGAGAGATAAGTGGCTTGGTTTAGCTGTTCTTGAACGGATGAAAGATTAGGAAGGAATAATGTTTGAAGTGTCATTATGTCCATCCTAATCTTGTGTTCTTCATTCCTCAATTCCAATTGTTGAACCATGAGCTGTTGTAGCTTAGTATAAAAATTCTGAACTGAATTGGGGTCGGGGGTCAACTTATTTGAGAGATCAGTGATCTCTTTCTCAATTGCTTATGTTTTATTCTTAATGTCTTTAAGAAATAAAGAAAATGTGCAGAGTTTCTGAAATAATGAAAGAATGTGCTTGAGTTGAGGGGACAACTCAACAATAAATTTGACAAGTTTTACCTTGCCAATAGCAATGGATCTCTATACTTCCTCTATCATTTTAGCAGTTAGCTCCTTGTCTTTTAGTTTGCTCAATTATTTAGATGCATCTACTCCAGATGTCTCAATCTGATTTAGGAGTTCATCTAATTGAATATGGATGGCTACATCAGTTGATACTGTAGCTAATGGTAGCATATCTGATAGTAAGGTCTTTACCTTCTGAAGTACTTTATTCTTCTTTTGTATGGCCAATTGCTTCTCTTGTTTGGCCTTTGCTTTGCACAGTTCACTGAATTCATTGAGTGTTTGCCCTTTCAATATGGAGATGTCTACATTGGGAAACACTATCGGTTTTGATAAATCAATTTTGAAACTATGCTTTTTCAACTTCTTCTCTTTACCTTTCATCGGGTGAACCACTACAATAGCTTGAGAGGCCTGAGAACCCTCGGTAGGTTGCTTGGTAGAGACAACACTTTTGTTGGTTTCTTTAGCCTTGGTAGTGTCCTTCGATGTCTCAGTGCTTGGTGTCTCAGCTGTAACATTTTTCGTGCTAGAAGGTGCTTGAGAGTTTTGTTCTTGTGAAGTACCTTCTGCTGTAGACTTTTGACCTTCGGTGCCTTCACTTGTAGCCCGAGGAGCTTTGGTTGTAGCAAGTTGATTGATCAATGGGTAAGGCTGAACTTGTTCCAAAATAGATTCACTAGAGACAAGTTTTGCATAACCATTGCCTTCTATCATTTCTTGTTCAGGTGCCTCTGCATCCATGATATCTTCATCTATTTGAATGGTGACAGCAGGGTCTTGCTCGGTGACATCAAGGTCTTGTTTGGTGACATCGACTATTTCCACTGTAGATTGTTCACCAGCATTCTTTCTTTGAAATATGGTCTTCCATTGCTCTTTTGTTTCCTTCTCCACTTCTATATACAGGCCATTCATCAGTTTCAAGGCCTTTTGTTTTACTGTAAATTGAGTTTGGCTATTTGTCAAATGTTCTTTTATTTCATCAACTGACATATCAGGAAAGAGATGCACCAAACTTCTTTCTCTGATTTGTTTCTCTGAGTCTAGGGCATATTGCCATCTAGTTTCAATATGTGCATATAATTTCGTAGGAATAGAATTACATATTTCTAATGGGACAACTCAGAATTTGAGAAGTGTGCAAATGACAGCTTCTTCAATTTGCCTCTTTTCATCAGCAGATCTAGATTCATATTTGACAAATCTGAATCCACCAAATCCACCATAGTCCTTTAGATTATTACAAAAAATTTCTACACTATGTACATCTACCTTCTTGCTTTTCACAATCTGAAATTTATTTGCATCTTTTGATTCGGTATCACTCGCCTCTTTTGGCAAAATGAGTCTCCGAGTAGATTTCTTGTAGGTTCTAGTTACCTCAGGAACGACAATAGGCTTTTGTTTCTTACTTGGTGATGCAGCAGATGCCCTTGTGTTAGGTCTCTTTGTTGGAGGGGTCGGTAGGGCCATTGAAGTGTCCTGTTTCTTTCTCTTCAACACTTTTCCCTTAGGCAATTTGGTGCTAAGTGTTATGGCTACTTCTTGGGCTTCTGTTTCCTCTTCAGTGATGGCTAGAACTCCTTTGACAGGTGTGGAGGAAGACTCTTCTCCAAATTTCTCAGTTAATGCCTTAATCATCTTTGTAGCTTTTCTTGTAGCCTTAGGTACTACAATGCTCATTTTTACTTTCTCCTTCATCTCTTCATAGGTTCCATACCTCAGCTCGGTAGTATGCCTTGGCAATGATAGATAGGCATCAATTTGCTATTGTGTGATATCAAAATCAATCTTGTAACCCATAGGTGACAAAGATTGAGTCCTCGGTTCCACAACATTCACATAATAGTAATCAATGTCAACCTCAAAACATATTTCATCTCTGTATTTTTCTACCAGTTGTGGTGGAATCCGGTACCTGCTATGCATTTTCTCTTGGAACTTGCTGAAGTAATCATCCATTATATCATTAAAGTTATCACCTAACTTCTTGATGAAGTCATTGATCTGATGGGTGATTGGTCGGTGTAGTTCCCAAACAACTTTACCGACTGTTGGAAAAAACTTCTCAAAGTAGAAAAACATACATACAAGTAGTGATCCAAATTTTAGAGTATTTGCTGAGTTGATCTTCTTCGACTTCCTGATTGTGTTCAGATTTTCAAACAAGTCCTTCAGCAATACTTCACACAAGTCAATTTTCATGCCTTTCTTAACAATTTTGTATGCTAAGTCCACTACTACACAGGGTACACTATTTTCCCTTGCCGATTGGAAGAAACAGTAACCAATTACTCTAATGGCAAATTTGAGTTCAGGATCAGTGACATTGTTCAACTTTAGACCTCTGTAATCTGATTCAACTCCAATCAAACTGATCAATTCCTTCTATGATATCATTTTTTGTGCTCGGGCATGATCATAGATAGGATAATCGGTGATCAGATGAATGATTTCTTTAGTGATCTTAAACAGTTGCTTTTGTAGCCACATGAAATCATCATGCACTCGGCTTAGTACAAACTTGACCCACTGGGGTTTGAACACACGGGGATAGGTTAGGGCTTCAGTCAATCCCTTGATTTTGATATGCTCATACTTGCTATCCATTTTACCATCTGTGCACAATTCATCATATGCATCTTTGATCTCAACATGACTGAGTTCTTCAACATGACATTTTGTGAAGAATCTCACATCCTCGACTAACAAGACTCGATCCGGGATGAGTGAAAAAGTAGTTTTGTCATCTGGTGTAGATGCAATTTTGGGAGTCAAAGAGTATTTTAGTGAGGGCTTTTCTACATTTGTGACAACAATGGGGTCTTGGATCTTAGATGCCATTTTGATTTTAGATAAAAATTAACACAGGAACCTTAGGGTTTGAGAACTAAACAAATAGCAGATGCTTCACACTCAGCAGATAATAACAACTTAATGAGTTCGGTAAACCAGCTTAGCAATGTGATGAGATTTGATGTAAATACCTTAGATTTTGCTTTGAAGATGGTTTGATTGCCTTGATTCGCTCTACTCTACTTCTCAAAAACTTAGTGAATGAAAATGACTGCGAAAAACCTTTTAAGTACTCAAAAATACCTTATTGGGCTCCGTGCAAGTTAGGTCAAAGACATTAAATGCACTCGGTTCACTTAACTTTCTTTCCCTTTTTTTGTGCTTTAACCGAGTAACCAAATTTCCTTCTTGGTAGAGTCTTTTCCTTTGTAACTGAGTCCTCCTTCTTTGTAGGGTCATCTTGTGTTCAGTTGCTCATCCAACATCTTTGATGTTTCATAACTCTTTTTCAGTGTTTCCTTGGATTTCTTCTCTATTTCAAGTTCATTGCTCAACCTTGATACTTCAAGTTTCAATGCTTAATTCTCATCATTTTTCAGATTTGCTTCATGATGTGTATAACCTAGTTGATTTGTCAGATTTTGTTGAATACCAGTTAGCCTTATGATTTCATCATTCTTATCAGATACTAAGACTTCAAGTTGTTGTTTCTCTCTTTATAGATCTATTGCTTTATCCTCGGCTATCCTTAATGCATCTAGATTTTCAGTCATCTATGTACTGAAATGTTCATGTTCTCTTTTCATTGCTTTTAGTTGATCAGCCAATGCTTTGTTCTTTTCTTTCAACATTCCAATCATTTCTTCAGTTTTTTCAGATATACTGTTCTCAGATGATGTCTCAATTTGTTCCACTAACTCTTGAGAATCCTGCAAGTCATCAGATAATATTCTCCTTACTTTCAGAGATTTTTTCATTTGCCTTTGCATGTCTGAAATCACTTGATTTGCATTATCCAGCTCTTCTTGTAGATACACAATCCTCTTAGATTGTTTATAGCCTTCCATTGATAAGATCTTTCTCTTTAGGTAGTTAAACCCTTTTCCAAGATTCAAGCTCTAATACCAATTGTTAGGCCCAATATGGAAAGCTAATGTAATGAGAGGGGAGGGGTGAATCAGTACTTCAAATCCTTTTCTCAACAATATCTTTACTATTATGTATAAACCAAAAACTACTGTAACATAACATAAAGCTAAAACAAATGAGTAACAATCATACATGATTCACTCCATAACACATATTTTGGTTACATAGAAACTCTTGGTTAGAGAGAAAACCTGCGGTGGGGATGGCACCCACAACTTCACTATTGCAATAATAAAGAGTGCTCGGTTAGAGCTACATTTAGCTATTTCTGATAGCTTACCCTGTTAGGAGTATTAAGATTAGTTAGATCTACCTTACTAAAGGATTTATACAACACTTTATAAGTGTAGCACCTGGTTAAAGGATTTACAATTTATAGACTTGGTTAGAGTCTTTTACCCTGTTAAAGGTTTCTCTTACAACTTCAAAATATTACAATAAGACTTTACAAATATCTGCAACTTTACATCTGAAATGCTATAGTAGATTCTATGTGCTCAAAATAAGATTACCTTGCCTATAGCATACCTCAGTAACTCATAAAGTAACTCGGTAAACCCTTCTGTTTACTCTGTTCCTTGACTGTTCTCTGATAACCTTCTTGGTGACCTCTGTGTCTCTGTAACAGTCATAATACTTTGTGTTTTCTCATGTATCACATAAGTCTTGCTTCATACACATATGCACACACATTTCTCACATTCACACCACTTTCTAACCCTAAATTCATGCTATATAAATAGAATTCTTATGTCGGTGATCTGATTCATTGCTTCGATCTTACAAACATGATTTCTCGAATAAATAACCATGCAAAATATTTCATTGGTTAGATGACCTCAAAATTATACAAAATCTGTATGTGCAATTTCCAATGTGATAACGGCTCTATGTGCCTTGATCTTGTAACACATTTTCATATGTGTCCAGGTTCAATGAATCCAGTAACATGTTTCACTCGGTGTATATCAACTCGATGTATTATCTTTACTGCTCGGTAGACATGAAATAACACTCGGTAGACAGCTCGGTGTATACTGAGCTTTGTGACCGATTCCCTTATGTAACCAACTAGGTTGTTCACACCGACTAAATATTTCGGTAGTGGTAACCGACTAGAGTATATAGAATGACTTTGTATATAAAACTAAAGGAAATTTGATAAGTAGTAACACCACATCTCCTGCCCAATTTGCATCTGTGCATGCACATAGATCAAAATTTTCATCTCTAGGATATCATAATCCAAGATTTGTAGTGCCTTCTAAGTACTAGAAAATCCCTTTTACTGCTGATTCATCATTTTCCCTAGGATTACTTTGAAATCTAAAAACAATACATACTGCATTCATAATATCAGGCCTGGTTTGTGTCAAATACAGTAAACCTCCTATCATAGATTTGTACCTAGTTGGATTAATAGGTGTAGATTCATCCCTTTGAGATAATTTGTCATTTTTAGTTATAGGTGTGCTTACCGGTTTAGAGTTATCCATCCCAAATTTCTTTAGTAATTCTTTCAAGTACTTGGATTGACTCAAAAATATACCTTTATCAGTCTGTGAAATCTTCAATCCTAAAAAGAAATTTATTTCTCCAATCATAGACATTTCAAATTCTTGTTGCATTTTAATAGAAAATTCCTTACATAATCCATCTTCTCCTCCAAAGATTATATCATCAACGAATACTTCTCTAATCAAGATGTCATCATTAGTTATTTTGTAATATAAATTGATGTTTGCATTTCCTTTAGTAAAACCAATCTTTAAAAGATACTTATCCAACCTTGCATACCAAGCTCTTGGGGCTTGTTTCAATCCATACAGAGCTTTTCTTAACTTGCAAACCATATCATTGCCATCTATCAAAGAAAATCCATTAAGTTGTTCAATATAGACTTCCTCTTCAAGATCTCCATTCAAGAATGCGTTTTTAATATCCATTTGATAAACTTTGTAGTTCTTGTGAGCTGCAAAAGCCAAGAATGATCTGACTAGCTCAATTCTAGCTAACGGTGCAAAGGTTTCATTGTAATCAACTCCTTCTTTCTAAGAATATCCCTTACACACTAGTCTTGATTTATTTCTGACAGCCTTACCATCTTCATTAAGTTTGTTTCTAAATACCCATTTGGTTCCAATTACATTTTTATCTTTAGGCCGGGGAACTAATGTCCAAGTATTATTTTTCTCAATTTGTCCTAATTCTTCTTCCATAGCTTTAATCCAAAATTTATCTTCACATGCCCCATTGATAGATGATGGTTCAATTTGAGAAATAAGACATACCTCTTCATTTACCAATCTTCCTCTTGTCATAACTCCTTTAAATTTGTTTCAAATTATCTGATCTTCAGAATGATTCAATCTTACATACCGAGGTGTCTTAGTTTGCTATTGTTCTTCAATTACGGTGGAATCCTCTAATGGTACCGGGGTAACTGGATCTTCATTCTATACTGGTGGATTTAGTGTAGGTTCATTTATCACAATTTCTGTTGCCAGTTCAGAGTCTATATACCTTGAAGTTCCTTTGAATTGTTAATCAATCTTTACATTTGTACTCTCAACAATTTTCTGCAATCTCTTATTAAAACATTTTTATGCCTTGCTCTTAGATGAATAACCAAGAAATATTCCTTCATCACTTCTAGAATCAAGTTTGCCAATATACTCATCTCTTCTAATATAACATTTACTTCAAAAAATTATGAAATACTTAAGAGTAGGAGTATTACCAAACCATAGTTCATGAGGGGTCTTACCAGTTTCACCTTTGATGTGAACTTTGTTGAATGTATAGACAGCAGTTCTAACTACTTCTCTCCAATACACATGTGGTAAATTTGCTTCAGATAACATACTTCTTGGTGCATCCAAGATAGTTCTATTTTTCCTTTCAACAACTCCATTCTGCTGTGGTGTCCAAGGTGCTGATAATTGTCTTCTGATTCCATTCACTTCATAGAATGTATTAAAGTCCTTAGGTGTGAATTCTCCTCCTTGATCTGATCTTAAACATTTGATTTTCTTACCGGTTTCATTTTCAACCATTGCTTTGAACAGTTTGAACTTTCCAAGTGCTTCTGATTTTTCCTTGAGAAAAGTAACCCAACACATTCTAGAATAGTCATCAATGATTAGCATGAAATATCTATCACCTTGTAGGCTTTTAGTTCTAGCTAGACCACATAAATCAGTGTGAATTAAATCAAGAGCATTATTGCATTTTTCTGGAATACTTTTGAAACTAGCTCTAACTTGTTTTCCAAATTAACATTCCTTACAAATTGTATTCTGAGGTTTCACAATTTTAGGTAGATCTCTAACTACCTTGGAAGTACTGATTTTTACCATGCAATCAAAGTTTACATGACATAGTCTCTTATGTCATAACCAACTTTCATCTATATGTGCAATCAAGCATGTCTTTTCACTATTATTCAAATGAAAGATATTACCTCTAATCTGATTACCGGTTGCAATTTCCAACCCACTTCTATTCACGATTTTGCATTTTTGCATTTTTAAATTGTAACAGAAATCCCTTCTCAACTAATTGACCAACACTTAAAAGATTATGCTTTAATCCTTCAACATAGTAGACATTGTTAGTGTTATGCTTACCATCAAGAGATATTGAACCCTTACCTTTGATTGAACAGGCTTTGTCATCTCCAAATCTTAGTAAACCTCCATTGTATTCTTGAAAGTTCAAGAATTTACCTTTGTCTCCTATAATATGATGTGAGCATCCTGAGTCAATGATCCATTCATCCTTTACTTCAACTTTAGCTGCTAAGGCTTGTTCTACCAGTTGAGCAGTAGGTGCCGGTTGATCTTCTGTTATAGCAACAAAAACCCATCCATTGTCTACAAGATCCTCATCAAAATCATCAGTCACACCTTCATCAGCAATGTAACAAGATTTGTCTTTTTTCTTCTTAAATCTGTATCTCTAATATTCAAGATTAGGCTTGTATGTTCTTCTAGCTTCTTCTCTTAGTCTAGCATGTCTATCAGGGCATCTCGAAGCCATATGACCAATCTTATTGCAGTTGAAACATTTAAAAGGTTCTTTACCTTCATACTTACTTCCAACAAAACCTTTTGGCATTTTCCTTGCAAATAGTGCTACAAGTTATTCAAGCTCTTCATTCTCCTTCCTAGTTTCTTCAAGTTCTCTTGCATAAAAGGCTTTCTAGTCAGATTTGTCAAATGATGGAGTAGATGATGTTGATGCTTTAAAGGCCAAATCTATCTTTATAGTAGCAACAGGACCTAATTCCTCAATTTCAAAGGCTGAAAGTTTTCCAATCAATGTATCCCTAGTTACTGATGTATTAGGCATTGTTCTCAACTCATTTATAGCAGTAACCTTCATTTTATATGCCAGTGGCAATCCTCTTAAGATTTTTGAAATAATTTCATCCTCACTTAAGGTTCCTCCACAACATTTAATACCCAAAACAATTTCATTTACTCTTTCCATAAAACAAGAAATCCTTTCATCTTCTTCCATTTTTAGATGTTCATACTTGACTCGGAAGCTTTCAAGTTTTGCAATTTTGACTGTGGAATCTCCTTCATTCAGTGTTTCCAAATGATCCCAAATAGCTTTAGCAGTAGACCTATCTGATAATCCCATGATTTGTTGATCTGATAATGTGCTCAGAAATGCTTCTCTTGCTTTACAATCATTCTCCTCATCTTTAGCTAAGGTAGTTGGAGCAGTCTGACCAGCTACAATAGCACTATAACCATTCTTTGTAACTTCCCAAATGTCTTTACCAATGCAATTTAGATGTGTCTCCATCCTAATCTTCCATATTCCATAGTTGGTTCCATCAAGTTTAGGACTGTCCTTCCTGAAATAATTAGTAGACATTGGATCTCCTCAAGTTGTTAAACTTCTGCAAAAGAGGACTGAGCTTTAATACCAATTGCTAGGTCCCAGAGACAACTGAGAGGGGGGGGGGTGAATCAGTTGTCTAGTAAATTCAAACCAAAAACCATTTAACCAGCTTAATGCTTAATATTGGTAAACCAGTTAAGTATGTCGGTAGATAGTGTTAACAGAAAATTGCTATACTGGTAACGATTAATGCATGAAACATAAACATAAAGTCATCCACAACACATAAGACCAATATTTGTAGGTGGAAACCCTATAAGGGGAAAAACCATGGTGGGAAACCTTACCCACAATCAGATGATACTACTGTAGATAGTAAGTGTACATAAATGGGGTCTACACATGCAGAAAGGCCAACAACCTAGAGCTCACTGCTCAATCACAAAATGGGAGTCACACTAACTACAGTTGGATGGTTAAATCCAATGAGAATGTACTACATAGAATAGCATCTTCATATGCTGGATTCAGTACTAGTGTAATGTTGATATGCTTCTACAAAAACCTAGCTTCACCTTCAAATGATGTCTTCATGTATACCTCTGCTTAATCTCGCATATACCTTCTCACAAATCTTTTTCGCATTCCACATTCGATCTTACAAATAAGATCTTACATTTATACCATAACCTAAGACCAATTTTAGTAGGTTGGCTCTACAAGATATTACAAAAAAAGCATTTTACAAACAATATAATATTTGATGCAATAACCAATTGAACATGTCGGCTTAATGCATTTACAATAATAATAAATTATCTCCATAGCATGCCATGCTGATCTAGAAAAGATAAACCTGCTGGTGTAACCCTAGACCTATTTGCTGGTAAAAGAAAATATGCAAATATGAATATACCAATGATTAATTCTTCAAAACAAAGTGTCCACATGATGTTTTTGACATTACCAAGTGTCTTCCATATCATTCCAAGTGTCGGTGAACATTATATCCTATCGGTGAACTATATACCAGTAACTGTGCAATAGTTACTTGCTTGTTGGTGAATGTTGCTGGATCTCCAAAGTGCTAGTGTTCCAGTAGGTGTTGACATCAATGAACAATTGAAGATCATGGAGAAATTCTGGTATGGCATGTTTTCATCGTCACAAAGCTGGACACTTAGCTGGAGATTGCAAAGATCAACCTAGAAAAGACATTGAAGAAATAAAAGACAAATTAAGGATGATTTGGAAAAAGAAGGAAATTGTGTCAAATGAAGAAAGCACCTTACCTACCAAGTTAGGTGCACCTATTCCAAATTAATCGGTAAAGGTATGAAGGGACTGCATTCTCTCAAGGTTAAATCTTAACAGTTCCTATTTTATTATGTACTTAAGTCAAAATCTACATAGTTAAAGATGTATTAGTAAGTATTGAAATTCTATCAAAGTCTTTTGGAGCATTATACAGGAAACCTGTCAAGTCGGTAAATGAAGGAAGTTTGGTTACTTGGTTAAAGCACAAAAGGAAAGAAAGTTTAGTGGAACTGAGTGCATTTAATGTTTTTTGACCTAACCCGTACAGAGCCTAATAAGGTATATTATGTACTTAAAGCATTTTTGCGGTCATTTTTACTTACCAAGTTTTTGAGAGAGCAGAGAAAAGTGAATCTAAGGTGATCAAACCTCCTACAAAGCAAAATTCAAGGTATTTACATCAATCTCAATATATTGTTAAGCTGGTTTACCGATCTTATCAAGCTGCTATTATCTACTAAGTGTGAAGCATCTGCCGTTTGGAAATCCTAAAACCCTAAGGATCTTTTGTTAGTTTTTATCTAAAATCTACTAATGGCACCTAAGATCCAAGATCCCATCATTGTCAAGAATGTTGAAAAGCCCTCACTAAAATACTCTTTAACTCCCAAAGTTGCATCAGAACCGGATGACAAAACCGCATTTTCACTCATCTCGGATAGAGTGTTATTAGTTGAGGATGTGAGATTCTTCACCAAATGTCATGTTGAAGAACTCGGTCATGTTGAAATCAAAGACACCTATGATGAATTGTGCACAGATGATAAATTGAATAGCAAATATGAGCATATTAAGATCAAGGGATTAACTAAAGCCCTAACCTATCCCCGTGTGTTCAAACCCTAGTGGGTCAAGTTTGTTCTGAGTAGAGTTCACGATGATTTCATGTGGCTAGAAGAGCAACCGTTTAAGATTACCAAGGAAATCATTCATCTAATTACCGGTTACCCTATTTATGATCATGCTTGAGCTCAAAAGATGATATCATAGAAGGAATTGATCAGTTTAATCAGAGTGGAATCAAATTGTAGAGGATTAAAATTGAACAATTTCACTGATGTAGAACTAAAATTTTCCATTAGAGTAATAGGTTACTGTTTCTTCCAATCGACAAGGGAAAATAGTGTACCCTGTGCAGCAGTAGACCTAGCATACAAAATTGTGAAAAAGGACATGAAAATTGATCTATGTGAGGTGTTGCTAAAAAACCTATTTGAGAATCTGAACACCATCAGGAAGCCGAAGAAGAACAACTTGGCTAATACACTAAAGTTTGGATCACTACTTGTATGTATGTTTTTCTATTTTAAAAAATTCTTTCCATCAGTCAGTAAAGTTGTTTGGGAACTACACTGACCAATCACCCATCAGATCAATGACTTCATTAAGAAGCTAGGAGATAATTTCAATGATATTATGGATGATTACTTCAATAAGTTTCAAGAGAAAATGCATAACAGGTATAGAATTCCACCCCAGCTAGTGGAGAAATACAAAAACGACATATGTTTTGAAGTAGACATTGATTACTATTATGTGAATGTTGTGGAATTGAGAACTCAATCTTTGTCACCTATGGGTTACGAGATTGATTTTGACATCACACAACAGCAAATTGATGCATTTCTCACATTACCAAGGCATTCTACCAAGCTGAGGTATGGAACCTATGAAGAAGTAAAGGAAAAGGTAAAAATGAGCATTGTAGTACCCAAAGCTACAAGAAAGGCAACAAAGATGATAAAGGCATTATTAGAGAAATTCAAAGAAGATTCTTCCTCCAAACCTATCAAAGGCACTATAACCATTACTGAAGAGGAATCTGAAGCCCAAGAGGCAGCTATAACACTAAGCACTGAATTGCCTAAGGGAAAAGTGTTGAAAAGAAAGAAACTAGATTCATCAAAGGCCTCACCAACTCCTCCAGTAAAGCGACCTAACACTAGAGCATCTATAGCTTCACCAAGTAAGGAAACAAAGAGTGTTACTATTCCCAAGGTAATAAAGACCTACAAGAAATCTACTCTGAGACTCATTTTGGCAAAAGAGTCTAGTGACACCGAATCTGAGGATGCAAGCAAATTTCAGATTGTTAAGAGCAAGAAGGTAAATGTACATAGTGTTGAAAACTTTTGTGCTAATCTAAAAGAATATGGTGGATTTGGAGGATTCAGATATGTTAAGTATCAAACCAGAAATGATGATGAAAAGAGACAAATTGAAGAAGTTGTCATCTGCACACTTCTAAAATTCTGGTTGGCTCCATTGGAACTATCTAAGTCACTTCCAAATGAATTATATTTACATATTGACAATAGGTGGAAGTATGCAATGGACTTGGAGAAATAGATCCAAGAAAGAAGTCTGGTACATCTCTTTCCAGACATGTCGGTAGCTGAAATAAAAGAACATCTGACTACCTACAATACAAAGTTTCTCATCAAACAAAGAGCCTTAAAATTGATGAATGGTCTATATATTGAAGTGGAAAATGAGACAAAAGCAAAGTGGTAGGAAATATTTAAAATCAAGGATGCTGGTGAGAAAGCTACACTTGAAATTGTTGATGTCATCGAGCAAGATCCTGATGTTACTGAGCAAGACCCTGCTGACACCATTCAAATAGATGAAGATATTATGGATACAGAGGCACTGAAATAGGAAATGATAGAAGGCAGTGCATATGCAAAACTTGTATCCAGTGAATCAGTCTTGGAACAAGTTCAGCCTTATCCACTGGTTAATCAACCTATCTCAATCGAAGTCCCTCAAGATACAGATAAAGGCACCAAAGGTCACAAGTCTACAACAGGAGAAGGTACTACTCAAGAACAGACATCTCAAGCACCTTCTAGCACTGAAAATGTTGTAACTAAGACACCGAGTACCAAGACACCAAAGGACTCTATAGAGGCTAAAGAAACCTATCAAAGTGTTGCCTCTACCGAGCAACCTATCAAGGGTCATCAAGCCTCACAAGCCATTGTCTTAGTTCAATCGGTGAAAGGTAAAGAAAAGAAGAT
Source organism: Cryptomeria japonica (assembly GCF_030272615.1). Lineage (NCBI taxonomy): Eukaryota > Viridiplantae > Streptophyta > Pinopsida > Cupressales > Cupressaceae > Cryptomeria > Cryptomeria japonica. The sequence continues at coordinate 274,555,537 of NC_081406.1, forward strand.
GAAAAAGCATAGTTTTAAAGTTGATTTGTCAAAACCAATAGTGTTGCCCAATGTAGACATATCAAAATTAAAGGGGCAAGCACTCATTGATTTCGGTGAACTATGCAAAGAAAAGGTTGAACAAGAGAAGCAAATGGCGATTCAAAAGAAAAATAAAGTACTTCAAAAGGTGAAAGCACTCTTAATAGATATGCTACCTGAAGCTACAGTGTCAATAGATGCAGCCATCCACATTCAATTGGATGAACTCCTAACAAAGATAGAGACATCTGGAGTAGATGCATCAGAATATTTGAGCAAGTTAAAAGACAAGGAGCTCACTGCAAAAATAATAGAAGAGGTATAGAAAGCTATAGCTATTGGCAAAGTTAAACTTGTCAAATTTATTGCTGAGTTGTCCCCTCAACTCAAGCACATTCTTTATTTATTTTAGAAACTCTATACATTTTCTTTATTCATCAAAGACATAAAAAATAAAACAAAAGCAATTGAGAAAGAGATCACCGATATCTCAAATAAGTTGACCACAGAGCCAAATTCAGTTCAGAATTTCTATACAAAGTTACAACAGCTCATGGCTCAACAATTGGACCTAAGAAATGAAGAACACAAGATCAGGATGGACATAATGACACTTAAGACATTATTCCTTCCTCATCTTTCATCCATCCAAGAATAGATCAACCGAGCCACCTCCTTATCTACTACACAAGAGGTAAGCACTTTAGATGGCTTAATATCATTATTGGCTGATATTCAAGCGTAGAATTCTTTAATGGACAATGTAAAGGATGCCCTCTCTGTCGCTCTCACCGAAGCATAGACAAAGTACAAATCCATTTTTGACCAGTTGCCTCCACCAAATGGTAACTAAGTCTTGATGTTTGTCAAAAAGAGGGAGTGATATAGTATTCAAAGCATCAAAGTATAATATCAAACAAAAGGAGTATAGTATACAGGGGGAGTTTACCGAGCCAAGTGAGCAGAGTATCCAAGAGCAATGTACCGAGCAGTGACCATAACAGTAAGCAAAGAACAAGTGCACACAAAACATTGATCACTGAGCATGCAAAATCAGAGTTTTGTACAGTATAACGATAAGGAGAGTTATCTGGATTTACTATTTCATTGACTATTGTATATATTGTCAGTATGGTCAAATTTTGCAAGTATATATATTATTGAGTCATAACTTTGAAAGTAGTTTTTGTCAAACATCTCAACTAATGTCAAAAGGGGAGATTGTTACTACTTATCAAGTTGCCATTAGTTTTATGTTCAAAGTTATTCTATATACTCTAGTTGGTTATCTCTATCGAAATATTCAGTCTGTATGCACAGTCTAGTCGGTTATAGAAGAAAGTAGTCTCAGAGCGTAGTATACATCGAGCTGTCTACTGATATCATTCCATGTCTACCAAGAAGCAAAGATGACACACCGAGTTGATATACACAGAGTGAAACGTGTTACCAGATTTATTGAACCTGGACATACATATGAAAATGTGTTACAAGCTCAAGGAACATCTAACCATTATCACATTGGAAATTGCACTTAAAGATTGTGTATGATTTTGAGGTCATCTAACCAATGAAATATTTTGCATGGTTATTCATTCGATAAAACATGTTTGTAAGATCGAAGCAATGAATGGATCACCGACATAAGAGATCTATTTATACAACATAGATTAAGATCAGATATATACATGTAGCATGATAGAAAGGAAGATATAGAAATATATGAAGCAAGACATGTGAAAGCACTAAGTGTTATGACTATTACAGAGACACAGAGGTCACTGAGAAGGATTTCAAAGAATAGTCAATGAACAGAGTAAATAGAAGGGTTTACCGAGTTACTATATGGGTTACCGAGGTATGCTATAAGCAAGGTAATCTTATTCTGAGCACATACAATCTGCTTTAAAATTCCAGATGTAAAGCTGCAGATATTTGTAATGATTTATTGTAACATTTTGAAGTTGTAATAGAAACCTTTAACAGGGTAAAAGACTCTAATCAAGTCTATAAATTGTAAAGCCTCTAACTAGGTGCAACATTTAGATTAAGTGTTGTAAAATCCTTTAGCAAGGTAGATCTAACAGATCTTGATACTCCTAATAGGGTAAGCTATCAGAAATAGCTAAACATGTAGCTCTAACCGAGCAACCTTTATTATTGCAGTAGTGAAGTTGTGGGTGCCATCCCCACCGCAGTTTTTCTCTCTAACCAAGATTTTCTGCATAACCAAAATATATGTGTTATGGAGTGAATCATGTATGATTGTTATCTATTTGTTTTAGCTTTATATTATGTTACTGCACTATTCGGTTTATGCATAACAGTAAAGTTATTGTTGAAGAAAAGTTTTGAAGTACTGATTCACCCCTCCCCTCTCAGTACATTAGCTTTCCATATTGGGCCTAACAAAACTAACAAAATATATTATTTTTTGTGATTTTTATGTTTGTAATTTTTCAAAATATTTAAAAAATTATTTGAACATACTTTCTTATAAAGTAAACAGTATAATTTAGTTGTTGATAAAATGCTAAAATTGAAGTTACACAAGACATCACACTTTATATAGTAAATTTTACCTTTTTTCATTTTTTTGTGTATATTTCTAGCTTGAAACTTTCGTGCAAAAACATATTTTTAACTATTTTTGATGTATAATATTTTTCACTAAAAAGGAAAATTTGTGTGTACTAAAATATTACTCTTTTCATTCAGCATCAATTTTTTTCTTAATTATTTATCCAAATTAAAAAATAATTATATCATCTCGATATAGACTCTTTTTCTCTAGTGCATTCATTTTTTTCACGTGTCATTGTGCTTTGTTACAACACCTTGTGCACGTGAAATTGTGCAATGTGACACATAAATATCACACTTGCAATGTAGCAAATTTATTCGCTTGATTCTTATCTATTACTGCTTCAAATAAAAGCTTGGGGCATTACAATTAGGCAACACCTAGTTTCATACTCTACAAGTCATTTTTATAAAAGTTTGATTTAGAAAAAATTCGAAATGTATATGTAGAGCCCCACCCCAATCAAGCTCTGGTTAACTTAGTTGACCATGTTGATCGTATTATTAAATGTTATAATTCAATAGGATGGGCTATGATAGATGGGTAGATTAGTGGGAAAAGTAATTGAACCAGGCTATAGTATCATTTTACCTTGTGGTGCATATTGTGATGCATTATGGACATAGATTTTATATCATCCAGTGTTTGGATAACATTGATATGATTATGTCATTTACTTTGATTTGCAATACTTTATTTTGATGCTTGAAATTATGGATGTATACTATATAAATGATTTAATTCCATGTTTATGACGATGATGCCATTTAGCAAATTGTTGTATGTGGATGTTACCAGATAACTGGATACTTGCTTTTTATAATTGAAATTTTGTGCAATGTCTAAATTGTATCCATTTTGATAATATTATATGTGATTTTTAGAATTACTAATGTGCAAGTGAGATATGTAGGAAAATTATTCCATGTAACTATGGAAACTATTCGGAGAATCAAGCCTAGGCCTATGTGCGAATGTGAAGCCAGGGGTTGTCTATTTGGAGAGACGAGCCCTCATTTGTAAATGTGTTCTAATTTGTAAATTTTATGCTTGGATGTGTGTTTATTTGGAAAATGATTCATTTATAAATTTCAAAAAAAGGGACATTTGCCATGTGTGTTTTAGTGATGTGTAATTCTTTTTATAGTGTCACTTGACACATGTGTTGTAGGATGAGTTGGCATTGACATGTCTCTTTTGAGAAAATCTATTTTACCAATGCATATATTCTCAATTATCCTAAAAAGGTCCCAAGAATGTCTTGATTAGGGTGCCATAAGTAAGGTCAACTTAGGGTTGACCCGTAGGTAAACTTTGGGTGGGCTTTCAAGGGGTTAAACCAACTCCTGGAGTCAGTTTAGGAGCATTTTTAGTGGACCATATGATGTACCTATGTATGAAGACCAAATTTCACCATGTGTGCACTCCCTAGGGCCTGTTTAACCTCCCCAAAAATTGAGTTTCCCAAGTTGGCCAAATTTCATCTTTAGAAGAGCCTTCCTAGGTTAGATAACCCTCCTCATGAGTGGAATTGCTCTTCCCCATTCCTTTTACCCTTTTTGAGGTGCCTTGGTTAGGGAGTGTGTAAGGTGTTGGGAAGACCAACCAATGAACATCCTTCACCCTTCCCAAGTGGGTTGGAAAGAGTGAGGAGTGTCTTCATAAGTAATAGTTTGGGAGGGAGAAGTTTGATCACCCACTCTTCATTTTTGGAGATTTTTGAGTAATTTTTGGAAGTTTTTGGTAGAGGATTTTGGCTAATTCTTGAAGGAAGAAGATAGGGGATTTGGGTAGCTCATCTCCAAAGGATTCATCACCCTTTTGTTGGAAGATTTGAGGTTGGTTATTTTCTAATTCTTGTATGTTTTTGTGTTGTTGAAATTTTTGATTATAAGATGATTTCAATGTGATTACTTGGTGTGTGAGAAGATTGTTGAAGTTCTTCCCTATGAGTTTTTCCTTCTTTTTGTTATTGTGTTTCCTTGAGTTTTGTTTATGGGATTTTTCAAAGCCAAACTCACCCTTGGGAGGGTAGAGTGGCCTTGGGGTGAAGGGTTGTTTGATAACCTATGAGTGAGAGGCTCTCTTTGGAAGAGAGTGAATCACAAGGGATTTTTGTGACCCTTGCTGCATAGTGATTTCTTTATGCAATGGGGGTCATAAGGGGATTTTCGTTAGCTTGAATGCCTTAGGGGACATAAGGAATTATAGGGACAAGTTTGGAACTTGTGGATGTTTTTATTTGCTGCCTTGTTATGGCATTATGTTCTCTACTTGCAGAATTCTCCTTGAGGTACTTAGTCCACATTCACCCCACTTGAAAAGTCACATATGTGATGTTGTTTAGCCTTGGGTTGGGAGTATGAAAGTTGTGAATTTTTTTTTCTTGTGTGTGTTTGAATGTGTGTTTCCCATCTAGCCTTGATTCTCCTATCTCGGGGGTGGCTTCTTGTAAGCCTAGGTTGGGAGGTGAGCCTCCATGGTCACAACCCTAAAGTTTTTTTTTATTGCAGGTTGCTTGGGAAAAGATTTGGCTTGGGAAAAAGATTTGGAAGGGAAAGCTTTGAGATGATCCTATGTCCTAATGTATTTAGTTGCAAAAATAAATGAAATGGATAAGTCCTCAACTGGTAGAAATGAAGAGGCTTGATTTTTTTGTAGCTTTCCTATTTGTGTAAAGGAAATGATAAAGAAGCAAATGTATTTAATTTGACTAGTTTATTCAAAAAAAATAAAGAGAAGAGAAAGGCTTTTGAGTTATTTCATTGTATTTGTTATTGCTTGAAAAAATGGAAGAAATTGTTTCTGTTTTATTTAGTTAATAAAGGATGAATATATTGGAAATGGAAGAGAAAAATAGTTGTATAATTAAGTAGTTTCATTTTGGCTATTTATATTAATCTACAAAAAGAAATAAGTGTTAGAGATGTAGTTAAACTAAAAAAAAGAGATACTATTTATGTCTATAGTTTTGGGAAGGAAATGTAGGAGGAACAATACTTTTAAATATAGTTTTATTTAAATATTCTTAAAGTTTGTATGTGGTTTTTTTATTTATCAAATAAATGTGGAAGAAATAATGTAGTTGTTAAATAATTTACTTCTCTTATTTGTACTTATTTCTAAATTTGTGTAACAGAAAGTAAAAGTGCAAATTTAGAAATATTAATACAATTAAATAAATATATTTTCATGTAGGATCAATTAATCTAAAAATCTACTATTTTGCATCTATCAAATATGCTATAATAAGAAAATTAAATAAAAAATGTGCTGCATCTAAGACAAAAAAAAAGATTTCATATACATTTAAACCAGAATCTTCATACACTTAATATTCTGATTAAAAAGATAGATTATTTAAACCTGTACAATTATATTTGTAACTTTTTCTATTCTAGTTAAACAGTTCAGATTATTTAAATCTGAACAGATATATTGGTGCATGAACATGTATATATATTTATATAAATATATATATGTATATAAATATATATATGTATATAAATATATACATATATATAAATATATACATATATATAAATATATATATATATATATATATATATATATATAAACATATACAAAATATACATATATTTGAATAAATTCAAAAATAGACATATTCCTATTGATTGCATATATATATATATATATAAAGCTAAAATAATTTTTTTTTTTTTAAATTATGTGAAAAACGTTGAAGCACGAGGATGGGGGAGCCGAGTGCTCAAACCCCACCCCCTACCACCACTATGGTCCTATCCACAGTGAGGGATGTTGTCACTGTGGGTAACCACAATGAGTGGTGTTGTCATCATTGTGGGTAACCACAGTGGTATGGCTAAGCCACCCTCCTCTCCTCCTCTCACCTTCAGCCGCCATCCTTCAACCTTCGCCATCCCTCTCCCATGGTCGTATACCCTGCAACAAAAAAAAAAAAAGAGAAAAATAAAAGTAGACCCTAATCCCAATTTCGGGTTAGGGTTATGAAATAAGGAAGTTAAGGTAGGAGTAAGTTGGTTTTGTTTGGAAAAGAGAGAAAACCCTAAATAGGGTTAAATGAATAAAACTATATTATATTAAGAGAGGATTTGAAATTTGAATTTAAGTGATTGGGGCAAGCCCTCATTTTAAATAAGGATTTTTAATGTAGAGGGGTTTTGTATTATAGGATAATTGATTTTTCCTTTTTTTTAAGAGTATAATTGAAGTTATATTTCTTTATGTAGATAATCATATATATATAAGTATATGCAAGTATATTTACCCATATATATATATATATATTTAATTTTGATTAACTTTATTAATGGGTATTTCAATTACAATGAACATTTAATTCCCTAAGGGGGGGTAATTTAATTGGATATGACTAAATTATATTTTAAGGGGTTGATAAACAATATATATATATATATATATATATATATATATATATATATATATATATATATATATATATATATATATATATATATATATATATATATATATTGTTTCTGTATATATGTGTGTGTGTAATTGTGTATGTTTCTATTTACACCCACACACACACACACACACATATATAAAATTGTGAATAGGGTTTTATTTTAAAAATGAAGTTAAACGGGGAAACCCTTTTCAAATAAAGGAGAATTTATAATGAATTAATGTGATCAATTTTATCTTAGGGGGTTTTAAAATATAATGAGCCATAGATATATTCTTCACGGAGGAATTCATAAAAACTTGGTTTAAGTTATATAAATATATTTTTTGGGAATTTTAATGGAATATATATTTAGATGAGATAGTTTAACAAAGGTTATCAAATGATTATTTTGTTTGTAAGGGGGTATTGTAGAGGAGTAATATATTTGTAAAACAAATCAATGGACTTGATCTTTTGGTAAACAATTTAATTAATATAATGTTGTTAGACACTTTTTTTTTTATAACACTTAATTAGATGTGACAACTTAACAAGTTGTACCAAACAAAATCTTAATTGATATATAAAAATGGTTTTCTAAAGTGATTGATGAATTAAAATTTAACTAGAAGTCTTAGGCTTCAACTTTAACTCCTAAGCTATAGAATAAGATTTTTCACTTACGCAACAATTACGATAACTCCTATTAACCGAACATAATAAATTGAATTTATAAGGACAATATCCTTTTAGATATTAAATAAATTCGCTCAAAAGCCCCTCTTGAATTTTGATTACATTTTATCATATTTAAATGGCCCAATTCTACTAAATTGATATTAATACAATTTCTCGAATTAATATCAATTATTTATTTAAGAAAAGGGATATCAAATTACCCCAAATCATTGATAAATTTTATAATCTCTTCATTATAACTTAATTAATTCTTGAAACTTGTTAGGACCAATGATAGTCCCAAAGATACTGAGAGGGGGGGTGAATCAGTATCTAACCGGTTAACAGATTCTTTAACCTTATTAAGTATTTTGCATTCCAAAATAGTGTACTGGTAAATAAGAATTAATGCTATAAAGAGGAACAGTAAAGACAACATAGAAAACACACCATAACACAAGATGTTTAATGAGGAAACCTGGTGTGGGAAAAACCTCAGTGGGATTTGTGACCCACAATATTCACTCATTGGCCAATGAATGGATATTACTTACAATGAGGGGTTTGCACATGCAGGAAGGCCAATTGTTAAGAGCTCATTGCTCAATCTACAAAATGGAAGTCTCACTAACTTACAAAATGGATTATCAGAATCCAATATAATGTACTGCTACAATTCAGCATCTGCTATGCCAAGTTCAGTACTGTCACGAATCATTTTATTTAATAATGTGCAATTTAAAGATGTAATGTGATTTTGAAATTTAAAATAGATTAGATCATTCATAATCTAGTATGAGGAAATATAATATGGTTTTTACTCCTGCAATTGATATGAAATTCGACATTTAATATTCTTTTGGGTTTGTCAATACTGATAAATTTTTGAGTGCAAGTAATGCAGGATGAGGTGAAGGAGGTCGAAGGAGAGAACATGAATCAGGTAGAATTGCTTTTAACTAAATGACTTCGATGGAAAAGCGAACCTCTCACTCACCACATTAGGATTTATAATTTGCATCTTGAAAATATGGATGATTTAAATGACCTTATTTGAGCGTTTGTTCAAATTGAAATGATGAATTTGGAATGAGAAGTATATTGATTTAAATGTTTATACATGTGAATTAATTGCATGATGTGAGTAGTGTTTGAATTAAATCTAAGTTGTGTGAGTAATTGTGAAATATTATGCTTTATTGTTAAAAAAGATAAAATGTATAAACGATTCAAAAAAAAAAGAATATTGACCCTAGGTTTAATGTTCTTTTTAGATATGTATAAATGTATGAAAATTGTACTTATGAGTTTACCTTTGTAAATTGAACAATAGTATAATATATATATGAGAAATTTATTCAATCATATACATATATCATTATCCAATTATCATGAAATTTGACTTCGTCAAGAATTTTGTATATACATACGTAATCATTTGAGATTAAAAATATATACACATTATATATATATATATATATATCTGTGTGTGTGTGTGTGTGTGTATGAATTCTAATAATAATTTGATTATGTACTTGTAAACATGTATGTAAATATTGTATATGTATTTTTGAAATTAAATTATGTAATGAAAATCCAATTTATATATTTTATTAAAAAAAAGGGGGGGTTTATCAAAGAATTTATTAAACAAAGTTTAATGTTTAATATTAATGAAAAGTCATTTAATATATATATATATATAATATTAAACATATTAATAGTAAAAGGTGGCGGGTTAAGGTAGTCGACCGTTTGAGGCCGAAGGAAGAGCCGCTTTGGTCAGTTTGTTAGCAGACTCCCTCCACCCATGGTAGCCGCTGTCAAAGCAATTATGCAGGCCAGAGCACGATGGAGACTTAAACACTCCCATGACCCCTCTGTGGGTGACTTGGAATGCAACATGAGTTGGCATGCAACGTGACTCTTCGGTGGATAAGTTGAGAAGTTGATAGATTCCATGTTCGACTGATGCAACAATCAAGCTCCAACTGAAACGGTTGGAAGTTTTTAACAATAAAAGACTCGAGCTTGCCACAAAATAAGGGTGGTATTTAATTCATAGAACTGCGTGGAGATTATAGTTATAACCACATGACAATAGAAATAGTGGAACAGTAAATAAGACCCAAAGGATAGCAGCAAACATAGCTAAAGATTAGAATAAATAGATGTATAAACACACACATTGGGCATTCTTTCTCACACGAGATTAGAAGAGCGATAATTTCTTGAAGGGAAGGTTAGAATAGTTGGATATAGAGGAGAAGAATAGTTGGATAGAGATAAGAATATTTGGAGAGAGAGAGAGACTTGCGATCAAGGCGTGGAATCATTTGATGAAGAACGACAAGGACAAAATCTTACAATCCACTCTAAGTCTCTTCCAAGAGGTTAGAATCCTTTGTTATGTTTTATTTTATTTGTTATATTTGGTATAAAATGTGTAGAAATGGAAGTTTAGATAATAGGTATGTTTGTCCAAACGGGTAGCAATTATTATTATCTTATTTGAAATGCTTTGTAAACCATTGTGGAATAGAAGAAAAGAATTTGGAGAAAAGATGTTGTTAATATCATATTTTGCATAAAAATAATTAGTTCTAATTCTATTTTAAGAATGTGTTTGCGTACTTTAGGTTATATATGAGATTAATTTCATACATGTATAACACCTTCTTTTGTATGTACTTTATTTTAGACGAAAGATTGATTTTAAGATTATTGCTTATAAAAGTTTATCGTTTTCAAAAATGTGAAAGATTGTCTTCAATAGATATATTAGAGAAGTAATGATTAGTAAGGAAAAATGATATCTCTATTTTTGTTTTAAAAGAAAGATTGTATTCTCAATAGAATTTGTGTTTGAGGGAATCAAGCTAGGGTTAAGCTTGAGTTAGAAAATTTACCTTTCGGGACGGGTGCCGAATGTGGATGTTTTAGGGAAAATAGTTGCTTTTTCCAACTATTATTTTGCTGTGCATGGCATATACTCGGCCGAGTTATTGTTTGAATTATCTGTAGAAAAAGATGGAAATTCCTTATTTATACTCTCTACCACATCCTAGTATGATAGCGAATGCTTGTTTCTTAGAATGAATTAGGAAAAATGAAAATGCATATATTATCTAGGCACGCACCAGATTCCCTCTTGCTTTCAAATTCTTTGGTTAAACCAATTCGTGCAGGGTCGGGTATTATTGATTGATCAAGAATTCTGGGGAAGCGTAAGCTTCAAGGTTGGGCAGAAAAAGAACCTAATTCATGTTCTCATCTGCATTCAAAAGACAGAAGGAAGCGACTCAAACTAAAGATCGATGGATGCATCTTCTTGTATATTCTTAAGGCAATTTGGAATCCTAAGTAGGAAATAAGAACTTCTTAGTATTGGATATTGTATTATTCATGTGCATTATTATGATATATTCGATGTTTGCTTATATCTTGTATAAAATATGCTTAGAGATTGAAATTTTAAGTTTATTTATGAATAAAGAGTAGTTTAGGGTTAGATCCTAGATTGACGTCTTTACATTTTGGTATCAAAGCCTAAGTTTATAACACTAGGACCTATATGAGTCACTTCGCTAAGAAAAATCTGGAAATTAATAGCTTTTTGTTTAAACATTTTAGAAATGGTTCGTACCAAGCAGACAGCCTGAAAGTCAGTAGTAGGGTATGCCCATTACTTGAGGGCTAAAAAGGATCCTCAATCACCTGTCAAGCTGGTTATGGATGACGCCCCTTTTAAAGTGAAACAAGTCCTAGAAGAGAGTGTTGTAATAGGAAAGGACCCTACCGAATATCATATTGAGAAGAATATCCCTGAAAAAGAAAAAGAGCCTGAGTTGTAATATTCACCTATCAGGCCAATAGTGATCAGTTCTGAAGAATCTGAGGACTATACCCCTCTAAGTGAGACTGAATCAATAGGATATACCCCATTAAGTCCTAATGAGTTGAAAGAATCCACTTCCTTGACTCCTCTCGATGAGTGATGTAACGTGTTACAACACTTCAATAAAAATGTCTTTCCTTCTATTACCGAATAAGGATGTAATCCCTTCTACTATAAAATAAAGATGTATTCTCTTCTATTATCAAATAAAGATGTTTTTTTTTTGTATTTTGAGTTAAAAATTGTGTATTTCTTAATGATATTTATATATACTTTGAACCTAACTTATATTGTAAATGGAAATGAAGTAGAGTGAAATTATTTGATATTGTTATATTTTAAATTTATATTGTTTTCCTTAAATATTCAATAGGAGTATTAAAACTCTCTAGTTGTTTTATAAAGCCATAAGTTAGGGAATATTATAAAAGTTATGAAAGACATAACATTGCAAATATGTCTCTTATCACTAAGAATTATCAACATCTCCCTGTTGCAGAATTAATAAATAGAAATGGCCTCAAGAACCACAAGGGCAGGGTCAAGTAATGGGAATGAAAGGTTAGATCAAATTCTTGATCTGCTCAATTAGCAAAGTGCAAGAATGAATGATCTCGAACAAGAGGTTCAAAGGGTCGGAGAAGTCCAACAAGAAGTCCCAAGGGTTGAGGAGCAACCCGACAACCAAGCCAGAATAGAAGAAGAGCTGGCAAAGGATTTGAAAAGGATAGCCCCGCCAAAGTTTGATGGAAAAACAATTGGCGATGGTGTAGAAGCATGGGTAATTGAAATGGAGAAATATTTTGGTCTCCACAACATGTCAAATGAAACCAAGGCAGTTTGGGCTGCTTATCAGTTGTCTGGTGAAGCTGCTACTTGGTGGGACAATGAAAAGTCAAAAAGGAAACTACAACCAAGAGAGATCACTTGGGATTTGTTTTTACAATCCTTCAGGAAAAGGTGGCTTCCACAGTTATTCTTCGACAAGAAGATGACAGAATTTTAAAACCTTACTCAAGGTAGTATGATGGTAACATAGTATTGGGAGAAATTTACTAATCTCCTTAAGTATGTTCTGCAATACCAGATGGATGAACGGTTCCACATTAAGAAGTTCATTTTGGGTTTAAGAACCCATCTAGGAGTGGAGGTGGATATCCATAATCCATTAACTATGGTGGAGGTATTTGAAAAGGCAACTAAGCAAGAGCAGAAGTTACAGCAGTTGGGGAACCTTCGAAAGAATGAGAACAACCAACCGAATTTTGGGAATAGAAATTTTCAAAGGAACCACAATGGAAACAATCGGCAAATAAGAAATCTTAAGAGGGGACCTAACACCCAGGAAAAAGGAAGAGTGAATCAAGATGGAAATAAGAAAGAAAACAATAACACCAATGCTCAATAGAATATGGACAGAGGAAGGTCAGGTGGCCATCCTGGTCCTAGGGATGGGTGTTATAATTGTGGAGGGAGTCATTACGCCTCCAATTGTCCACAACGTACCCCAGCATAGAGAGGAGCATATTAGCAAGGAGCCCCTCAACATCAAATTCATGTTGTTGTCAACAATCATCAAGCTAATTTCCAAGCCGCACCTATCCAGATTATGGGTAAGCTCTTTGGACAAACAGTTTCTATTTTAATAGATATGGGAGCTACTGAATATTTTATTGATCCACAAGTAGTTTCTAGAATATTTGTTAAACTTGGTTATATTTCAAATTCATGGGTGGTTCAGTATGGAAATTGAGCAAAAAAGAGGGTAGATACTTGTCTATTTTGCAGTGAATTAGAACTTCCTAGTTTCCAAACCCAAGTTAACCTTTATGTTGCACCACTAGGATCATATGATGTGATCTTAGGTATTAATTGGTTGATTGAACATAAGGCCATAGTGAACTATGAAGATAAGGTCATTAGTTGCATGGATGATTTTGGGAATTTCGTTGAAATTTTCGGGTCTCAAAATCCTCTTGAATTGAGATACATTTCGGCAATGCAACTCAAGAAGGCCCAAAGAAAAGGATGTTCCATCATTTCCGTCATGGTTAATGATTTGAATAATGTAGAGAAAAGTCCTACAGATTATCCTGTCCTTGCAGAATTTCTAGATGTCTTTCCAGAAGATCTTACCAAGTTACCACCTAAGAGAGAGTTCGATTTTTCAATAGAACTCTTACCTAGAATGGAGCCACAATCTAAGGCTCCATATAGAATGACAACAATAGAACTGTATGAGCTTAAGGTTCAATTAGAATAATTGCTTAGGCAAGGTTTTATTAGACCAAGTGTATCCCCGTGGGGTGCACCAGTGATCTTTGTAAAGAAGAAAGATGGTACTTTGAGGTTATGTATTGATTATAGGATGTTGAATAAAGTAACCATCAAAAATAGATATCCTCTATCAAGGATAGATGAATTATTTGATCAAATGAAAGGTGCATCTGTATTCTCCAAGATTGATCTTCAATCCAGATATCATTAGTTAAGGATTAAAGATGAAGACATTCCTAAGACTGCATTCTGAACAAGGTATGGGCACTATGAATTCATAGTTGTACCATTTGGTTTAGCTAATGCCCCAGCAGCATTCATGAACCTCATGAATAGTATTTTTAGAGAATACTTGGATGACTTTGTTTTAATCTTCATTGATGACATATTGATCTATTCTAAGGATGAAGAAGAACATAAGAAGCACCTGAGGATAGTTTTGCAACGATTGAGAGATCGTAAACTTTATGGAAAATTCTCTAAGTGTGCCTTCTTTCAAGAAAAGGTGCAATACTTAGGTCATGTCATATCCGCTGAAGGAATTTTAGTTGATCCTGCAAAGATAGAAGCAATAGTAGATTGGCCAACACCCCAGAATGTTTTAGAAGTTTGAAGTTTTATGAGACTTGTTGGATATTACAGAAAATATGTGGAAGGATTTTCTAGGATAGCGGCACCAATTACCTCACTTCGGAAAAAGGAAAAAAGGTTTGAATGGACTGAGAAGTGTGAGGAATCATTTCAACTCCTGAAGTAGAAATTGACAACAACACCAATATTAACAATACCAAATCCCAACAGACATTTTGTAGTAATTACAGATGCCTCGGGTGAAGGTGTGGGAGTAGTATTGATGCAAGAAGGAAAGGTGGTTGCATATGAATCATGAAAGCTAAAGCAATATGAGATGAATTATGCTCTGCATGATTTAGAACTACTAGCTATTGTGCATGCATTACAAATGTGGAGGCATTATCTTTTAGGGAAGCCTTTTGAGCTTAAAACGGATCATTTAGGATTGAAGTATATTTTTACACAACCTAACCTAAATGCAAGACAAAGAAGGTGGCTTGAATTTCTAAGTGAGTATGACTTTGGTATCGAATATATCCAAGGGAAGGAAAATAGATTAGCTGATGCTCTCAGCAGAAGAAGACACCTATCTACAATGGTTACAACAAGGACAAATTTGAAGCAACAAGTGATGCAGAATCTTTTCGAAGATGAAAATTATATAAGAGTTAAACAAGCCTTGGAAAGAGACTCTTCAGACCATCGCTATGATGGATATGAGATAGAACCAGAGGGTATTTTGAGATACCAAGGAAGGATGTATATACCAAAAGGAGGAGAGTTGAGAAAGTTGATCTTACATGAGATGCACAATACACCTTATTCAGGACACCCTAGAATAACAAAGATGGTAGCTGATTTGAAAACATTGTATTTCTGGCCTAAACTCTGGAAAGAAGTGGTTGAGTATGTAGCACAATGTCTAGAATGTCAAAGAGTAAAAGCTAAACATGTTCATCCAGCAGGACTTCTATTTCAACATGTTATACCAAAATACAAGTGGCAGGTAATCAGTATGGATTTCATCCAAGGATTACTAATGAGTAAGAATAAGCATGACACTATCTTAGTAGTGGTAGAGAAGTTGACTAAAGTTTCACATTTTATACATGGTAATCTAAAAGATGGGTCATTTGTTCTTGCTAAGAAATTTGTGCAAGAAATTTTTCGGTTACATGGAGTTCCAGAAACTATAATATCTGATAGGGATACCAGGATGACTTCCAGATTTTGGACAACATTGAATGCAACATTGGGAACAAGGCTAAATTTTAGCTCAGCATATCATCCTTAGACTGACGGCCAAACAGAAAGGGTTAATCAAGTAGTGGAGGATCTTTTGAGAATGTATTGCATGGATCAATAGTACAAATGGGAGGAGTACTTTTCCTTAGTTGAATTTGCTAATAACAACTCCTTTCATGCATCATTAGGTTTGGCACCTTTTGAAGCACTCTATGGACGAAAATGTCACATACCTATCAGCTGGGACAGACTAGAGGATAGGATCATTATTGGTCCAGATTTACTCAAGGAAATGGATGAGTAGATGGTGTTAATTAAGAGTAGATTGAAGGAAGCAGCTGACCGACAAAAGAGTTATGCAGACCAAAATAGAACTTTTAAACAATTCACTGCAGGAGATAAAGTCTTTTTGAGAGTCAAACCTCATAAGGGCTCTATCTCATTTGGAAAATCATCAAAATTGGCTCCAAGATATGTGGGACCCTTTGATGTATTGGAGGTTATCAATCCAGTTTCTTATAGATTAGCTTTACCCCTGCTATAGGTCAAATCCATAATGTGTTTCATGTGTCTTTATTGAAACCTTACAATGCTGATGCATCTCATATTCTTGATTGGCAATCCTTATAGGTTCAGGATCCAGGGGTGGTGCTAGTGGAGCCCATCCAAATCCTAGATCAGCGTAGTGTGAAGCTATGTAGTAGAGATTTCACTCAGTATAAGGTTAAGTGGGACCAATATTCTGAGGATAGTGCTACACAGGAGGATGCTGAGACGATTGACCGTCACTTTCCTCATTTGCTTTCTTAGGAAATAACTGCTATTTAATTTTGGATATTTTGAAACAATTATTATTATTTTATGATGTAAACTTAAATAGCCTGTGTGCTCTTGGTATTATTATTTGAATTTGAGGTAAGATTGATATTTTGTGAGATATTATGGTTTTATGATTATTAATGAGTGGCAAGACATCAAGACGATGTCTCTTCCAAGAGGGGAAGGATGTCACGAATCATTTTATTTAATAATGTAGAATTTAAAGATGTAATGTGATTTTGAAATTTAAAATAGATTAGATCACTCATAATCTAGTATGAGGAAATATAGTATGCTTTTTACTCCTGCAATTCATATGAAATTCGACATTTAATATTCTTTTGGGTTTGTCAATACTGATAAATTTTTGAGTGCAAGTAATGCATGATGAATTGAAGGAGGTCGAAGGTGAGAACATGAATCAGGTAGAATTGCTTTTAACTAAATGACTTCGATGGAAAAGGGAATCTCTCACACACCACATTAGGATTTATAATTTGCATCTTGAAAATATGAATGATTTAAATGACCTTATTTGAGTGTTTGCTCAAATTGAAATGATGAATTTGGAATGAGAAGTAGATTGATTTAAATGTTTATACATGTGCATTAATTGCATGATGTGAGTAGTGTTTGAATTAAATCTAAGTTGTGTGAGTAATTGTGAAATATTATGCTTTATTGTTAAAAGAGATAAAATGTATAAACGATTCAAAAAAAAATGAATATTGACCCTAGGTTTAATGTTCTTTTTAGATATGTATAAATGTATGAAAATTGTACTTTATGAGTTTACCTTTGTAAATTGAATAATAGTATAATATATATATATGAGAAATTTATTCAATCATATACATATATCATTATCCAATTATCGTGAAATTTGACTTCGTCAAGAATTTTGTCTATACATACGTAATCATTTGAGATTAAAAATATATACGCATTATATATATGTGTGTGTGTGTGTGTGTGTGTGTGTGTGTGTGTGTGTGTGTGTGTGTGTGTGTGTGTGTGTGTGTGTGTGTGTGTGTGTGTGTGTGTGTGAATTCTAATAATAATTTGATTATGTACTTGTAAACATGTATGTAAATATTGTATATGTATTTTTGAAATTAAATTATGTAATGAAAATCCAATTTATATATTTTACTAAAAAAAAGGGGGGGTTTATCAAAGAATTTATTAAACAAAGTTTAATGTTTAATATTAATGAAAATCCATTTAATATATATATAATATTAAACATATTAATAGTAAAAGGTGGTGGGTTAAGGTAGTCGACCGTTTGAGGCCGAAGGAAGAGCCGCTTTGGTCAGTTTGTTAGCAGACTCCCTCCACCCACGGTAGCCATTGTCAAAGCAATTATGGAGGCCAGAGCACGATGGAGACTTAAACACTCCCATGACCCCTTTGTGGGTGACTTGGAATGCAACATGAGTTGGCATGCAACGTGACTCTTCAATGGATAAGCTGAGAAGTCGACAGATTCCATGTTCGACTGATGCAACAATCAAGCTCCAACTGAAATGGTTGGAGGTTTTTAACAATAAAAGACTCGAGCTTGCCACAAAACAAGGGTGGTATTTAATTCATAGAACTACGTGGAGATTATAGTTACAACCAAATGACAATAGAAATAGTGGAACAGTAAATAAGACCCAAAGGATAGCAGCAAACATAGCTAAAGATTAGAATAAATAGATGTATAAACACACACATTGGGCATTCTTTCTCACACGAGATTAGAAGAGCGATAATTTCTTGAAGGGAAGGTTAGAATAGTTGGATATAGAGGAGAAGAATAGTTGGATAGAGATAAGAATATTTGGAGAGAGAGAGAGACTTGTGACCAAGGCGTGGAATCATTTGACGAAGAACAACAAGGTCAAAATCTTACAATCCACTCTAAGTCTCTTCCAAGAGGTTAGAATCCTTTGTTATGTTTTATTTTATTTGTTATATTTGGTATAAAATGTGTAGAAATGGAAGTTTAGATAGTAGGTATGTTCGTCCAAATGGGTAGCAATTATTATTATCTTATTTGAAATGCTTTGTAAACCATTGTGGAATAAAAGAAAAGAATTTGGAGAAAAGATGTTGTTAATAGTGTATTTTGCATAAAAATAATTAGTTCTAATTCTATTTTAAGAATGTGTTTGCATACTTTAGGTTATATATGAGATTAATTTCATACATGTATAACACCTTCTTTTGTATGTACTTTATTTTAGATGAAAGATTGATTTTAAGATTATTGCTTATAAAAGTTTATCGTTTTCAAAAATGTGAAAGATTGTCTTCAATAGATATATTAGAGAAGTAATGATTAGTAAGGAAAAATGATATCTCTATTTTTGTTTTAAAAGAAAGATTGTATTCTCAATAGAATTTGTGTTTGAGGGAATCAAGCTAGGGTTAAGCTTGAGTTAGAAAATTTACCTTTCGGGACGGGTGCCGAATGTGGATGTTTTAGGGAGAATAGTTGTTTTTTCCAACTTTTATTTTGATGTGCATGGCATATACTCGACCGAGTTATTGTTTGAATTATCCGTAGAAAAAGATGGAAATTCCTTATTTATACTCTCTACCACATCCTAGTATGATAGTGAATACTTGTTTCTTAGAATGAAGTAGGAAAAATGAAAATGCATATATTATCTAGGCACGCACCAGATTCCCTCTTGCTTTCGAATTCTTTGGTTAAACCAATTCGTGCAGGGTCGGGTATTATTGATTGATCAAGAATTCTGGGGAAGCGTAAGCTTCAAGGTTGGGCGGAAAAAGTGCCTAATTCTTGTTCTCGTCTGCATTCAAAAGATAGAAGGAATTGACTCAAACTAAAGATCGACAGATGCATCTTCTTATATATTCTCAAGGCAATTTGGAAGCCTAAGTAGGAAATAAGAACTTCTTAGTATTGGATATTGTATTATTCATGTGCATTATTATGATATATTCAATGTTTGCTTATATCTTGTATAAAATATGCTTAGAGATTGAAATTTTAAGTTTATTTATGAATAAAGAGTAGTTTAGGGTTAGATCCTAGATTGACGTCTTTGCAAGTACTAGTTTAATCTCATAATATAACCATAACCTTATACAAAATTTGCCTTAATATTCGCTCATCACTTCTGCCATATCCATCTCTTATATTTATCTATCCATCTAAATGATTTACAAGATCTCATACATATATGAGTCTATTACAATATGCTATGTCGGCTTTACAAAAGATATTTACAATTAAATACAATATACAAAACTTTATTCATATCGGCTGGGGTGTCGGTATACATTGTTGTCATTGCCGATGAAGTGTTTGTTGGTGCCTATGCCTATCGGTGTCTTTACCAGATGAATGTCAAGTCTTTGTCTGAAGGTTATCGGTAGGTTGTCATCAATGACAACACCTTTATTTCTCACTAGAGTGTAGAATGCCAACAATCTCCCCCTTTGGCATTGATGGCAACACTCATGAGAAAAATCCAAAAATCTGTTTCCAAAAATGAAGTCCAAAAATTTTGCCAAAAAATTGTGCTACCCCTGAGTAGATGATTTCCTTTGTTTAGCCATTTTTCTCTATCTACTACTTCCCCTTTGACATCAATGACAAAGGTTGTCAAAAATTGTCAAATGAGTATAGAATTTCATCTTCATGTTTGTAACCGGTTGCTTACAATCTGAAATATGTCTACCAAGACCAAGTTTAAGCTCTGCATGAACCTGCTACTATCCTTCATGGTTGCCTCAGTGCTTTGGATTATACCTGTGAGATGATGCATATGCTCCTCTGGTGACTTTTGACCTTGAATTAATGCATCAGAGATCTCTTTCCTCAGAGAGATAAGGTTGTCTAATTTAGGACTAAGTTTGTGCTTAAGCTCTCTGGCTTTTTCCTTGATCCTTTATTTCTCATTCTCTAACTTCTCCATCTTTTCTTCAAATCCTACTATCTTTTGTTCAATAACTGATATAGGTTCAGATAAACCAATGATATTATCAGCTATATCATCTATCTCCTTTTGAACTTTGCTTATTTCCTTCTCAATGTTCACTATTAATAGATCTGTCTTGCATGTATCTTTGCACAGTTCCTTGTATTCCAAAATTATTTTATTTAGTGCCGGTAAAAGTGTGTTAATGTATTCCATGCACTTCTTTATTGTTTCCTCAAAGAATTTTTCTTTTTCCTTTTCCATTTTCTCCTTGAATGTTTCCTCATTTATTTGATCAACTATCAGTATATTTCCAGAAATGAATTTAGACAATGTGTCTAGCTGACCTAAAGAATCCTTTACTTGATCTAAATTGTATTTTGGTGCAATCATCTTAAGAATAGGTATGGTGTCATCAATTCCCTTATAGGCCAATGCATTACAATCCGTTATTTTCTTTATTGAGTCCAGAAGTACTTTAGTCACATTTGTAAGTCTGAATTCGCTCAATGCAATACTAGATGTTTGACCAACTCCCTTTACTATCTTAGTGCTTCTAGTACTAGCAACCAATTTGCTTGTTTCAACCGCTAGTGGATCAGTTTGAGCTTGTGTTTCAACTAGCAATGGTTTAGGCTTCTTAGTGATTACCGTTTCTACTATCTCAATGTGTACCTATGTATCTACCAGTTTCTCTATTGGTTTCTCTGTATTATCTACTTTCGATATCTTTGTGTTATCCACTACTGGTATCTCTGACTTTGTTGGTTTCTCCATGCCAGTATCTATATTACCAGTATTCATTTCACTATCCAAAGGTTGTTCTGTATGCACTATTTTCTCTGCTTGTATTCCAACCTCAATATTTTTTGTCGGTTACTCAATGTTTTCAGTGTTAGCAATATTATCCTGTGCCTCTGTGTTATCCTTATCCACAGTAATGTTCACCTCTGGAGTATCAATGTTCATTGTGTATAAAATTTCTGACTCGGGGTTAGTGTCCTCATGTGTTGTGTTAACATCTTCAGTAGTCGGTGTGTCCTCAGTGTTTGTCGGTGTAGTAACCAAAGGTGGTGGTGGTAGGTGGTCAGTCACATTTATGTTTGGCAATCCACCAATTTTACCTTTCCCCTTGTCTATGTCCTTCTGATAAACTTTGAAATTTTTCTTAGCTCGGTTCAACTCTTTATCTTTTTCCTTCTCAACAAAAAATACATCCCATTTGTCTATTATTTCTTCTACAATTTCATTGACTCTACTAGCCATTAGGCTCACATGCCAGTGACCACTTGAGAAAACTAATCTGTTAGCTTCACTAATTAGTTCATCAATCTCTTCTATAGAGTTAACCAGATGAACAACCAAAAGTTATCCAATCTTTAGTTTCTTATCTAGCTCCATAACTACAATCCTTATAGCATCTAACCTTCTGTACAATTCATTAGGTAATTCATATACAACTTCTATTAACACTTTCTTATATATGTCTAGATGTAGAATTATATTGTTCTCAACACTTTCTTTTTCTGCATCAGTGAATGTATTATACAGTTTGATAACATTTGATAAATTGTCGGCATCAGTGATTTCATTCAATAAGTTATCCAAAGGTGGTATAACCTGCTTTTGTTTCCTCTTCTTTGGTCTCAACTTCTTTGCCGGTGTTCTCACTGCCTGTTGCTTCTGCCTTGGTGTTCTTGTTTTCTTGGGTGGAGGAGAGGGTACCAGTGAAGGTTTTCTCTTCCTATCAACTTTTTTAAACTCTGTAGGTATTTCACTTTCTGATGATGTACCAACCAGTGAGAGATGTGCCTCTAGTTGTCATCCTTCTAGGTCACTTTCCTTAATTCCAGTTATGTTCAAGACATTTTTCTTTATTTCCTTTGCTTGTTTTGTTGCACTTCTTATGTACTTTTCTCTTTTCTTCCTTTGTTTCAAAGTTTGTACATCACTCTCAATTGATTCTGCATTACCAAAAACCTTTTCTTCTGGTTCTCTAGGTGCCTCTAATAGGGCTTTAGCATAAGTTTAAATGATATTTACATCTGCCTCATACCCCATTTCATTTACCCATACAGTTCTAGGAAGAACTGCCTCCATCCATATTTCATCCTTCTTAATCATAAAACATATTTCTTTGCTATACTTGTTTACTATACTTTGTGGTAGTCTCTCCCTTGTTTTCATTTTTTCTTTGAAGGTTTTGAAGTATGCTATTATATTGTTTTCCTTGTCAGTGCCCATGCCGGTGAAGATTTCTAGCGATTGTTTGCGTACTGGTATATCATGTCCAAAATCTTTCTTTCCACTATTGGGAACTTCTTTTATGAAATATAATATAAGACATACCAAAAGATTGCCAAAATGAAATGTTCCTTTCTTATCTCCTTTTATCTTTTTCAGGTTGTCTATTATTTCATCCTTTAGCCACTCACATATATCTATTTTTGCATCATTATTCACCATATCATAAGCACTTTTAATGCAAAGACTAGATACCAAGTTGAGTCGGTTTGCATGTGTGGTCTTATAACCTAGGATCATGCTTATGAATCTGACATTTTCATCCTTGACATCATTTACTCTCAGGGATCTACTGTCATATGTTGCTCCTGTTAATGTCATGATAGTGTTATTAGGAACCTTCTTAGTCTTATTTGGCCTGTTACTGGTGGAGGGTAAACCTGTCACTACCGTAATTGCTTCCTTAGTGATTTTGCAAACTGAATCTAGCCAAAGAAATTCTCCATGAACTCTACTAAGGACAATTCTTACTACCTCCTTAGGAAATTCAAGGATGTCCAAGATTTTCACAAAACCTAAAGTTTCAATTACCTTGTGTTTGGGTTTTACATTTCCATTTTTATCATAGATAATAGTTTTAAACATTTTCAATATTTCCTCATAACCTAATTCCTCAATATTGCAATGAATATAAACTCTAGGGTCTTCAACATAAGCAACACCTTTTGGAATTTTAGAAAAAGCACCCATGGAATCATCTTGTTTCTCTATCTCGGAAATGATCTTAAAAACGGGCCTAGGGCATTTCACAACTTCCACAATAGTGGGGTTTGCAATAAATTCTAGAGCAGAGGAGGAAGCCATTGAAAAATACCTTAATCTGTTTGATAATGGTTGAGTGTTTGAAAGAAATTTCTTCACTTCTTCGCCTTGGATGCCTTTGCCCGGATTTCATTCTCTCTGAAAGTTTGAATGCTCCGTGAATTGAAAAAGAGGGATAACTAATGTTTTATAATATCTTTTCTTCCAACAACTGCATTAAATGCTTGTAGGTTAAGTGAAACTTAACAAATCTATCAGTAAAGAAGAAATCTATCTTCTCACCATCTACCGAGGGCAATTTGCATGATATTCAACTTGCTAAAATACCCCCAAAGGGTTAGTTCTAAGTTGGATGAAGAATTGCCTGTCGATGGAGTAATACTCTGTTCTACCGGTGATGGAATAGTCTCATCAACATTTTGATCTCTCTTTCTAATCCATTGTCTTGAAAATTCCTACTTTACCTCATCTACCTTCTCTTTGCCTTTCAAACTGAGTCCTTTATTGTTTGCCAATGAAGTCTTGCTTCTACAAAATTTTGTAATATGTCCAATCTTGTTACAAACATAACAAGTCACATTATTCTTTTGAATAGCCTTTCCATATCCTATGCCATTTTGTGTTCTACATTGATTAGATAAGTGTCCACATTTTCCACAAACATAACATCTTACATTCATTCTGCAGTTTTCTAAATTGTGACCAACTTTGTTGCATTTGGAACATTGACCGGTGGGTGTATTAATGTTCTGATTGTTTCTAGATCTACACTGATTTTCTCTATGACCATACTTGTTATAGTTAAAGCATTTCCCATTAAATTTGTAAGCATTAGGTTTTCTTACTAGTTTGTTGTGACCCTGATTGTTTGTAGTACCAAAACTTTCTCCAACTTCAAATCCAAGTCCGTTAGTACCTACATTAGGTTTCTGACTTTTCAGCATATCATCAAGTTCTTCTGAACTTTTCTTGAATTTCTCTTTATGTTGATTCATAATAGCCAACTCATTTTCCAAAATTTCCATCTATCTCATCAGTTTAGTTTTATCATGTTCCATGTGAATCAAATTTGTCTTTAACATATCATTTTCATGACCGATTCTTAGATTTTCTTTTCTGGCATCATTGAGTCTCCTAGTCAAGTCATTTTCATTCTTCTTTCTGTCTTCAATGTCTTTACAAAATCTCATAGTCATGTCTTGCATTTCATTTATCATAGTCATGTTTTCTTGCCTCAATTTGTTCACAAGCTCGTTAAGAGTTTCCTTTTCATCATCATCACTCTGCATCTTCTCATGAAGTTCTTTTCTATTATTTCTTGCAATAGTGAGATACTCCTGAAGTCCTTGAATGAATTCTTGTGCAGTCCTCAGATCATCTTCAAGTTTGATATTCTTCAA
The DNA here is from genome assembly GCF_030272615.1 of Cryptomeria japonica. Classification (NCBI taxonomy): domain Eukaryota; kingdom Viridiplantae; phylum Streptophyta; class Pinopsida; order Cupressales; family Cupressaceae; genus Cryptomeria; species Cryptomeria japonica. The sequence goes on from NC_081406.1 coordinate 274,580,456, forward strand.
CTTCTCTGAATAATAGTCCACAAGAGCTCCTTCCAATTGCTTTCTTAAGTTCTCCATTTGTACCAATGTCAGAATCTTCCTCAAGTTGTTAGGCTTTTGAAAATAGAGGACCAAGCTCTGATACCAATTGTTAGGAATAATGATAGTCCCAAAAATAGTGAGAGGTGGGGGTGAAACAGTATCTAACCGATTAATAGATTCTTTAACCTTATTAAGTGTTTTGCATTCCAAAATAGTGTACCGATAAATAAGAATTAATGTAGTAAAGAGGAACAGTAAAGACAACATAGAAAACACACCATAACACAAGATGTTTAATGAGGTGTGGGAAAAACCTCGGTGGGATTTGTGACCCACAATATTCACTCACTGGCCAATGAATGGATATTACTTACAATGAGGGGCCTACACATGCAGGAAGGCCAACTGCCTAGAGCTCATTGCTCAATCTACAAAATGGAAGTCTCACTGACTTACAAAATGGATTATGAGAATCCAATATAATGTAGTTCTACAATTCAGCATCTACTATGCCAAGTTCAGTACTGGTTTAAGCTCATACTATAACCATAACCTTATACAAAATATGCCTTAATATTCGCTCATCACTTTTGCCATATCCATCTTTTACATCTATCTATCCATCTAAATGATTTACAAGATCTCATACATATATGAGTGTATTACAACATGCCATGTCAGCTTTACAAAAGATATTTACAATTAAATACAATAAACAAAACTTTATTCATGTCAGTTGGGGTGCCAGTATACATTGTTGTCGTTGTCGGTAAGTGTTTGTCGGTGTCGGTGTCTGCCGGTGTCTTTACCAAATGAATGTTGGGTGGTTTCCTAAAGGTTGCCGGTAGGTTGCCATCAATGACAACACCTTCATTTCTCACTAGAGTGTAGAATGCCAACAAATCTATTAAATCAATAATAATACAAAATCGGTGCATTAGCATTAATTAATTGAGTAAAAAAAACTAGAGTGTCTAATGCCATTATATTAATTAAATTGTTTACTAAAAGGTTCCACTTGGGTTAAATAAATCCAAAAGATCAAGTCCATTGATTTATTTTACAAATATATTACTCCTCTACAATACCCCCTTACAAACAAAATAATCATTTGATAACCTTTGTTAAAATATCCCATCTAATTATATATTCCATTAAAATTCCCAAAAAAATATATTTATATAACTTAAACCAAGTTTTTATGAATTCCTCCATGAAGAATATATCTATGCCTCATTATATTTTAAAACCCCCTAAGATAAAAGTGATCACATTAATTCCTTATAATTCTCCTTTATTTGAAAAGGGTTTCCCCATTTAACTTCATTTTTAAAATACAACCCTATTCAAAATTATATTCTTTTTTTGTTTTTTTTTTGTTTATCAACCCCTTAAAATATAATTTAGTCATATCCAATTAAATTACCCCCCTCTAGAGAATTAAATGTTCATTGTAATTGAAATACCCATTAATAAAAGTTAATCAAAATTATATATATATATATATATATATATATATATATATGGGTAGATATATACTTGCACATATGTGTGTGTGTGTATCTACATAAAGAAATATAACTTCAATTATACTCTTAAAAAAAAGGAAAAATCAATTATCCTATAATACAAAACCCCTCTACATTAAAAATCCTTATTTAAAATGAGGGCTTTTCCTAATCACTTAAATTCAAATTTCAAATCCTCTCTTAATATAATATAGTTTTATTCATTTAACCCTATTTAGGGTTTTCTCTCTTTTCCAAACAAAACCAACTTACTCCTACCTTAACTTCCTTATTTCATAACCCTAACCCGAAATTGGGATTAGGGTCTACTTTTATTTTGCTCTCTTTTCTTTTGTTGTAGGGTATACGGCCATGGCAGAGGGATGGCGAAGCCCAAAGGATGGCAGCCGAAGGTGAGAGGAGGATAGGAGGGCGGCTTAACCATACCACTGTGGAAACCCACAACGGCGGCTATGCCGTGCACTGTGGTTACCCACAATGGCGGTGCCACTCACTGTGGATACCCACAGTGGCGGCCATGTCACGCACTGTGGTTACCCACAGTGATGGTGTCGCTCACTGTGGATAGGACCACAGTGGCAGCGGGGGGTGGGGTTTGAGCGCTCGGCTCCCCCATCCCCGTGCTTCAACGTTTTTCACATAAATTTTTTCTTTTAAATTTTTTTTACTTCAACTTTATATATATATATATATATGCAAATATATATACATGTCCATGCACCAATATATCTGTTCAGATTTAAATAATCTATCTTTTTAATCAAAATATTAAGTGTATGAAGATTCTAGTTTAAATGTATATGAAATCCTTTTTTTGTCTTAGATGCAACACCTGTTTTATTTAATTTTCTTATTATAGCATATTTGATAGATACAAAATTGTAGATTTTTAGATTAATTGATCCTACATGCAAATATATTTATTTAAATGTATTAATATTTCTAAATCTACACATTTACTTTCTGTTACACATATTTAGAAAAAAGTACAAATAACAGAAGTAAATTATTTAACAACTACATTATTTCTTCCACATTCATTTGATAAATAAAAAAACCAGATACAAACTTTAAGAATATTGAAATAAAACTACATTTAAAATTATTTTTCCTCCTACATTTCCTTTCCAAAACTATAGACATAAATAGTATCTATTTTTTTTTGTTTAACTACATCTCTAACACTTATTTCGTTTTGCAGATTAACATTAATAGGTAAAATGAAACTACTTAATTATACAACTATTTTTTTCTTCCATTTCCAATATATTCATCCTTTGTTAACTAAATAAAACAAAAACATATTTCTTCCATCTTTCAAGCAATAACAAATACAATGAAATAACTCAAAAGCCTTTCTCTTCTCTTTATTTTTTTAAAAATAAACTAGTCAAATTAAATACATTTGCTTCTTTATCATTTCCTTTACACAAATAGGAAAGTTACAAAAAAATCAAGCCTCTTCATTTCTACCAATTGAGGACTTATCCATTTCATTTATTTTTGCAACTAAATACATTAGGACATAGGATTATATCAAAGCTTTCTCTTCCAAATCTTTTTCCCAAGCCAAATTTTTTTCCAAGCAACCTACAATAAAAAAAAACTTTAGGGTTGTGACCATGGAGGCTCACCTCCCAACCTAGGCTTACAAGAAGCCACCCCTGAGCTAGGAGAACCAAGGCTAGATGGGAAACAAACATTCAAACACATACAAGAAAGAAAACTTCACAACTTTCACACTCCCAACCGAAGGCTAAACAACATCACATATGTGACTTTTCAAGTGGGGTGAAGGTGGACTAAGTACCTCGATGAGAATTCTGCAAGTAGAGAACATAATACCATAACAAGGATGCAAATAAAAACATCCATGTTCCAAAATTGCCCCTATAATCCCTTATGTCCCCCAAGGCATTCAAGCCAGCAAAACTCCCCTTATGACCCCCATTGCATAAACAAATCACTATGCAGCAAGGGTCACAAAAATTCCTTGTGATTCACTATCTTCCAAAGAAAGCCTCTCACTCATAGGTTGTCAAACAACCCTTCACCCCAAGGCCACTCTACCCTCCCAAGGGTGAGTTTGGCCTTGAAAACTCCCAAAAACAAAACTCAAAGAAACACAATAACAAAAAGGAGGAAAAAATCATAGGGAAGAACTTCAACAATCTTCCCACACACCAAGTAACCACATTGAAATCATCTTATAACAAAAACTTTCAACAACACAAAAACATACAAGAATTAGAAAATAACCAACCTCAAATCTTCCAACAAAAGGGTGATGAATCCTTTGGAAATGAGCTACTCAAATCCCCTATCTTCCTCCTTCAAGACTTAGCCAAAATCCTCTACCAAAAACTTCCAAAAAGGAGAGTTGGTGATCAAACTTCTCCCTCCCAAACTATTCCCTATGAAGACACTCCTCACTCTTTCCAACCCACTTGGGAAGGGTGAAGGATGTCCATTGGTTGGTCTTCCCAACACTTTACACACTTCCTAACCAAGGCACCTCAAAAAGGGTAAAAAGAATGGGGAAGAGAAATCCCACTCATGAGGAGGGTTATTTAACCTAGGAAGGCTCTTCCAAAGATGAAATTTGGCCAACTTAGGAAACTCAATTTTTGGGGAGGTTAAACAGGCCCTAGGGAGTGGACACATGGCTAAATTTTACCTTCATCCATAGGTACATCATATGGACCACTAAAAAGGCTCCTAAACTGACTCTAGGAGTTGGTTTAACCCCTTGAAAGCACACCCAAAGTTTACCTACGGGTCAACCCTGAGTTGACCTTACTTATGGCACCCTAAACAAGACATTCTTGGGACCTTTTTAGGATAATTGAAAATATATGCATTGGTAAAATAGATTTCCTTAAAAGAGACATGTCAATGCCAACTCATCCTACAACACGTGTCAAGTGACACTATAAAAAGAATTGAACATCACTAAAACACACATGGAAAATGTCCCTTTTCTTGGAATTTATAAATTAATCATTTTCCAAATTAAACACACATCCAAGCATAACATGTACAAATTAAAACACATTTACAAATGAGGGGTTGTTTTTCCAAATAGACAACCCCTAGCTTCCCATTCGCACATAGGCCTAGGCTTGATTCTCCGAATAGTTTCCATGATCACATGGAATAATTTTCCTGCACATCTCACTTGCACATTAGTAATTCCAAAAATCACATATAATATTATCAAAATGGATACAATTCAGACATCACATAAAAATTTAATTATAAAAATCAAGTATCCAATTATCTGATAACATCCACATACAACAATCTGCTAAATGGCATCATCATCATAACATGGAATTAAATCATTTATAGAGAATGCATCCATAATTTCAAGCATCAAAATAAAGTACTGCAAATCAAAGTTAATGACATAATCATATCAATGTTATCCAAACACTAGATCATATAAATCTATGTCCATAATGCATCACAATATGCACCGCAAGGTAAATGTAATACCCCGCCAGGAAACCCCGAAGGGATAAAGCTAAAACACACAAATGGAGTGCAAATATATATTTTTTTAAAATGAGACACAACATAATGATACAATGAGTTATCAAAAGCTTAGATAACACAACAGAAGACTAAACAAAACCTAAGGAGTTTCCCAATGTGATTACTTATTTTAACATCTAACTCTATTCACGACATTTGATCCAATTAAGCAGGTTAACTTAATTTCATGTTATTGTTTTAAACAAGGATATAATTTGTTGAGTAAATTAAAATTATAGATAATAGGACACAATCATCCATTATGGTTGAAGATGAGGCTAACATGAGGAAATTTACCCATTAAAGTTAAAACATAGATAACATATGAATTCATCCATTAAGGTTAAAATATAGATAACTTGATGAGTTCATCCATTATAGTTAAAATATAGCTAATATGATGAAGTTCATTTATTAAGGTTAAAATGTAGATAACATAATGAAGTTCATCCATTAGAGTTACAATTTAGATAACATGACGAGTTCATCCATTAAGGTTAATAATATAGATACCATGGTGAGTTCATCCAATAATTTTTAACTATTCATTACATTCAATTTTACATCAAACACATGCCATGCATCTAGTTCCAAAACGTACTTTAATTTCATCATAAACTAATGTGATCTTTTCATCCATACTTATTTTCATTAATAATAACTGAATACATTCTGCTAATCAAAACTACACTCTTTCATGATCCACATTACTGCACTTAAAAGACGACTGAATACATGCATTTACGATAAATTTCATCTTATCCACTTTATACATTCTATCATAAGGCCATCCATGCATCCTAAAACTAAAACAGGAAATACAAGAACATAAGCATCACATAACACCAAATTGATATCGGAGTTCACCCCTAAAGGGGCTACATCTCTTGGTTTTCTCAACTGCAAGACCCCTCTAATCATTTAAATAAGTTAATAATACATAGGGTTCACATCATTTACAATCCTGCCATCAAGGCAAACATAGCCAATATACAAATGACCACATCGGTCAATAAATACATAAATGATCTCTGAATAGGAAAGGATCCAACTGAACATAATAAAAGTAAATACAAAGGTACATTTCCTGATGGTACTCTAACTAGAGACCTGACCAACTATAGTCAACCACAAATCAACATTCGACACCCACATAAAGGACATGACCAGTTATAACACCATCACAAGCAACAGTCAAACTCGAGACCAAGGACAGACACATGTACCCCAATTCAATCCATACGACAAAGTCCAATCAAACAAATCAAGGTCTAGCCATTGCTTAAGCAAAAATGAATACAAAAATTAAACTTGCCTAGGCAACAACCGGAAAAGACAATCTTCTCTCCTATTGATTTAAACAATAAAAGTCGATCAAGTTTTCTAAATGATCTAAGCTTTCAAAAATACATTAACAGAAAAACCACCATTACAAGGTGAATACAATACCACAATTGCATTATTACCATTTCTCTATTTCTCAATACAAAGGAAAAATATAACTAAACCATTTATTTCACTAAATGAAAATATCATTAACTTACCAATACTTTTCCAATTGATACATTATTAAATTTCCAATAATTCTAATAACATATCATTTAAATTTTTAAAATATCCAATGATAAATATTTCTTTTTTCAATTTACTCGTATACTTTAGTATTCCATTTCTAAAATTCCCAGATGACCTATTATCATTCAAATCAAGAAATAATATATTCCTGAATAATATATTATTTAAAAATTACCAAATAATAAATATATTTTATTTCAAAAATTCTCCATTTAAAATAATATTCTATCTATCTCCAAAAAGATACTTCCTTATTAAGACAGATACCAAAATTAAATATTAATTATTATATATTTATTAATCCCTGATTAATAAAATATAAACAATTAATAATTTAACAATACACAATTTTCAAATTAAATATTAATTAATATATATATATATATATATATATATATATATATTAATCCTCATTAATAAAATATATATTAATAATAATTAATCAATATTTAAAAACTATAAAACAAAAAAAAACTAAAAAAATAAATAAAGAGATGAGCACAATCGCAGGCCCACCTCCCATCCACGGGAGTGGGGCGGCCGTGTCCTAGCCACAGGGCTGTGGCCACCACGACGGACGCAGGTCCCACGGCATCCACACAGTGGACGCGAGGAAACCTGCGGTCACCGCTGGGTCACAAGGGCCTGTGGCCACACGGTGGGTGCAGTTCGCTGCAGCCACCCTATGGTCGCAGGGCTCTACGGCCACCAACATGGTCGCAAACCCCGCGAGCTACGATCCGCGCAGGGGAGGAGGCACGGGTTGAGCCTCGGTTCCCCGCCCTCCAACCTAGAAATAAATTTTGATTTTCAATTTAATCAATAACCCCATAAAATAAAACAAAAATAAACTAAAACCCCCTATATATGGTGAAAGTGGAAACAACAATGTTGAAAGACTAAATGAATTCAACCACAAAACCCTAGCCTAACAACAACAAAGATCCACCATAACATATGAAGATTACCTAAGACAATGCAAACGAAATGAAACCACAAAGATTATACCATCACATGTCCAATAGGGTTTTGATCTCCATTCTTCCTATCTCCATTGATCTTGCTTGATATATTTGCTCTCATATTTTATATGTGCACAAGAGCTCAACAAAGAACGGAATGTGGTTGCAAGTAGGCTTGATCGCATATGAAAGATTGAATGCTAGGATGCTTGAATAAAATATGTATGTCCAGGGGTTGAATGCATAGAATGTGTAGTGTTGATAATGAAGGAAGCATCTCCTTATATAGAAGACACTATAAGAAAGGGAGGGATAAGATTGAGAGGTGTAAAAGATAAATGGTCGGCTATGATTAGAGGGTAGGTAGAGGAAATAAGAAAATAATGAGAGGGTAGGTAGTGTAGGAATTAAGAGATGAATGACATGTGTCATAGGTAGAAAAGGTTAATGAATTAATTAAATAAATAAAGATTTATTTAATTAATAGAAGAAGTGGGATTAATTAAATAAATAAGATATTTATTTAATTTAGGAAAAGGATAGTTTAAATAAATAAAAGTATTTATTTAAATGAGAAATAAGGCTAGAAGAGGATAAATGAATTAATTAAATAAATAAAGATTTATTTAATTAATAGAAGAATTAGGCTTAAAATAATTAAATAAATAAAATATTTATTTAATTAGATTGGACAATTTTAGGTGTCTACATTTTGCCCCTCTTTGAGACAATGCAGCTTGTCGCGTTGTTTCAAAGAAGATAAGATGAACTGATACAAAGTTGCCCCAAGATGGGAAAGATATGCCCCCTCAAGAGATTGGATGAAAATGTTTGGAAAGATCATAGACAATCTCTCAATAAAAAAGAAAGGCTAGAATGGACTGACCAGATAGAGTGACAGAGTCACGGGATAATGAAGACTGACTTGGGAAACTAGGGCTAGGGCTAGGGCTAGGACTAGGGATAGGGCAGTCTATAAAATAGACCATGAGGGGAATACATCCTCATTGTCATCCACACATCCAAGAGATTAGAGTGTAGAGAGAGAATAGAATAGCAGTAGTTAGTAGCAATGACATTGGTTCATAGATTCAATCGCGTTTGCCGATTTTAGAGGCCAATAGATGCAGGAGAATTGATAAGTACCACAAAACCTCCTTGTACTTTGCCACAATAAATGTTGTCATTAATGCATGCCAGGTAGAGAAATAAATGCATGTTTAGGTATGTCAAACAAAGTCAAAAAATGGTGAGGCATGTCTGTGTTGGTGCCAGGCGCATCTAGGTTTGCTAGGCACATCTGTGTTTGTGCTAGGCGCGTTTGTACAGGAAAAGGCATCTATGTCAAATGTGAGTGCATCTGCATTGTTCAGGTGTGTTTGTGTTGTGTGGGCACGTTTGTGCAGAGCAGGGATGTCTGTGCAGAGCATAGGCATGTCTATGTATTTTAGGTGCATCTGTGCAGAGCAGATGCGTTTGTGCAATATGTAAGTGCGTTTATGTCATGAAGGCACATTTGTATTAAAAATGTGCATTTATGTCTTCTAGGTTAAATCGACAGTTCTATGATGAACATACACTGTCGATTGGATAAGTTGCTGAGAGGATACACTCAAGCAGGTCCTCTAAGGAAGACTAGGATAGCAGATAGGGCTAAGATTGACAATTCTGTGATAGAACATACGTTGCCAATTAGGAAACTACTCAAGAGGATACACTCAAGCAGAGGCCCTAGGATAAGATAGATCGAGGCACTTTGTGATGAACAATGAGTACCAAGACATAGTACTTTGTGATGAATAGGGAGTACTAGTATGAGAAGCACTTTGTTATGTACAGGGAGTGCAAAAAAAAATGAGCAGCACTTTGTGATGAACAGGGAGTGCAAAACATGTAGTACTTTGTGATGAACAGGGAGTACCACTAGGATAGAAGCAACACTTTGTGATGAACAGTGAGTGTCACTAGGATAGAGTATCATAAGTACTGAGATAAAAAGAAGCATTTTGTGATGAATAGGGAATGCCACTATGACTAACATGATTGATTTGCTTGACTTGTAGGAGGACCTACCTATGTTGGAGTCACAAGAGATATTCCCGTCGACTCAAAGTTTGCGAGCAAAGCTGACAGTTGAGGAGAGAGCAATGGTTCAGGATATGGACCTGCGACATATTTTGTATGTGCCTAAGTTTTGGGTGAACATGGGATTGCTGACTGCACTTGCTAAGAGATGGCACTCTGAGACATGCATGCTCCATTTGTTGATGGGTGAGATGACAGTCACCTTAGAGGATGTGTATAGGATACTGAGGATATTGATCGATGGGGAGTTAGTTCCTTACCATTGAGATGGAGATAGGGATGCACTGAGATGAGTGTTTCAGGATCCAAGACTGGAGATGAGGGCTGGACATGTGGCTTGGGACACCATGACAGTGACAGGATTGGCTCTACCAGTGGTACTAGCAGGAGTGATCAGTGGATTCCTCTATCTGGATAGGGTGACACGAGGGTTGGCAATGTAGCCATATGTATTTTGACATCATTGTATCATGACACTTATGATTATATATATATATGAGATTCATTCTTGTGGAAGCTATATGCATGTGTACCTATGTGATGAGATGTTTCACGATGTATGTTTCTATGTGATGCATATGATGTGGATGTAAATATGTATATGATGAAATGCAATATTTTTGTTTTTTTATGTTTTAGATGTTATGCCAATGCAAATGTGAATGTATGAAATGCAGATGAATATGAGAATGCAAATGATTATTTACATGATGAAAATGTAAAATGTGCTAACATGTGTTTTGTGTAGGATGTGATGCAATTGTGATATCTATATGTATGTATGAAATGCTTAATATGTGGTAATGCAGGTGCAGCTACATGAAATGCAAATATTTTTGGTGTGTCATTATACTCAGTCATGTGATAGCAGGCTACACAGACTTAAGAAGGACGATGGAGGTCAATCAAGAAAGGGGGATGGAAGATAGAAGATATGAAAGTGAAAGAGCTTCTTGTGCGTTATTGTCATTGAGTTTTATTATGGCAAGATAGGTTATGACAATCTAGGCATATGTTCAACCCAGAAAATCATTGTACCTGTTTGCATGGAGATAAGAAAGTCACAAACAAGGAATGCCCCTGTTCAAACTAGAGCTACAGTGTCCTCATATCCTTGGACAATTCATAGCATTACTAAGAGACAATCCACAGACAATAAAGAAAAATAGGTGACGATACCCCATCCTCGCTTTTCTAGTCAAAGACATCCTGGAGATAAAATCTCTAGTCAGAGACATCCTGGAAGAGCTAAAAGACATATCACTAGAAAGATAAAATCAAAAGAAAACCAAGACTTAACACCAACCTCCACTGTAGTCCTCAAGTTTAGTGTCACTTGTCACTTGTATAAATCCAGTTGATTGTGGTCATAATGTTTACTTTCACAAAAGGATAGATGGCACTGAACCATAATGCTATTTGAGTCTATTGAAAGATTTGATTTGTTGAAGCCCATTGTTGTTGTTGTGTCTCATCTAAAACTGACTGAAATCATGAAATCGATACTTTATTGTGGAGAAGACAAAAATTTATTGTGGATCGTGATGCAAATGTTGCTTTATTGTGGATTGTGCATGGATAGACTGGAGAAAATTGGAAGAAACTGTACTCCTCGAAATGTGTGATGCTCTCAGTTCCACACCCATCACTAGATGTAGGATTTGCCTTAGCCACAGATAAGAGCTGATTTATTATGGATGGGAAGGGTGAAAATGAAGGTTTATTATGAATGGCTAACCAATCTTAGGTAGATCAATAACAAGCCATGATGGGAATGGGTGTTTATTATGGATGAAGAGGTTGTGAGTGTGTGCAAAGTGAAAGGATGAAATGGAATCCTGAAGGAGGGAGGAGCAATGTCTCTACGCATGGCGTTGGTGACCCAGTTTTCACCATGGTACTTGCCCAGGGCACCACCAAAGTGGTTTTCATCGTTGGACGAATTTATTTCTCTGTTTTTCAAATTTATTTTTTTTCAATTTATTTTTTGTGTTACAAGGTGCCTATTTGCCTGGTTTTCACTAGGTAACGATTTTTTTATTTTTATGATTTTTTTGTTTTTTTGATATTTTTTTTTTTTTTTTGTATTTTGAATTTTTTTTAATATATTTTTTGTATTTTTGAATTAGGATACTCTGAAGATCTATGTGTAAAACCTGCGAAGGTGCATGTTGTTGATAGGATCCTCCAAAGGTTTGCCATCTGGAGTTGAGAGCTGATATGCACCAGATCCAAAGGTCGTTGTAATGATGTAAGGACCAAGCCAATTTGGTTCAAACTTGCCCTTCTTCTCTCTATCTTGCTAATTTTTAGGATTTTCTCTGAGAACTAAGTCACTTACCTCAAATGTGCGAGCTTGACTTTATGATTGTAACTGCAACATTCCTTGACTGAATGATATGTAGCTTGAGTGACTGTCTTCCTTGATAAAGGAACTGAGATAGAATTACTAGTGTGTGGACTACACAGGCCCATATGTGTGTCACCTGAAGAAGTTTGGGCATCCTTGATAACAAAGTCCTTCGAGGAAGCTCCATTATAGGTCCATGATGTATCGCCATAGGGGAAAGGATGTGTGGAACAATTGGATGAGTTATGAAGGCTTATTATTGTGAAAAGAAGTGAAAGTAGGATAGCATGATGGAGACTTAGGATCAACAAGTGTTCTTTTTGACTTAAAATTTTAGAAATTTTGCCCCCAGTTATTTTGATATTAGGGGAGATCAACTCTTGTTCTTTTTGCTTCATAGGAGTTTTATCATTGACTTTGATTTTTGTGGAGTCCAGTAGCTTTTGATTTTGATTTGGACTAAAGGACTTTTCTTTATTATTGACTTTTAGATTTTTCTTTTCAAAGCTTAATTTTTGATCCCCAATTAGTAAGGGCTTTTGTGATTCTTGTTGATCCAAGTCTAGGAGAGGAGTGAAAATGGAATGAGTGAATGAAATGGTAAGGCTATGTGAATTCTCAAGAGGGTTGGTGATACAGTCAATAGATTCTTTGTTGGAACCACTCTTAGAAATATTGATATCAAGAGGTGTTTGTACCACTAGAGGAGATTTGCATTTAGACTTAGTAGCCACAACACTATGTGGTTCACACCCAATTCCTTGATATTGCAAATTGTTTATAGATTGTTCCTATTGACTGAATACCTTAGGAGATAGTGGGAGTTGATCAACATGAAAGATATACTCACCACATCCCAAGTCTTTAATCTTGATCTTTTCTTTGATCTCTACTTGTTTTGATGTAGAAGCTTTCAGGGATTCTAGATTAACATACGCTGAAGAAGGAATAGCCTCCTGATTGATTGGTATTGTTATTTCTGATCTAGGTCAGAGATTGTTGCAATATATGAATGGATTTGGATCAACTTTGACGGTCACTTCACCTCCATTGTGTGGAAACTTAATGCATTGATGGTATGTAGATGGGACTGCTCTCATCTCATGAATCCATAGACGTCCTAGCAATATGTTGTATGTGAGATCTAGGTCTAAGACTTGACAAACCACATCCTTTGTAACTGGCCCAACTCTGAGAGGCAAGGTGACTACGCCTTTGGATGAATGCTCTTCATCATCATATGCCTTGATGGTAATTTTGTTTGTAGAATTCATAGCTTTATCTGAATATCCCAATTGTTTAATAGTGCTCAATGTACAAATGTTTAGACCTGCTCCTCCATCTATCAAGACTCGTTTTATTCGATGTTTGTGTATGAAGGCTTCAATGTGTAAAGGTGCATTATGTGGTTGACTCACGGAGGTGTCATTGACTTCTGTGAATGTAAGGGAGTGTGGAATGGAAAGGTATCCTACCATGGCTTGAAACTGGTCCACATTCAGATCAGTAGGGACAGAGGTGTCTCTCAAAATTTTGTCAAGAATAGCTTTATGTGTGGGGGATATGCATAAAAGCTCAAGGATGGAGATAAGCGCGGGTGTCTTCCCCAACTATTCTACAAGGTCATACACAGGTTTGGTTGATGTGGAAGCTATGTTTTTGGTTGGAGCACCTTGCAAGGTGAATTTACCTCGATGAGTTGTAACATTACATTCAGAGGTAGGTTCAGAAGAAGATCCAATGCCTTTTAGGACAACTTTATGTCTTTGAGTAGAATTTTCAGGTGTTTTGTCCTTGATGATAATGGTAGAGACATAATTATCCATCAAAATGTGATTGACAGTTGAATCATAGTTATAGGATGCTCTAGTATAGTTGGTCTACTCATCTGTGGCTTTGCCTTTTCCCTTGTCATGTGTTGGGAATGGTTCTTTAAACATTTCATGTTCTTGATTGGATGAATGCCCTTCAATCTCAATGTCACCTCTATCAATAAGGTCTTGTATGATGTTCTTCAACCGATGACAATTTCCTGTCTTATGACCCTTGCTCTTATGAAATTCACAATACTCATCATCATTCCACCAATTTGGTTTAAACTTTGGCTCATATGGAGGCAAATCTGGTATTGTTATTATTTTGTTTGCCACTAGCTTCTTGAAAACTGACTCAAGTGGTTCTCCCAATGGAGTGTACTTCCTTTGCGATTTGGAAGTTGTTTGAGTATTCACTTGATTGTTTGTAGAGCTTGATCGAAAAAAAATGATTTTAGGTCATACTGTATTGGCATCCACAACACCATCATTGACTATGTTCTTGTTTTTATTCCAAAATCTTGGCTTATCTTTTCCTTTAAAGTCATCTTTATTTTCTTTCAATATCTTAATGACTCCTTGTTCAATTAGGACCTTTTCTGTCACTAAGCCCTTTTCAATGATGTCCTTGAAGGTGGTCAAGCAAGCTTTTCTTAGGTCATAACCAATGTCTTTGTTAACATTTTGGGTGAACATCTCTACCATTTGTTTTTGGGGAATTTCATAGGAGCATTTGCTGGCTAGATTCCTCCATCTTTGTAAAAATGATGAAAAAGACTCTCCATCCCTTTGCTTGGTGTTGCACAATGTAGTGACTGATATATTTGTCTCTATGTTGTATGAGAAATGTTGGATAAATGTCTCTGCTAAGTCACCCCATGACTTAATTCCGGGTGGAAGTTGGGAGAACCATTCCATAACTTGATCACCTAAGCTCTGTGGGAATAATCTCATCAAATATGTCTCTTCTGCTACTGCCTCAATGCAAGCTATGAAAAACTGTCTTATATGTGCCTTAGGATCCCCTTTTCCTCTCTACTTATCAAACTTAGGTGTCACAAAGTGTGTATTAAATGGAGGCATTGGAATGATTTTGTCAAATGGATAGGGACATATGTCTCTCATTGTGTAAGTTGGCTTCAGTGTATTTATGTCCTCCATTTTCTTTTGTAAGTCCTTAATTTGTTGTTCCAAATTGTTTTTAGGTGGAGACCGACTTCTTAGACCATATCCCAAGCCTGAAGGACCGGGTGGAGGAGGATCATGTTGCATATATGGATGGTATTGATCATACACATGTTCATATGGAGCAGGTCTATAGTGATGTTGTGTATAAGGACCACTTGGTATAGAGTCATGATGAGGAATGGAATATCTGTTTTGTCCATGTATACCATACTCTACAAGCATGTCATGAGTTTGTTCTAATGTGTTGCCCCCAAATTGGATGCGAGGTTTCCTTGTGTCCAAATTTTGAGCATGCCTTTGGATATCCAATTGCTTTGGTTGTTGATCCTTAGCATTGGTATGTGATTGAGCATATTTTTCTGCATAAGACTTCCATAATGGTCTACGAAGGTGAGTATCATATGGTTGACCATGTGTGTATGGGACCTCTGGTTTTTGAAACAAAGATGATGGTGATACAAGCATAAGATGTAGTCCTCTATTGCCTCCACTATTAGGCCTCCTTTGATCCATTTTGGAGTGATTTTGTTGCAAAGGTCAATTTTCCATTATTTGAGACATGTCAAAATCATGAGGGATCTTGGCTCCACTTTGTGTCATCACTTGTAAGAAATATTGTCTATCTCTCCTCATTATTTCTTCAACCAATCGATTGAAACGGGGACCTATAATGGTGTCTTCCACTTCTATTGAATGTACTGAAAAGTTGTCCATATTGTCATTGTGTGTATCATTCTTGTTTGTAGTGTCCATGTGCTCAACATTTGGAATGTTTCTATAAGCATCCATGTTAGGTAATGTAGTATGATCAGAATTGAAAAAGATATCATTGTCATATCCATAGGAACTCATGTTTGCGGACTCTTGAGCCTCTTTAGTTTCTCTCCTAGATTTTTGGGAATGGTTTTCAACCATGAACTAGGTATTGACCAAGATGTGTGAGACTAGATGAAAATGAAAAGAGTATGGAAGACCAAGAGTTGGATGGAATGTAAATGAATCTAAAGTTTACTTGCAATGTCCAAAGTGTAAGACCAAGTATGTATGTAGTAGAGTAGATGTGACTTCCAAAGAGATGATAGTTTCTCTTGATGAGGTAAGTTGACCTTGACTCTAAGTAAGACCAAATGAGACCTAAAGGTGATAGACCTTGATGAGGGACCACTTAGCAAAATGTTGTTGTATGTAATGTGTTGACAAAGTATGATGAGGACAAGCAAGTAACCTTTTGACTCAAGTTTAGACAAATGTGAATGTAATGTAAGGTGTAGAAAAATGATGGACTTTGTGAGACCCAAAGACAGGTTGAATTCTAGATGAAAACCCAGAGAGATACCTAGGAAGCTCAATAAGTCTGAAACTGACTGTTCTTGTTTGTTGGACTGTAAAAGTTTTTCAATTCTGAACACAGACATGTCTGTCTACTTCACACATGCTCTTAAATGACACAGATGATATTTTGTCAGACACAGACGTGCTTAAATGACATAAACATGGTTCTATTAGACATAGATGTGTTTCTGAGATGTTGTGCAATTTTTCCAATCTGTGAAGTGACTTGTTGTGACCAAATCTGAATTTTTTACTATTTTTCGTGACAAGAGGACACAATGTTGATGAGGACTCAGTGTTTTCAAGTGTTTAGAATCAAAATGACCCCAAGAAAAGTGTGTTGTTTGATGTAAAATTGTTTTGCATACACTTGAAGACACAAAAGACACGATGTTTTGATGTTTGGTCTTGAATGTTTGAATGTTCAAAATAAGACAAGCACAATTCTTATGGCTGACCAGGACAATAGTTGTTGATTCCCACATGAGGCTACACTATTCAAAGTGGATACTTAGATGCTTGAATCCACTAGCTCCACCCTCGGCACTCACTTCTCAGGGCAGCCAAGCATCAATCCCCACGAAAACTCCCCGTGGTGAACTTTGTATCTCTACTAAGAACCGTATGTGTGTGGGTCGCTCCAGAGGTCCGACCTCCCACCCCAACAACTAGAAGGATTTTGGCTTCTAAAACAAAAAGGTGCTAGTAAGTCCATCCGCTCGTGTGGCCATATATGCGGCACTTTCAGCTCTATAAATATAGAAGGCTCCCAGTTGGTAGGGGTTATGCCCTACAATTGATCAAATAAATTTGATCAAACGGGTTTATGGGGAGACATAGTGTCGGTATGAACTAATCAGCACACATTATCCATATTTTTCACCATGAATATAGTTGTTTATAGTGGTTCAGAAGAGGTGGGTTTTCCTCAATACCACTTGGGTCATTCTCTCCTCACTAGTAGTCTTAATGACCACACAAGGAGACAGGCCCTCTAAAGATTAAACGAAAAGAGCCTATTGCTCAAGACACAAAAGACACTAGTTCAATTTTAGTGCATCAATTGAAGTGTTTGCTAGTCTATGGAAATAAGGCACACAATAAAGATCAAAAACCCTTGCCAAAATTCTGCAACAAAGATTTGTTAGTAGTTTTGCAATAATACCCCTCCCGCAAGCACACAAGTTAGGTAAATTTTAGATCCAAAAGACTTTCTGAAATAGGGGCCTTCAACAATGCATTTTTTTTTACCAATTCAAAGATCTGATTCGTCATAAAAGAAGACCACCTGTAAAATTTCCAGAAATGTAAGAAAATCCAAAACATTTGCTAATTTGCTCCAAAAATTAATTTTTTATGAAAAATCATAAAAAAATCATATAAAATGCAAAATTGATCCAAAAAATATGAAATTTTTACTAGACAGTCTTGATGGTCTTCCAAACTCGCATAAAAAAATTCCTGCAACAAATCTGAGAAGCTTGTGAGATATGAGCAAAATAATGCAAAACCCTAATTTTCAAAGATCCGATTTTTTAGGAATGATTTTGCATCAGATTTAAAATCACAAAAAATAGAGTCTATGTTAGGCCCCAGAGACAACTAAGAGGGGGGGGGGTGAATCAGTTATCTAATAAATTGAAACCAAAAACCACTTAACCAACTTAATGCTTGATACTGGTAAACAAGTTAAGTATGTCGGTAGACAGTGTTAACAATAAATTGTTATACCGGTAAAGATTAATGCATAAAATATAAATACAAAGTCATCCACAACACATAACACCAATATTTGTATGTGGAAACACTGTAAGGGGAAAAACCATGGTGGGAAACCTTACCCACAATCAGATGATATTGCTGCAAATAGTAAGTGTACATAAATGGGGTCTGCACATGCAAAAAGGTCAACAGCCTAGAGCTCACTACTCAATCACAAAATGGGAGTCATGCTGACTACAGTTGGATGGTTAAATCCAATAAGAATGTACTACTCAAAATAGCATCTTCATATGCTGGATTCAGTATTAGTGTAATGCTGATATGCTTCTACAAAAACCTAGCTTCACCTTCAAATGATGTCTTCGTGTATACCTCTACTTAATCTCGCATATACCTTCACACAATTCTTTTTCGCATTCCACATTCGATCTTACAAATAAGATCTTACATTTATACCATAACCTAAGACCAATTTTAGTAGGTCGGCTCTACAAGAAATTATAATAAAAACATTTTACAAACAATATAATATCCAATGCAATAACCAATTAAACATGTCAGCTTAATGCATTTACAACAATAATAGATCATCTTCATAGCGTACCACGTTGATCTGGAAAAGATACCAATGATTTAATTCTTCAAAACAAAGTGTCCACACAATGTCTTTGACATTACCAAGTGTCTTCCATATCATTCCAAGTGTCGGTGATCATTATATCCTACCGTTGAACATTATATCATGTTGGTGAACATTATATCAGTAACTGTGCAATAGTTACTTGCTTGCTGGTGAATGCTACTGGATCTTCAAAGTGCTAGTGTTTTAGTAGGTATTGACATCAATGACAAAACCATACCAAAATACCAACAATCTCCCCCTTTGGCATTTATGGCAACATAAGATGGAAAAACCATCAAAGTGCCTAAACAGAAATGCCAAATACCAAAAACCAACAATCTCCCTTAAACAACAATCTCTCCCCCTAGGAGTAACATCTATTTATCTAAGGATTTTCAATACCAGTCTCTTAAAAGATAAAAAGATAATGTGTTTTTCCATAGATATCTCTCCCCCTTTGAAATCAAATGCCAAAGTTATAATAAAACCAAGTTCATATACAAAATACCAATCAATTCAATATACCAACTACTCCCCTTGAGAAGTAGCTTCCTCATCAGAGAATGGAGTAAAAGATTTGTCTTTCAATTCTACCGGTTGATGATAATCATCAACTTTCTAGGTTTCTACCGGTGGTGGTATGACTCCAAGCTAATCTCTGAGATATTCAAAAGTCTCCTTAGGCAAAGGTTTTGTGAAAATATCTGCAAGCTATTCTTTAGTATTCACATAAACCAGTTTTATCTCTTTTTCTTAAACTTTTTCCCTTAGAAAATTCAGTTTGATAGAAATATGTTTTGTTTTAGAATGTAATACCAGATTCTTAGATATATCAATTGCTGCAGTGTTATCACAATATATAGTGATAGGTTCCTTGCATTTTACTTTATGTCTTTCAACATTTGCTTAAGCCATAGTACCTATGTACAGTTAGTTGTTGCTGCAACATATTCTGATTCTGTTGTTGATAAAGATGTACAACTCTGTTTCTTACTTAACCAAGAAACTAATCTCTTTCCAAGAAAGAATGCTGCGCCGGTGGTTCTTTTTCTATCATCCAAGATTTACAGTGCCTTGTAAGTACCGAAAAATCCTATTTACTGTCGATTCATGATTTTCCTTAGGATTACTTTGAAATGTAGAAACAATACATACTGCATTCATAATATCAGGTCTGATTTGTGTCAAATATAGTAAACCTCCTATCATAGATTTGTATCTAGTTGGATTAACATGTGTAGATTCATCCCTTTGAGATAATTTGTCATTTATAGTCATAGGTGTGCTTACCGGTTTAGAGTTCTCCATCCCAAATTTCTTTACTAAATCTTATAAGTACTTGGATTGACTCAAAAATATACCTTTATCAGTTTGTGAAATCTGCAATCCTAAAAAGAATTTTATTTCTCCAATCATAGACATTTCAAATTCTTGCTGCATTTTAACAGAAAATTCCTTACATAATCCATCTTCTCCTCCAAAGATTATATCATCAATGAATACTTCTATAATCAAGATGTCATCATTAGTTATTTTGTAATATAAATTGTTGTCTGCATTTCCTTTAGTAAAACCAGTCTTTAAAAGATACTTATCCAACCTTGCATACCAAGCTCTTGGGGCTTCTTTTAATCCATACAGAGATTTTCTTAACCTACAAACCATATCATAGTCATCTGTCAAAGAAAATCCATCAGGTTGTTCAATATAGACTTCCTCTTCAAGATCTCCATTCAAGAATGCACATTTAATATCCATTTGATAAACTTTGTAGTTCTTGTGAGCTGCAAAAGCCAAGAATAATCTAACTGCCTCAATTCTAGCTACCGGTGCAAAGGTTTCATTGTAATCAACTCCTTCTTTCTGAGAATATCCCTTACACACTAATCTTGCTTTATTTCTGACAACCTTACCATCTTCATTAAGTTTGTTTCTAAATACCCATTTGGTTCCAATTACATTTTTATCTTTAGGCTGGGGAACTAATGTCCAAGTATTATTTTTCTCAATTTGTCCTAATTCTTCTTCCATAGCTTTAATCCAAAATTTATCTTCACATGCCTCATTAACAAATGATGGTTCAATTTGAGAAATAAGACATACCTCTTCATTTGCCAATCTTCCTCTTGTCATAACTCCTTTAAATTTGTTTCCAGTTATCTGATCTTCAGAATGATTTAATCTTACATACCAAGGTGTCTTATTTTGTTGTTGTTCTTCAATTATTGTGGAATCCTTAGATGGTATCGAGGTAACTGGATCTTCATTCTATACTGATGGATTTAGTGTAGGTTCATTTGTCACAACTTCTGTTGCCGGTTCAGAGTCTATATACCTTGAAGTTCCTTTGAATTGTTCATCAATCTTTACATTTGTACTCTCAACAATTTTTTGCAATCTCTTGTTAAAACATCTATATGCCTTGCTCTTAGATGAATAACCAAGAAATATTCCTTCATCACTTCTAGGATCATTACTTAAGATTAGGAGTATTACCAAACCATAGTTCATGAGGGGTCTTACCGGTTTCACATTTGATGTGAACTTTGTTGAATGTATAGAGGGTTGTGTTGACTGCTTCTCTCCAATACACATGTGGTAGATTTTCTTCTGATAACATGCTTCTTGCTGCATCCAAGATAGTTTTGTTTTTCCTTTCAACAACTTCATTCTGTTGTGGTGTCCGAGATGCTGATAATTGTCTTCTGATTCCATTTACTTCACAGAATGTATTAAAGTCCTTGGATGTGAATTCTCCTCCTTGATCTGATCTTAACCATTTGATTTTCTTACCAGTTTCATTTTCAACCATTGCTTTGAACAGTTTGAACTTTCCAAGTGCTTCTGATTTTTCTCTAAGAAAAGTAACCCAACACATTCTAGAATAATCATCAATAATTAGCATGAAATATCTATCACCATGTAAGCTTTTAGTTCTAGCTGGACCACATAAATCAGTGTGAATCAAATCAAGAAAATTATTGGATTTTTCTGGAATACTTTTGAAACTAGCACTAACTTGTTTACCAAATTGACATTCCTTACAAATTGTATTATGAGGTTTCACAATTTTAGGTAGATCTCTAACTACCTTAGAAGTACTAATCTTCACAATGCAATCAAAGTTTACATGACAGAGTCTCTTATGCCATAACCAACTTTCATCTATATGTGCAATCAAGCATGTCTTTTCACTGTTATTCAAATGAAAGATATTACCTCTAGTCTAATTACCGGTTGCAATTTCCAAACTAGTTCTATTCATGATTTTGCATTTTCTATTCTTAAATTGTAACTGAAATCCTTTCTCAACCAATTGACCAACACTTAAAAGATTATCCTTTAATCCTTCAACATAGTAGACATTGTCAGTGTTATGCTTACCATCAAGAGATATTGTACCCTTCCCTTTGATTGAACAGGTTTTGTCATCTCCAAATCTTACTAAACCTCCGTTGTATTCTTGAAGGTTCAAGAATTTACCTTTGTCTCCTATCATATGATGTGATCATCCCAAGTCAATGATCGATTCATCCTTTGCTTCAACTTTAGCTTCCAGGGCTTGTTCTACCGGTTGAGCAGTAGGTGTCGGTTGATCTTCTATTATAGCAACAAAAACCCATCCATTGTCTATTGGATCCTCATCAGAATCATCAGTCACACCTTCATCAGCAATGTAACAAGATTTGTCTTTGTTCTTCTTAAATATGTATCTTTGATATTCAGGATTAGGCTTGTAGGTTCTTATAGCTTCTTCTCTTAGCCTAACATGTCTATCAAGGAATCTCGAAGCCATATGACCAATCTAATTGTAGTTAAAACATTTAAAGGGTGCTTTACCTTCATACTTGCTTCCAACTGGACCTTTTGGCATTTCCCTTGCAAATAGTGCTTCAAGTTCTTCAAGCTCTTCATTCTCCTTCCTAGTTTCTTCAAGTTCTCTTGCATAAAAGGATTTCCAATCTGATTTGTCAAATGATGGAGTAGATGATGTTGATGCTTAAAAGGCCAAATCTATCTTTATAGTAACAACAGGACCAAATTCCTCAGTTTCAAAAGCTAAAAGTTTTCCAATCAATGTATCCCTAGTTACTAATGTATTAAGCATTATTCTCAACTCATTTATAGTAGTAACCTTCATTTTATATGCCGGTGGTAATCCTCTTAAGATTTTTGAAACAATTTCATCCTCACTCAAGGTTCCTCCACAACATTTAATACCCAAAACAATTTCATTTACTCTTTCCATAAAAGTAGAAATTCTTTCATCTTCTTCCATTTTCAGTTGTTCATACCTAACTCGGAAGCTTTCATGTTTTGCAATCTTGACTGTGGAATCTACTTCATTCAATGTTTCCAAATGATCCCAAATAGCTTTAGTAGTAGACCTATATGATAATCCCATGATTTGTTGATCTGATAATGCGCTTAAAAGTGCTTCTCTTTCTTTGCAATCATTCTCCTCATCTTTAGCTAAGGTAGTTGGAGTAGTCTGACCAGCTACAGTAGTAGTATAACCATTCTTTGTAACTTCCCAGATGTCCTTACCAATGCAATTCAGATGTGTCTCCATTCTGAACTTCCATATCCCATAGTTGGTTCCATCAAGTTTAGGACTATCCTTCTTGAAATAATTAGTAGACATTGGATCTCCTCAAGTTGTTAAACTTCTATAAAAAGAGGACTGAGCTCTCATACCAATTGTTAGGTCCCAGAGACAACTTAGAGGGGGGGGGTGAATCAGTTGTTTAATAAATTCAAACCAAAAACCACTTAACCAACTTAATGCTTAATACCGGTAAACCAGTTAAGTATGCCAGTAGACAGTGTTAACAGTAAATTATAATACCAGTAAAGATTAATGAATGAAACATAAATACAAAGTCATCCACAACACATAACACCAAAATTTGTACGTGGAAACCTTGTAAGGGGAAAAACCACGGTGGGAAACCTTACCCATAATCAGATGATACTATTGCAGATATTAAGTGTACATAAATGGGGTCTGCACATGCAGAAAGGCCAACAGCCTCGAGGTCACTGCTCAATCACAAAATTGGAGTCACACTGACTACAGTTGGATGGTTAAATCCAATAAGAATGTACTGCTCAAAATAGCATCTTCATATGCTGGATTCAGTACCGGTGTAATGTTGATATGCTTCTACAAAAACCTAGCTTCACCTTCAAATGATTTCTTCATGTATACCTCTGCTTAATCTCTCATATACCTTCACACAATTCTTTTTCGCATTGCACATTCGATCTTACAAATAAGATCTTACATTTATACCATAACCTAAGACCAATTTTAGTAGGTCGGCTCTACAAGATATTACAATAAAAACATTTTACAAACAATATAATATCTGATGCAATAAATGATTAAACATGTCGACTTAATGCATTTACAACAATAATAAATCATCTTCATAGCGTACCATGCTGATCTAGAAAAGATAAACCTGCCAGTGTAACCCTAGGTAATCTTGGCCCTATTTGTCGGTAATAGCAAATATGTAAATATGATTATACCAGTGATTTAATTCTTCAAAACAAAGTGCCCACACAATGTCTTTGACATTACCAAGTGTCTGTGATCATTATATCCTGTCGGTGAACATTATATCTTGCCGGTGAACATTATATCAGTAACTGTGCAATAGTTACTTGCTTGTCGGTGAATGCTGCTGGATCTCCAAAGTGCTAGTATTTTAGTAGGTGTTCACATCAATGACAAAATCATACCAAAATACCAACAGTCTATGTATAAATCAGAGAGCTTTCCAAAAATATAAGAAAATCCGAAAACTTTGCTAATTTTCTCTCAAAATGAATTTTTCATGAAAATACATAAAAAAATTCATATAAATTTCAAATATGCACCAAAGACTCTGAATTTTTTACTATCAATCTCTGAGAATGTTCTTGACTTGCAAAAAATATTTGATGCCAAAATTCAAAGCCTTTTGTGAGATCTGATCAAAACAATGAAAAACCCTAATTTTTAAAGATCCATTTTTTTAGGAAATATTTTGCATCAAAATTAAAATCACAAAGAACAGATCCTATGTATAATTATGAGAGATTTCCAAAAATTTAAGAAAATCCAAAGAATTCTCTCATTTGCTCTCAAAATAATTTTTTAATGAAAATTCATAAAAAAATTCATAGAAAATAAAAATATGCTCCAATAGATCTGAATTTTTCTTTGAGATCTCTTGATACCATCTTCAACTTGCAAAAACAATTTGGTGCAAAATTTCCAAGCCGTTTGTGAGATATGATCGAATCTCTCCAAGATCTTGATTTTATGTTCAAAACCCTAGCTGCACAATGTTATTCTCCAAATTGTTTTACAAAACAACAATAAATGGTTAGGAAAACCTCCAAAAAACACAGATCTAACAAAAATCCTAGTCCCACGGGGCATGCCAAAATGTATATGGTGAAAATGGATAACAACAATATTGAAAGACTAAATAGATTCAACCACAAAACCCTAGCTTAACAACAACAAAGATCCACCATAACATATGAAGATTACCTAAGACAATGCAAATCAAATGAAATCACAAAGATTATACCATCACATGTCTAATAGGGCTTGAATCTCCATTCTTCCTATCTCCATTGATCTTGCTTGATATATTTGCTCTCAGATTTTATATGTGCGCAAGAGCTCAACAAAGAATGGAATGTGGTTGCAAGTAGGCTTGATCGCATATGAAAGATCGAATGCTAGGATGTTTGAATAAAATGTGTATGTCTAGGGGTTGAATGCATAGAATGTGTATTGTTGATAATGAAGGAAGCATCTCCTTATATAGAAGACACTATAAGAAATGGAGGGATAAGATTGAGAGGTGTAAAAGATAAATGGTCGGCTATGATTAGAGGGTAGGTGGAGGAAATAAGAAAATAATGAGAGGGTAGGTAGTGTAGGAATTAAGAGATGAATGACGTGTGTCATAGGTAGAAAAGGTTAATGAATTAATTAAATAAATAAAGATTTATTTAAGTAATAAAAGAAGTGGAATTAATTAAATAAATAAGATATTTATTTAATTTAGGAAAAGGATAGTTTAAATAAATAAAAATATTTATTTAAATGAGAAATAAGGCTAGAAGAGGGTAAATGAATTAATTAAATAAATAAATATTTATTTAATTAATAGAAGAATTAGGCTTAAAATAATTAAATAAATAAAATATTTATTTAATTAGATTGGACAATTTTAGGTGTCTACACCCCCAATTTTCATTTATTCACAGTCTCTGTAATATTGGATAATAAGATGGCTCTACGAATCCTTGATAGTGCGAATTTTTGAAATAGAGACAACAAAACGCATGATAATGGGGCTCCGTCGACATCTGGAAGGGCTCCCCCTCTGCAGGACCAACCATGGCAAGTGGTTCGAAGCAGGAGAACCATTAATACAGAAAAAAGCATGGCTAGGGCCACATTGGACATAGCCCATATTTGGGCAGTCCCCATTACTGCACAAATTCCCTCCTTCGCTACGAAAGCAAACAGGGTGCCATTAGGTTCAAAGGCAGAACCAAAATGGTCTCAACCTGAACCTCGAAGAATCCAGGCAGAGAGTTTAATAAAACCATCCAGATTCAGAAAACCCACACATCATACCAATATTAATAACACTCATGTAATGCAAAAAACATGGAAGGAGCCAAAAATCCCTATTAGAAAATAGATATCCACAAATTCAAAAAACCTTAGGTCGGAGCCCATCCAAATCTCGGCCCCAAATACCACCACGAAGTTAAGAAATTACTGCATTAAGCACGAATTATTTGCAAAATGGGAAGGCAGTGGGCAATCCTCATTAGAAATAGTGAATTGGTGGAGAGAAACGTTCCACAACTAGGTAAGTATAATATCTTTAACCAATAATTTCATCTTCATTGAATGCATTAAGGAATCATTAAAATCTAGATTACTAGAGGGTGAACAGGTGTTTTTCAAAGGAATGAATTTTAAATTTCTTGATTGGAAACCTAAATTTGACTCGAATAGACATGAATTTAGCATAGAGTCTAGATGGATAATTATTCACAGCCTACCTATGGAACTGATGCATGTCAAGATTCTTATTGACATTGGCAACAACATAGGTAAATTCATTGCCCTAGAAAAAAACTGGTCGAACAAATCCGACATTAAAATACTAATAGATGTAGAAAGAAGCACTAATCACTTAAGGAATATATCCATCAACACGATGGATGGGAATTATAACTTAATTCCCAAATGGTTTAATGGTGAGATTGCGGAGGAGATATGTGGTTTAAACCCTAATGTTAGAAAGACCCAGAATAGAAATACAGGGAACCTAATGAAACCAACTAACAAGGTTAACATCCAATTCAACAATGACATTGGAGGCTTTATCATTACGGATTCACAGATTGGGGATAAACAGGGGTCACCACCTAACACCCAGATTAGAAATAATACACCCAAATTTGCCAATAAAAATGAGACCCATATAACGCCGAATGAGGGAAAAATCCAAAAAGAATTGGGAGATGTCATTGACAATCTAATGGAGAAATTTGCAAAAGAAATAGTAGACAAACTGTTTCAGGAAGCCAAGATAGTAGAAAATAACATCCCCTCAAAAGACTATGATCACATTGTAGATATGCCTCAGGAAATAGTTAATATAAATGAACAAGAAGAAGTGGTTCCTGAGACTCAATACATGGATAACCCCTCTCTGGTGGTCAAAGGGATGAATCAATTAGAAGAAAGAAACTTTATAATCAAGGAATTAATTAACATGCAAGAGGAGGAAAGAAACTGGGAATCAAATGTCAATCTCGAGGACACACCCAACATGGGTATAATGCCGATAGAAGGAAACAAAGAGAACCCAAATTGTGGCAAACCTAGCAACAATAAGAGAGGTCAAAAGTCTTTTTTAGACAAAATGAAATTGGATGGGCAAGCAGAGGGGTAGACCAAAATAACAACCCTATTTTGCCCAGGAAAGAGCCCGCCAGCCCCCAAGCTGGTATAAAAATATTGACATGGAATGTAAGGGGCCTAGGCACCCCTAGTAAGCAGCGCTTGATTGAGCATAGCTTAAAAAGATCTGATATGGATATAGTCATGATGCAAGAAACTAAACTAAACTAGGAAGATGTGTCCAAATTTTGTAAGAACCTCTACCAATGGTAGATAGAGGCAATAGAATCCATTGGGGCATTAGGTGGATTGGCATTATTATGGAGGAAAAACACAATAAATTATACAGGATATATCAAGATGCAACACTCGATGGTGGGTAAAATTAAAGCACTTAATAGAGATACAAAATTTATCATCATATATATCTATGACCCGATTACTACGGAGAAGAAAAAGTCAGTTTGGCTAGAAATTGGTCAATTCTTAACAAATCAAATGGCTCCACACTACATTATAGGTGGAGATTTCAACACCATTCTCCACCAATCAGAGAAACGTGGAGGATCAAAAATCATAAGGCAACATCAAAAAGATTTTATGGAATGGATTAATAATAATTACCTTTTAGAAATTAAAACTGACAAAGATTCACACACATGGAATAACAGGAGATCAGGTTTCTCTAACATCTCCAAAATATTGGATAGGTTCTTCTTCAAAGGGGACCTAACTTCTTTCCAAACCAAGATGAAAGCCTCTGTTTTGCCATGGTCAGGATCTGATCACTTTCCAGTAATGCTGGAACTGATGGGAGAACTGAGAACCTGTGGGAGACCATTCAAGTTTGAACTCATATGGTTTAAGCATGAGGATTTTTTCCCCAACATGCAAAAATGGTGGACAGAAAGTAATTTTCAGGGTTCCAAAATGTTCTGTTTAAATTCAAAATTAAAAGAAATTAAGCATAAATTACTAGATTGGAACAAGGAAAGATTTAAGAACATCTTCGAGGAAAAATTATGAATTGAAAAAGAATTGGAGAATGTGAAAACAAAAGTAATTCAACATGGGATGGATCAAGTCTTATACGAAACAAAGAAAAGGCTCCTAGGTGAGTATGAGGACACTCTAGCCAAGGAATAAATTTTCTGGAAACAAAAATCCAAAGAAGTTTGGTTGAGTGATGGAGATAAGAATACTAAATTTTTTCATAATAGTGTTACGCTGAGGAGAGCCAAAAATAGGATCTCGCAAATAACCAATGAGGAAAACCAGATTATCATAGATCAAAAGATGATTGTGAAGGATGAAACCCAATACTTTAGAAACTTGTTGAATAATTGGGAATACTCAGATCTCCCACACAATCGAGATTTGATTAAAAACATTCCTAAATTACTATCAAAAGAGGATAATAAGATGCTTAATGCTAAAATTACCAAGGAAGAAGTAAAACAGGCTCTATTTCAATTTTCAAGGGACAAGGACCCTGGACTAGATGGATACCCTGCTGGCTTTTATCAGAAATGTTGGCATATTATAGGTGATGAAGTGTTAGATGCCTTAGAAGCAACTAGAAATGTAGGCAATTTTTTGAAGGAGATAAACAACACAATCTTAGCACTTATACCAAAAAAATAAAATCCCTCAAAATGGGAAGAATTCAGACCCATATCCTTATGCAACATGACATATAAATTATTAACTAAAATCATGGCTAATAGATTAAAAAAGGTCATACTAGTTATCTTCTCTAAAGAACAGATAGGATTTGTTCCTAACAAATCAATCCTGGATGGGATAATTATTGTACAAGAGGCTATTCATTCCATACAAAACCAAAGACAACCAAATATGCTAATAAAACTTGATATCAAGAAAGCATATGATAAAGTAGGCTGGTATTTCATATGTAGCTGTATGAAAGCCTTCAACTTTAATAAACAATGGATTAACTGGGTATATAGATCTATTTCAAGCCCCAGTTACTCGGTCTTGATAAATGGAAAACCAGAAGGATATTTTGAAGCAACAAGGGGCTTAAGATAAAGGGATCTGCTCTCACCCTTCTTATTTATTATAATGTCCGAAGCCTTAGGTAGAGCCTTCAATGCCTCAAGATTAGGAGGTAGGCTACAAGGCATTTAGATAACAACAGGGGCAGACCCTTGTACACATCAACAATTTGTAGATGATACAATGATATTGGGAAAGGGCAATCTTCAAGAGGCTAAGGAAATCAAAAGAATCCTAACCACATATGGGAAAGCATCGAGAGAATTAGTAAATATCCAAAAATCAGAAATTTTTTGCTTTAATATGTCCACACATGAGGAAAAGAAAATAGCTAGTTGGCTTGGGTATAGAGTTGGACAATTACCATGCACATATTTAGGAATACCAATAGATAAAGGAACAAGATCCAGCAAGCTTTGGGACCACCTCATTGAGTGCATCAAGAAAAGACTCTCGTCTTGGAAAGGCCTTTGGTTGACAGGGGCAAGTAGAATAACATTGATAAAATCAGTCTTATCGGCACTACCCATTTACCTTCTATCTTGCATTCCTATATCATTAGGAGTTTATAAGAACATATCCCAGATTATTAGAAATTTTTATTAGCAGGGAACAGAATACAAAAACAAAATAAAACTGATATCCTGGGATAAAATTTGCAGAGACATAAGCGATGGGGGCACGAGTATAAGGAACTTAATATGGCAAAACAAGGCCTTAGGGGCAAAATTAATTTGGAGAACATATGTCTCATCCGATGCCAAATGGGATAGAATCCTAAGAAATAAGTATCTGGCAAGCAGCCATAAGGAGGCAATATTCAGGGAAAAACACTTGCAGAAGGGTTCACAAATCTAGAGTTTTATGAAAGATTGTCGCCCCATCATAACAAATCATCTGGCTTGGGACATCCACAATGGCAAATTGGCATTGTTTTGGGAGGACTCCTGGGGGGATCAACCTCCAATAGATGTATTGATGGATACATCCAACATCAAGCATCAAATAAAGAACCTTTGGGGGAATTATGTAAAGGATTACACAATTCCTAAACCAAAATTGGCACTCGGATGGAAATAGAAAAACATGCATCCATTTATGCCTAAAATCAAATTCCAAGAAATGCAAAAGATACTTAATCATCGAATGATTTCATTTAGAGAAGGGGATGATATTTTAGTATGGGAAAAATCTAAAGACGAGCACTATAACTGCAGAGATGGCTTCAGGAGCATATACAATAAGGCAAAAGTCACCAAAGATCACATCCCAATCGAACTGTGTAGGAAAAAATTGTGTCTTCCAAAGGCAGGCTTCTTTGCCTGGGCGGCAATTCAAAGGAAAGTACTTATTGCCGATCAATTCAGACGTAGGGGATATGAAGGACCATCAATCTGTCTATTATGTAAGGAAGATGATGAAACAAGTGATCATATTTTCATGACATGCAAATATACCCAAAAATGTTGGTACTAGTTAATGGCACAGCTGGGATGGTCAGGGGCTATTAGCTCCTCCTTGATAGAATGGTGTTCATACTGGCCAATTATCAAGAAAAAAAGTCTATTTCATAATTTATGGATCTGCAGCCCATCCATAGTAATATGGGAGATCTAGAAAGAAAGAAATAGAAGAATATTTCAAGAAAAGGAAATGCAAGTAGAAAAAATCATAATTAAAATAGAAGTGGCTATAACTAAAACCTCCAATAATAGGAATATGAACATTCCATTACATGGAAAGTCATTCATAGAATGGGACAACTTTATTAGAAAGCAATGGAGAGGAATAAAAATCCCTCCTTTTACTTGGAAAATGGGAACAAACAAAGAAGAAATAAGGAAATCATGCAAGTGACAACCTCCAAAGCATGGATGGTTCAAATTAAATTTTGATGGAGCATCTAGAGGAAACCCTAGTACTGCAGGGGAAGGATGTATAATACATTCAGATAAAGAGAAGAGTATTGGATCTAAATCCATTCACTTAGGACAAACCACCAACAATACTGTTGAATTCCTAAGCCTCATAGAAGGATTAAAGATGTGTAGAGAACTAAGGATAAGTAAATTAGAAATTGAAGGTGACTCAGCATTAATAATTAATTCAATTAGGACTAAAGGAATGTCAAATTGGAAACTCAAAGGTATGCTTGATAAAGCATTAGAATTACTCAATTATCTCTTAGATTTCACTATCAACCACACATACAGAGAGGCAAACCTGGCTGTTGATGCTCTAACCAATTTAGGGGCAGACGGGATAACTAAGACAACAATTAATATATCAGACTCTACCATTAAGGAACAAGTTGGATAAGTAAACTTTATATAGCTATACATTTATAGATAAGGCATAGACAAAATGGTCTACATATTTGCTCAGACCCAGTCAAAATATACACATACAAAGATGCCCACGGATATATATATATATATATATATATATATATATATATATATATATATATATATATATATATATATATATATATATGCATATATATTTGAATATATTCTTATATAGATTGATATATATGTATACATACATACATACATACATATATATATATGTATATACATATATATATACACACACACACACACACATATATATATGGTAGATATATATGTACATCATACCTATCTATATATATATTTATATATATACATATATATAAGTATATCCTATCCATTTATATATATATACATATATACATATATGTATATACACACACACACACATATATATATATGTATATGTATACATATATATATATATACATATATATATATATATACATATATATATATATATACATATATATATATATATACATATATATATATATATACATATATATATATATATATATATATGTATATATATATATATATGTATATAAATATATATCTTTGTTTAATGGTATATCTTGATATATACATATGTATACATACACACACACACACACACACACACACACACATATATATAGATATATTTGTATATACCTACATACATACAAATATATATACAAATAGATATATATTTTCATAAACATTTGGGTATACATATACTATTATATATTTGAATATTCATAAAAATGCATTTATATACCTAGCTCACTCTCTAGTAGAATTTATTATAGCTGAGCAATATAAAGCATTGATCCAGACTGGCTAAATTTATGGAGATCGACATGGATGCTCCTTAAAAGGCTTGATCCTCTATACAGACTTAATAGCATAATTAAGAAGGAAGATTATTCATTAGTTCCGATGATTTTGATATCCAAAATTATTATTGAAACATGTGAAGGATAGGACTGATATGACCTCTGAAGCATGTCATCTCAAATGAATCAATTAATGATAAATTAAGCATGATCTCAATCTACGAAACATCTGATAATCATTAAAAGGAAATACGACATCAAAGAGATTTTTAGATACGATCTAGATCTTTACAATTAACAAAAAGTTAACTTGGATTATCAATAACTGAAATGGCACGAAAACACATGTTGCCATTTTGAATAATGATTACAACTTGATATTTAGTTTGGCTCGCGTTTATATTAAAACATAGACCCATATCCCTCAAACTCAAACTAGAAAATGGATACAATCATCAGACTCAAGAGTGATAAGAGGCAAATGGCCTTCTGTGGGGAAATTTCAAAAAAATGCCTAAATGAGATTATCTTACTCCCACATGAAGTAGTCATTTATGCAGTAAAGAAGGTGCTAGGAAAGGATTTCCTTCAGAATGAAGACAGATATAGGGGAAATAGTGACATTGATGCAATGTTCCTCGCAGTAGCCATGCATTTCAACAACAACAGAGATAATATAAGGAATTTATGTAGAAACATCTTTATTCCATCCATTCTGGAAGAACTAGACATGGTTCTGTTCAATATAGATGACAATCTCACAATCCCTTGGCCCAGACACTATGACGTTCTCATAAGAAATAACAGACCACCACCGAGGTTCCCCATCTTAAAGCTAGGGGAGGAAGACAATTTTGGATCTCGACAGGAAGAGATTAGGCGAAGCATGGATTTTCTATGCTGCTTAATGCATGTGAAGCCTCCAACAAAGGAGGATTGGTTTGATAATTATCTGGTAGCATAAAATATCACTGTATATGCGGAACCAGTGGTTCTTGTTAATATGGGTTAAGGCTGAATTTAGGCAAACACTCTCTAATATATCTACAAGATGACTTAATATGTGAATAGGTATGCAAATATAGTCCTAAGTTAAGACATAAAATTAGAATAGGCTATGCTTTTAATACACTCTTTCGACTTTACTAGATTATATGGTTGAATTTTTTGATCGAACGCATACCTATATCTTCATGTATATAGACATATACATATAGTAACATAAGGATGGTTTACATACTGCTTATGAGCTGTCCTAAATGTCGTAGTAAGAAGAGCAAGGGTTTATGAATGACATTTTTAGTATCTGCTTATTTTCCTTTTTTGATCAGCTAACACTCCTTTTGAGATATCCACGGTTGTAATGGCCCTGGGAAACAGTAGTTGGAACATAAAGTCTAGGTTTGAAGGCTAAGAATTCAAAAGAGGCAAATGCAGTGTTGGTAGAATTAAGGCTTCATCAACCAAGTAAATTGGGACAGTGCAAACATGGTAAGATTTTGAAGTGTTTTCCTACATCCTTATATTCAAAAATCCCAGTCCGAAAGTGGCCGGCAAGAATTTCAAATTATAAGAAATGGCTTAACTTCATTTATTGTAGCCTGGATAGTCTCTTACCTTAGTATAGTCATAACAATGCGATATCAAAATAAGAGCTATACAGGGCTACAATAATTGTTTGAAGAATAGATCAACAGTTTTACATTATGAAAGTTGGCTTATGATGATACTAATAAATTACTAGGCTGGGAGGATTGGTTTGCCTGAATATCCTGCACCTACTCTTGATTTTTGTAGCCTGGGTTTGATCCTTTACGAAGGCCAAATCCAGGAGCATAAACAAAAGTTGGTAGCATTAAGATTATTTGGTTGGCTAACATAATGGTCAAATCTTGCTCCAGCCTAATCGCAATCAGAATCTCCATTCTATTTTTGTTAAAATTCTTTATTGTATGGTCTGAAAAGATTGGTTTTCACAGGAAATTGCATGATAGGCAGAGTCTAACTTTACAAATGAATTTTCATATGATATAAATGATTGAATTGCACTAACAGATCTGCCAAGCATTTGAGATATAACAATGTAGGACAAACAAGATATCTGGGATAATTAAGGAGAGAGCATAAACAATCAAAGATCAACCTCTGAGCCTAACCGACAGAAGTTGATGGAAGCATTAACTGATTTTCAAAAATTATACTTTTGGGCTTGTAAGGGGAGGAAATAAAATACTCCTCACCTGATCACCCTAGCTCGGGGTGAAGATGTATTAAATCTGAAACTAGTATAAATATTTTGCTGGACTATGGTCCCGGACAAGGCCGGAGATTTTCTTGCCTCCACTCTTTCCTACCGACACCCGCATGAGTGGAGTAGTGTATAATTCTAAATGATTAATAAATTCTTGGCCTCGACCTTTTACTGAAAAAAAAAAAAAACAATATTGAAAATTTTTCCAAAATAATCTTGGTTTTCAAAAAACACAAACTTTGTTGAATAAATTTCAAATAGGCCAATTTTCTCAGCCACAAAACCATATTTGGCAACCTCAGATGGATTTACACCCATTTATCTACTCCATTTAACCAATCTTGACCCAAAAACAACCAATATTCCTAAAACTTAAACTTAAATTTAAGAACATTCATGGAGATTTTAAGCAAGAATCATCAAGAACAACCATTCCCCAATATTTTTTTTTTTTTTGAAAGACAAACCCAATAACACAAGGAATCAAAGAGATGCATTTGAATCCTACCTCATTTTGCATTCCTAGCAAGATCTGATGAAAAGCCCAACCTGCAACTCAAGAAAACCTTCCTTCCCAAAATGCCCAAATCTCCTCCAAAAATCCTTCTCCAAAAATATTTTCAAAAATGCTCCCCAAAAATATTTTTAAACCTAGGGTAAATAGAAGAATATTTGACCTAATCCCTTATTTTTGAATTTAAACATCTTTTAAATAAAATAAAATAAATCATTATTTTCAACTATTCAAATATTCTAAACTTGCTTTTCTAATTAAAAATCAAAATGCTTCTCTCCCTCATTTAATTTTAATTTTCTCAATATTAACAAAGCTAACATTTATATTTCAAACTATTAATGAGGGTAAAATATTTTTAATTAAAATAAGATCCCAAAATCAATCTTTCACACTATATCAAATATATATATATATATATATATATATATATATATATATATATATATATATACTTGCTTTTCTAATCAAAATTGATTTTCTTAAATAATTAAAATTAACCTTTCTATTCCAAAATGCAAAAGAGATTAAATTATTTCTACTTCAAATAAATTTAAATCTTTCCTTTCAAAATGCATAAACTAAATAAATTCATTATTTAAAATTAACCATTAAATTAAACTTGCTACAAACATGAATAGAGAAATTTTTAATTAATGATTAATTTTATAAAAGAAACATATTTACTTTAGTTTCTTAATTACTAATGCGTAAATGAACCACATTAAATCAAAATAATTACTTAGGATTAAATACTTAGTTTTAACACATGCAAAGTACGCAACCCAAGAAATCCAACCAAATACACAACCTGCAAACCCAAACAAAAAGGAAAACTGACGGACCACCGATGACACTTACTTGAGCACGACTAGGGTAAAATGAAGGTTTTACGACCACCTATCCAAATTCTAAGGAGGAAAGAGGTATACCCAACCCTGCGAATCCAGGTGAAGACGAACCTCGCACCTAGGTGGTACTGTACCTGCAATCTCCTGCAACCAGGAGTCACACAAGCATACATATATATATATATATAATGAAGGTGTTAGCTCGAAATTAATAATAAGAATTAGAAGAACAATTAAACTTACATAAGGATCAATGTGGAAGCACATTAATAGGTACGCACAATAATCATAATATCTGACTACAACATTACATAATGGTAAAACAACCATCCAAGAATGCCTTATAAAAAGTCAACCAAGGTCAAATCAGTTTTACAAAGTTGACTAGGGTAGGGGCACTACAATAAAATGATATCATAACCTAGTTCAATTAGTTTTCCCACTAATCTACCCGTCTATCATAGCCCATCCTATTGAATTATAGCATTTAATAATATGGTCAACCATGGTCAACTAAGTTAACTAGAGCTTGATCGGGGTGGGGCTCTACATCCTCCTCCCCTAGAGTTCGACTTACTCCTAGAAGTCGCATGACTAGGATACTAAATATAACATTTCCCACAATTTCACTAGATTACTCTAAATCTTATCTTGCCTACTAGAATGATGCAATACTAAAACCAATTTACTGATGTAATAGCCTACTACCTTCATAAGGTACAATTCTTAGCATTTTTTTATTACATTTCCCTAAGTTCTACTTTACACATTCCATACTTACTTTAAGTTACTACACCATCCAAAACATATCAATACAACACATCATCATCTTCCATGATCTAGGCTACACATATTAGTTTACATATTAAATTTTCTAGGAGTCATACTTTGTTAAGGATTTGTTAAAAACATGTTTATCCCCCTGCAATTTTCAACCATTGCATGTTACCAAGATAATTGACCTCATAACTTACTTTATCCAAAGTGAATCTTCTTATTTTATATCAAGGTGCCTCATAAGGGTGTTAATTACATATTTGTTCGACCACCCTAGGTGCATGATTTCTTTCCACATCATAAGGCAACAAGGTATATCCAAGTTTAAGTTCTTCCAATCTGCCCATAAATAGGGTAGTTTTCTACCTCAAGGCTTACATTGTTTAGACTTCTAGGCACCAAGGTTTAAGTCACACAGGTTACATTAATCGCAAACCCGAATATTAAGGTATATAAAAATCCCATTCTAAGGGAGTAATGAAAAATAATTATACTTAATTTAGATATCATCCATGCAGTCATCTCCATACACATGCCAAATTAGCAGGTCTACAATTATCAACACTTTCACAATTTATTAGGTCTAGATCACACTTTTGTCATTAATTTTCTTGCTTAGATTACTCGTAAAAAGATTTTCATTTAAGAGGATATTCCTTCCTTTATCTTAATTTGATATAATACTCTCTATTTGTTCCTTGTTCCTAATTTCACTCCTTGTGGTATTCTCCCTTGACACACTATCAGTGGTTCAACGAACATGATAGACATTACACAATTCACATCACTAGGGCTAGCTATATCAACATTCAAAATGACCACTTGACACTTTAAAAGATCAAAATAAAAGTTACCTTTGCCAAGTCCAATCAAAAGAAGAAAAATGTCGGCAATTAAAAAGTTTTAAAGTTAGCAACATGGCAAGCACCATAGCTCCAATGAAAAGAACCATAAATTTAGTGGTCCTTCCATCAAAATTAAATAAATATAAAAGAAATTAGTAGCCCCAAGGTCACAATATACTATTCAAAGAAAGTCGAAAACACTGTTGAATCAAATCAAAACAAGGTGACCATTTTAGCCACACTATAGGGAGTAACCACAACACATCACCCAAGATCAGACGTCTTGAGTGCATTAGGAAGTGATTATTAGACTCATAAGTTTTTTAGATCATTTATATTCCTTTATTATTATGAAATATCTTATACACAAGAGATTGCAATCATTTTATAGATCATGTTCCCTTTAACCTTCACATGTTTACTATTACAAGCAACACTTTTTGATATAATCCACTATCTATTTAGGGTTATTAACATCCATAATTATATCCTAACAGGTGATTGTACTAACTCTACCATTCTTCGTCAATTCTTCTAGGTTTTCCATTAAACATCTCAATATGCTAAATCTTGGTTCAATGATACATGGTAACTCATGCATCGACACTTTTATGTCTTTCTTACTCATGAGGTTGATAGTTGGGTACAAAATCGATACTTGTATACTTAGAACCACTTAGGATTTCGTATAATGTAATCATATAATTTCACTAGGGACATCATCTGTTCTCTTAGCACCTTTCGTTAGCTCTTGTATTTTCATTTCTAATCATCCATTTGTTCCCATCAAGAAGGAGCATGTTGCCAAGTTATTAACACTTATGGTTAAGAACAAATAAGGGTGGAATAATAACACTCGGCAACTAATTCCTACTCCCTACACACTATGACTATTTCAAATGATGCAGAGAGTTGACTTATTCTCTCCTACTCCACTTATGCAACTATGAAAACAAGGGGCTCTACACTCGAGAAGTGACTAACATAGAAACCAACACTCACCTTTTAATTTAAATTTTAAAAGAAATTATCTCTTTCCATATTACTTATTTTATATTTACTTGCTAGGCAATTCCGGAATATCAAAACTTTTGTTTATCTTCAATCCAAATAAACCACCTTATCATCATAATATCAAGTTACCCACTTACGACATAACATAAAGGTGTCCAATAATTATCAATGTCTTAAGACTCCCATAATTTCCAAGTTCTCCCTTAGCTAACCACATAATTTGGATCCTTATCATTGTTCTTAATAAACATTTTACATTGCCAACTAATTCTAATTAAAACTTTGGTATTATAATATTACTTATGCTATCCTTCGATAAGCCTTATCCAATTGCATGTTGTCCCATCCATACTTAATGTTTCACATATTTCCACACTTGAGTGCCATAATTTTATTTTTTTTTCACAAACCTACTTTGGTTGCCAGGTAGATAAAGTGTGTTCCATATTGTCTTGTGTCTAGCTACTAGACATGATTGGTTTGCACTTTTCTCCTTAGGTTCTGAATGGATATAAGGTAATCACTCCTTGATTATTAGATCATGATTCTTCTAAACTCTTTGTACTTTAATAGGGATTTTGCATGGTTCCCAAATCATCTCTACCCTTTTCGCCATTTACTTAGTCCTCTCAAAATGATCTTCCCATAAAGAAACTAGTTGTGACTATACTTTGCTTGTTTCCCCAATTATCTAACTTATGGAAGAACTTAGGGTTTATTGCAATTACGTGTTTTAACTCAAGAGATTTGTGTCTCCTTTCTTCTTATTTAATTCATCTATATTATTACTAGGGTTCACTTATCAAGGAGATTGTCATTCACCATTTCAGTCCTTATCTTCAAGGTTATCCAACACTAGCTTCTTGCATTGGTAGGAGAATTCCCTAATAATGTTCTTAATAAGCAACCTAGCATGACCACATTCTTAAGGTACCTATTCATTAGGATAGGTTAATGTTTCTTTTTGAGATTTGCAAGAGTGCCTCTTAACTCTTCTTCATTGGTGCCTCAAATGGTGGTCCTAGTTCTCGAACCACTGTAATTTTGCATAGCTTAAAAAGTTAACTTGAGTTGTCTCTATCTCAATTTTCTTGTTTATTGCACCTTCATCTCATGTCTAACTAGCTTGCTTGACTTGCCTCATCAATAATATACCCCGACAAATAGTATTGTCTTAGTTAGCATCAGAGGTATCCTATCATACTTTTAGTTAACTCCTCATACTTGATTTGATTAGGGAAACTGTTGCATTTAGGTTCCAATTGAATGGCAACCTCATATGTACTAATGATCTAAATACCATTATTAAACTTCAAAAATATTTTTATAAATATATATAATTGGAAATTTTTGTAGCCTTTGGGGTCTTATTATGCCATTACCATTATGACTAATAAGTTTTGAATTTCAGGGCTTTTAGTGACCCTTGGAACCCCTTGAATTGATATATGTTGATCCTTTGGTTTTGTTTTTTTTTTTTTTTTTTTTTTTTTTCACTTATGTTTCACATTCATTTGGTTCATGATTTGGCCCTTCGGAAGATATCACTTATGTTTTGGATTACCGGTTGATATTTCTTGGTATCGCTTGGTGATATTCGATGATTTGGTTAAGGGATTTTGGCCTAGCTTATAGAAATGGTTCCTAACGTGTTGAAGATGTTCCTGATCTATCCTAATTGTTTGGTGGCTTCGCATTGGCTATTGTGATGATTTGGTGATCCTATTTGGATCTGGTTGGTTATTCTGTGTTATTTGCACTAAGGGTTTCAATTGGTTAGTGAAACATGTTGGAATTGGTCTTAGCGTAATTTCCAGTGGATATAATTGTTTGGGAATTTGAAATAGGTCCATTCTATGTAATGTAAATCATAATATTGGTCTGGTGGTATTGTGTGATGAATTTTTTTTAATTATGGTTTATGGGCTTAGGGTTTAGCTGACCTTGTTGTCAAGGTTGATGATCTATATTTTTAGGCAACTTATTCATGTAATTTGTATAGGATGGTATAGTATGGTTATGTTTTCATTATCTAAGAGAGGTAATTGTGTGATAGAGATATATCATTCATCAAAGGATTGTGAAGGTTTTAGAGTTGTAGGGCATACATATGTGCTTAACCGAAACTGTATCAAGCATTAGGAGATGCTATTTCCACAGTTCATTTTCTCTGGATTGTAGTATGATGTTTATGTGTCAGTGAGACTTCCCTTTTGTGATGAGCAATGAACTCCAGGTAGTTGGCCTAATTGCAAGTACAATCCCCATTGTAATTATTTTACATACTATTGTAGAAGTATTATCTGACTATGGGTAGGGTTTCCCACTATGGTTTTTCCCTTTATTGGATTTTCCATTTCAAAATATTGGTGTTGTGTGTTCTGTGCTTTCATGCTTTATCTTTCACTGTGTTGTTTAAATTGTGCTCCAGTAAATTGTTTATAAACTGCATTAATTATTTAACTTGTGTAAAACTGATTCACCCCCCCCCCCCCTCTCAGTTTTCCTCCAGTATCAAAGATTCTAACAGATTAATCATCATATTTTTAGCTCTCGTTATATTAATAGGTGGTTAATTAATCATTTCGTTTCTATATCACATAATTCAAGTACTTATTTAATTATTCATGCATCATTGCTATCATCTCATATTATTGGTTGGTTTATTACATTATAATTAATATGAATTATAATAAATTATTTCAATTAATTAAGGGCATTGGAAGCATAAACCAATTCCTTTACCCTTGTCTCTAGCTTTCCTTCTTTATTTCGTAATTTAGAAATTATGTGTTGTTAGAGCCTATACTTATTTATGAGTTTCATACCCTATTTTTGTAAATCCAATGTTTATATGAGAAGAAGTTATAAACTTATGGTTTAAATGCTATCAATGTTGAGCCTAAGTTGAGTGTTAACTCATTCCCACCTAAGGGTTTTTTTGAATCATCTTTTCTTAATCCAACACCTATCTTGCCTAACACTACTGAAATTCCTTTCCCTAATGTTTCTCATTATGAGGATGACTCTTTAATACAAGTGTCAAATTAAGAATTCATGAAGATTGGCAAGTAATTGAAAAATCTTCTTGACAATTTGTGAAGAATACTTGGATGAAGAGGTAGTCCCCTTTATTGAGAGTTTAAGGAAGTTAATTCAAGATGATGAAGATGGTGTAGATACCCTATGTAGCATATCTAACATAGTGGATGAAAACACTATGAACTTAGGTAGTTGTGAAACTGGTTTACTTATGCTCCTCCAACCCAAGTTGAGATACAAATGCTTATGTTTACAAAAATATCCAATGTTACTACCTACAAATATTTTATCATGGTGAATAATACAAAAATTTTATTACATCTATATTAGTAATGGGGTTATCTTACCAATCTATGATGGATCAAAATGAAATTGGCTAGTATTAAGACCTAACTCCACTTTCATTCATACATTGGAATATAAAACAACCTAAAGGAGTGATTCTCTTTGACTAACCCTTGTGAAAGAGAGTCAGGGAATAATTTTAGGGTTTCTATTCATTTCTTGTTATGAAAGGGAATGTGAAAAATATGAGAGGATGTGGAACTATATAAATAAGATGAATACAAATGACTAAAATGTTAGGATAACTGGTGAACAACTAAGAGGAGGGGGTGAATCAGTTGTTAATAGTGAAGATGGGAAAAATAAGCAAGGTGGATTTGGATGGTTAGCATACAAATCAAAACACTAAAACATAGTAAAAACATGAAGCATAAGTCAAATCACATAAAAAACATGAAGACAAATGCTTTTACCTTGCAAACCTTTACCTTCTCCCTCAGATGGAGCTTGGATGAAGTCAAAGTGCACCCAAATACCTCCAACGTGATGTCGATTTTATCCTAGATGGCTTGATGTGGTTGGATCTCCAACATTGTGAACAAATGGATGTGATGGATTTGAAGGATGAGATGGATAATATGGCTAAGTATGGATGAGGAGTAACTTTGGCATGATAAGGATGCAAAGATGGATTTCCTAGGCACAAACTAGCAGCATGAACTTGCTAAAATTGGAGATGAAATGTGAGGGAATGGAGTCCTCAATTTATAGGTAGAGAGGAAGAGAAATG
Organism: Cryptomeria japonica; assembly: GCF_030272615.1. NCBI lineage: Eukaryota > Viridiplantae > Streptophyta > Pinopsida > Cupressales > Cupressaceae > Cryptomeria > Cryptomeria japonica. The sequence goes on from NC_081406.1 coordinate 274,623,694, forward strand.
AAGGGATAGGATTGACCCAAGATGGAGGGTCAAGATTCCTTGTGAACCCACGCAAGGCCCAAGAGGAGGTGTGGAGATCAAGAGATATGCCTTAAAGGCATTTCTTGTCTCCACACTCCTCAAGGTACATTGGGAAGACTTCCCAATGTGCCTTAAGAAGAGCAAAGGATAGGATATTTCTTGAGGGATGAAAAGGAAGAATTAAAAATTCTTCAAAAGGGATGCTCATGGGGATTGGAGAAATAAGGAGGAAATACAAATTCCTTGGAAGATGAGATGCCTAGAGGAATGTGGGATTTTGAAAATCTCAATTTACCTAGGAAAAGGGCATTTAAGGAGAGTGGTTGGATGGAAGGGACAAGGAGTTGACTTTGTGGCTAATCATGATGATTAGCCACTAGCAACTCATTAGGAGAGAGATTAGAGGAAAGATTAGGTGAGATTAGGGTAGATAAGATTTGTAGGAGGATTTGACTAGGAGAGAGAATGAGTGGAGAGAATTAAAAATTAGAAGAATAATGCTAAGTGAGCTTAGGGAATTTCTAGAAGAATTTATTAGGTTAATGATGGATTAGGAAAAGGTGATTTGTAGCAATCACTTAGGTTAACTAATTAATTGAAATTAATTAGTTAAGAAGATGAATTTGAGAAGATTTAATATTGAGGATTTTTAGAAGAATAAAAGGGGGTTGATTTATTTAATAAATCAATCAACAGACTATAGTGACAATATTAATTATTATTAATTAATATTAAGGATTAAAAATTGGCATAATTAATAAATTAATTATGTGAGGAATTTAAAAATAATTAAAATGATTATTTTTAAGTGTCTACATTTTGCCCCTCTTTTATGTAGTGGGAAATTTGGCAATGGGCAGAAGATAGAAGAAGAAGAAATAGATACCCCAGCATAAAGCATGGGAGGTGTATGCCCCCTTGAGAATTTTGTCAAAAGAAAATTGACGAAAAATTCTTGAAAGAAAGAAGAAAGAATTTGAGTGGAGGAGATAAGTGGAAAAGAAATAGGAAGTAGATGTAGGAAATCTAGAAGAAAAAGTAGAAGATGCGAGACCGCGGAGGAACTCGGCCCTTGAGGGAGCCCATATAAGCCACAAAGGGCCCAATGAGGAGTCATTGTTACACACAAGCCTTGGAGCCACTCAGAGCCTAGAAGGGGAGAAGGAGAGATGGATCGCATTCCTACACGTGATCATCGTGCTGAGAGGATCCGATGGTATGACAAACCCACTACCTATGGACCACCGGTATGTAAGATCATCCCCCCTTTTGAATCTTTTTAGGTAGGGGAAGAATTAGGGCTAAATTTAGGGCATAGACTTGGCGAGGTGCATGTGTTGATCACTTTTTCAACATGCGGCATTGGGGTAGTGTGAGCACTAGCTAATAGTGCGGGCACTTGCTGGGAGGAGGTGGGTAGAATTGGTTTTTCGAGCAAGGGGAAAAGTTTAATGCGGGCGCTCAAGGTTTTACGTGGGCGCTTGTGTTGGTGCATAGGCACTCATGTTGACAGGGGCTGTAGAGAGGGTTTGGGAGGGTTTGGTTTCTCTGTTAGTGCGAGCGCCTACAGATTGGTGTGAGCACCACAGTTTTGGTGCAAGTGCTAGACAAATTAGCATGTGCTCTCGGGAGGGGGGAGGTTAGGCGTAGGTTTAGAATTTTTGGGATAGGGTGAGGGTAGGGTTGATTCCAAAGGGTAGAATAGGACTTGGGGCCATGGAAATAATGAATTGGTTTGTTGGATGCAGGCGAACATGGGGTCATTGGCTTCGAGGGAGCATTGGCCTGCTACTATAAGTTTATATCAGGAGTTGGGGCGTGATGAGTTGAAGGTGCTAGCTACTCTAGGATTGCACTATGTGGGCAGGTGGCCAAGGATTTGGGCTCATACTATGATGATGATAGCTTTAGTTGAGAGGTGGGATAGTAGGTATAACACCTTCCATCTTCCTACTGGCGAGGCGATAGTGACCCTTTTGGATGTATGGAGGATCTTGAAGATCCCCATTCGTGGCGTCATCCCAAAGTACCACTTGGATGCAGCGAATTTTTATCTTTAAGAGGTTTGTGAGTATGAGACCCCACCAATGCTGGATAGGAGTAGGATGCACTTGGGTAGGGCAATGGGTATTCGGTGGATTCCTCGCTTGGTACTTGTGATTTGTGGGTTCTTGAGTGGACAGATTATACCTGATCTAGGCAGGCATGGATTTCCTGTTGGATGGAGCAGGTGTCTTTATTTCATGGTTCATGATGGCATACAGTATGCATGGGCAGCTACGATGTTAGCTCAGTTATATCATGAAATGCATCTAGTGCTGTATAGGGAGTATGCTAGTTTGTCCACAGGGGTGACACTTCTCCACATCTGGGCTTGGGAGCACATTGCGGTTACTCGACCGCTGGGTGTATAGGACAGGCAGACTTGATAGCCATATGTGGATAGGTAAAGGGGCCTGCTGCACTATACTCAGGTAGGATATGTATGGTTTTGGCACTAGATTTTGGATGAGATTATGTAGTTTACATGGTGGCCTTTTTTGGGGTGTGAGAGATGGAGGGGTGATTGGCAGCTACACTAGGTTGGGGTGGAGATGTGGATGTTTGGCAGATCAGTGTATATTATGGAGTATTATGCACCATTCAGGGTGGCGAGACAACTTGGATAGGTTTAGGATATAGTGGGGGACATCCCAATGTATCCTCGGATTATGCGGGAGGTGAGATATTGGGGCTCAACGACAAGTCCATTGGATGGCAGAACCAATTTTTAGACAGTATCTCATTTGGTCTAGGATGAGCGAATGGGGATAGGGGAGGATCCAGGGACAACAGGAGGATATAGGAGCTGGTGGGAGGGGCACTTGCCAGTACATCTTACTATTCCTAGGGTTTTGGAGGATGATGAGCTACAACCGGCTATGGACCAGGTAGTTGATGGGGAGGATGATGGCCCAGGGGAGAGAGTTGTGGTTGGTGCAGGGCATGGTGTTGGCAGACAACAGAGGAGAGTCAGGGTGGTATGGAGGAGGGATCCAGAGGAGGGAGAGGGAGATAGAGAGGGAGCACCAATAGGAGAGGCCACAGAGGCCGTGGGTGGTGGGGGAGAGGATGATGTACCTATGGATGTTCCTGAGGCACAAGAAGAGGAGAGGGGAGGGGTATCACAGGCTGACTTTGACAGAGTGCAGTAGGAGCAAGATACTACCTGAGTGAGGCTCCATTCTCTTGAGGATGAGCTACAAATAGAGAGAGCTGGGCGGGAGAGTCTGGAGGTAGAGGTGGAGCGGCTAACGTGGGAGATAGTAGATTTGATAGAGAGCCTTTATACAACAAGGACAGAGGTGGATTCCCTGAGGTAGGAGAGGGAGGATTCTGAGCAGATGCTAGAGGAAGCATGAATAGGGACATCTATAGGGGCCTTTCAGGATGTTATCCGTTAGCAAGATGATGAGCTAGAGGGGCTATGGAGTAGAGTGTAGAGGGCTGAGGCAGATGTGATATGCCTACAAGGGAGAGGGATGCAACTCACCAGGTGTTGGTTCCTACATGGCTTGGGCAAATATACGCTGATATTATGCAACAATGGGATAGGGTGGCGAGGGCATTTTGGGAGGTAGAGTACTATAGGGGATTATATCATGGAGCAATACATGTGGCACAATGAGAAGCCTCGTACACTGAGAGTGTGCGATCTCATAGGACATAGAGTTAGCAGCCCACACAGAGCCAACAGACAGGTGGATTGATGGGTTTTAGACCACTGAGAGGAGGGGAGGCAGGAGGTTCAGGTGGAGGAGGTACAACGAAGGGGGGTGGGGAGATAGGAAGGGAGATCTAGCTCCATTTTGGCTTGTGTATCATCTTTTGACCCTTTGAGGTGATCATTGTATTATGATAGACATATTCATCCCTTTTGAGTTTATATATATATATATATATATATATATATGATTTTGTGATGATGGATGATGCGTGTACTTTATTATGATGGATTCCCTTTATTTTCTTGTGATGTGATGTATGGATGTAATTATAGATATGTTGTGCTGACCTATTTGTGATGCAGTGTGGATGCTTATATATGTATGCCTATGATATGCTACTTACATGTTTATGGATGTAGGATAAGTGATCATGCTTTTTGATGTGTATATATGATGCATATGCAAATGTATGATGGATATGTAGATGTAAATAATTTATGATGCAATCTATCTGAGGAATGAATGTAATGTCATGATATGTAAATGATGATGGATATGTAGATGTAAATGATTTATGATGCAATCTATATGAGGAATGAATGTAATATCATGATATGTAAATGATGTATGTGATAAATCTAAGTGCAACCTATGTGATAAATGTTTGTGAAAAAATGACAATCGAAAAGAGTAGTGTAATGAAATGAATAAGTAATGAAATCTATATGAATAATGCCACCTACATGGATAAAGTGAATGAATAATCCAAAGAGGGAATATGCCAATAATAATACAATGATCTTAGATAGAAAATAGAAGAATATGGAATAGATGGGGAATGGGGTAAATTGAGGACTCCATGGGATTCTTAGATTAGGACTTTACGGAATGATGGTGAAAGTTGTGCACAAAAATATGGAGAGCCAACCTAGTTTGATATTGCCCCAGGTGACTTGCAACACTGATTATAGGAAATGGGATCCCATGGGAAACCCAAGGCATGGACTAAGTCACAATCAAATGGGAATTACTTACACACAGCTATGTAAGTGTTGAGAAATAATACAAAGTTGTGGGTACGTGCAAGGAAACCCTCAAACACATCAATACCTCTTGTACATGAGAGGGTAAGTGTTGATAAACACTAGTACCAGGTCACCAGTTAATACAAGAGAGATCCAAAATATGCCATGCTATGAAAATATGCCCCAGTATGCACCTATTGTAAACATACTTGGATATGGAAAATCCGGGCAGTCATAAATAGATGCAATCGTAGGGTAAAAAATGCAAGTCTAAAATGAAAAATCTAAGAAATCAAACAAGTCATTCACTCATGACCAACTGACACCTCTTGTCAAGAGTAGGATTAGGGTGGAGGATTAAGTTGTTAGGCGAGGGAAGGATTTATCCCTAGGGAAAAGCATAGAGTAGGTGGGTTTTTTGGATTAGGCAAGTGATCATATGGCCTTGAAGATTAACTTGTGGACTTAGGACTATTCTGAAGACTTCATGAAGCTCACATAGAGGCAAACAAGCTCAGTTGATGGGACATTCCTTATTCATGATTTAGGCATAGACTCATCATCATACGCGTGATTTATTAAGAGGTGGAAGAGAAGGAATGTTGTGATGGGTGGATTGGATTGGAGGGTGATTGGAGCACCGATTTGATAGACAATGGATCCGGTTTATTTACCTTGGCACCTACATGGAGGTTTTCACCAAGGTACTTGTCCATAGTGCCACAAAGTGGTTTTCATTGATCGAAAAATTGATGTTTTTTTTTTGGGTGCCTGTTTGCCAGGTTTTCACTAGAGTGGTGATTTTTTCAAGATCTTTTTCTTATTTTTATGTATTTTTCATTATTTTTTTTATTTTTTTTGACAATTTAAGACTTTCTGAGGACTAGGCATAGAATCTTTTGAGGTGCATGATATTTATTGGATCATCTAGAGGAATGCCTTCAGGAGTAGCCAACTGATAGGCCCCTGATCCATATTTTGTTGTGATTACATATGGTCCAAGCCAATTAGGCTCGAACTTGCCTTTCTTTTTTCTTTCCTAAAGGATTTTCTGATTCTCCATGAGGACAAGATCACCAATTTGGAATTCTTGGGTTCTAACTTTCTTGTGATAACTCATGCGTAAATGGTTTTGATATACCTGGAGATGGTTCAAGGCCTTGAGGTGCCTCTCATCTAATAATTCTTGGTCTTGTAGGCAGGCAATTCTGTATTATTCATCTGGTAGGATATTTTGCAGAGATACCCTTAGAGAGGGGATCTCGATCTCAAGGTGGAGGACAACTTAGAAGCCAAAGACAAGGGAATAAGGGGTGGCACCTATGGGTGTGCGGATGGAGGTGCGATAGGCCCACAAAGTAGGATGAAGTTGGAGGTGCCAATCACAACCAACTTAATTGACTATGTTTTTGAGGATTTTGATTAGGGTTTTATTAGAAGCCTCAACTTGACCATTACCTTGGGGGTAATATGGGGTGGAGAAGCGATGTTGGATGTTGAATTTCTGGCAGAGTTCTTTGACATCCTAGTTTTTAAATTGTCTGCCATTATCTGTAATGATAACTTTTGGAATGCCATATCGATAGATCAAGTAGTTCAGGATGAATTTGGATATCTGCTTACCAGTGGTAAAAGTAAGAGGGATAGCCTCTACCCACTTGGTGAAATACTTGGTGGAAGTGATAATGAATTTATGCCCGTTGGAGGATGAGGGGTGGATTTTCCCAATGAGATTGAGCCCCCATTGTGAGAAGGCCCAAGGTGTAATGAACTACTGCAATTCTTGTGATGGCGCATGAATCTTATCACCGTGTTGCTGGCAAGGGATGCATTTCTTCATATAGTTATATGCATCTACTTCCATTTTAGGCCAATAATATCCCATTCTCAAAATCTTTTTAGCCAAAGTGAGCCCACTTGAGTGTGCCCCATAGATGCCTTCATGTACTTCATGTAATGCCCATTTTGCCTCTTGTTTATCTAAATACCTTAGGGGGAAACATAAAAATGCCTTCTGAATAGGGTGTCTCCAAGGATGGTGTAATGAGCACATCAATGAATGAAGGTTTGTTGTTGGGTTTTGGTAAGGTGTGGGGGAATGGTGTTGTCTTTTAGGAAAGCGAAGGTTTCTTAGTACTAGGGGGACTCGGGACCAACGAGTACACACACCATTTCAGATTCTAGTAGATCGTATGCTGGTATAAATAGTTGCTCGACCAGTAACTCGCATTTCTGACTATGTGTTTGCCTTTGAAGGAGGGAGCCAATGGTGGCCATTGCATCTGCAACCCTATTATTTGTTCACGGGCCTTGATCAAACTTGATTATTGTTAAGTGCTGATTAAGATCTTCAACCATGCTATGATAGGGAAGGAGTTTGTCATCTTTTGTTTGGTATTCATCATTGACTTGTTTTAGGACAAGTTGGGAATCATCATAGACTTGTAATTCTCGTATCTTCTACTAGATAGCCAAGCATAATCCTGTAATGAGTGCCTCATATTTTGGGATGTTGTTGGTACATGCAAAAGCTATCTTGTATGACTTTGGGATGCAATCTCCTTGAGATGTGATCAGTAGTATTCCTACCCCCAATCCATTTTTGGTGCAAGAGCCATCAAAGTATAATTGCCATGTGGAGGATGTGGTGACACTCATAATGAATTCATCTGCTAATTTTGTGAAAATAGGATGGTCACTTGGAAGTGGAGTGTCAGCCAACTAGTCTGCGATGACTTGTCCCTTGATTGCTTTTCTATCTACATATTCAATGTCAAACTCGCTTAATAGCATGACCCATTTAGTGGTTCTGCTAGTGAGGATAGCTTTTGACAAGAGATATTTAAGTGGGTCAATCTTAGCAATCAGTTTTGTTTTGTTGTTCTGCATATAGTGTCGAAGTTTTTGTGTGCTAAACACCAGTGCTAGGCATGCTCCTTCAATGGGGGTATAATTGAGTTCATACCTGACTAGTGTCTGACTGATGTAGTAAATGGCATGTTCCTTCCCTTGATCATCTGTCTCCCCCAATGCCACTGCAGTAGCACATATGTACAAAATAAGAGGTTTTCTAGGAGTAGGAGGCATAAGCACTGGAGGTGATGCCAAATATTCTTTTAGTTTTTGAAAAATATTTTGTGTCTTTGTGCAATAGGTGTGCAAATGGATGACACTTATCTGTCAGTTGTGAAATAAAACATCTAACAAATTGGAGTTTCCCTTGGAGGCTGCACAACTGTCTGAGAGTTTTTGGTGGAGGCATTTCCATGATGGCTTTTACCTTTGCAGGATCGACCTTGATGCCTCTGCGAGAAACAATGAAACCTAGTAGTTTTCTTGATGTGACAACAAAAACACACTTCTTAGGATTTAGGCACAATTTTTATTTTTCCAATCTTTCAAAGACCTACTTTAAGATAGAGATGTGTTCTTGTCTTGTCTTTGATTTGCCTTGCAGATCATCCACATAGTCCTCCATAATTTTATGCAAGAGGTCATGAAAAATCATTGTCATGCCATTGATATATGGCTCCAACATTTTTGAGGCTAAAAGGCATGACCCGGTAATAGAAAGTACCCCATGGTGTTGTGAATGCAGTTTTATGTTGATCTTCATCTGCAATCCTAATTTGATTATATCCATAAAATCCATCCATAAGTGATAGCATCTCATGCCCTATTGTAAGGTCCACAATTATATCTATGTTGGGGAGTGGGAAATCATCTTTAGAATAAGCCTTATTTAGATCTCAAAAATTAGTACAGATGCGGATGCCCCCAACGGGTTTGCCGACTGGTACAATGTTGGAGACTCATTCAGCATAGTCTATTGGTTTGATGAATTATGCATCCAACATCTTTTGGAGTTCTACCTTGACCAAGAGTGCAATATGCAGATGCATTTTGCGCATCTTATGTTTTACAAGTTTTGTATCTGGGTGGACAATGAGATTATGAACCACCAAGTCAAGATTTAAACTTTGCATATTGGCATAGGACCATGCGAAATTGATTTTTACCTCTTTAAGGAAATTGATGAAGTCTTGTTTCTCTTTTTCTGTGAGGGACTTGGCAATGAGCATATTTTTTGGAATGTCTTCGGTGCCCATGTTGATATTATTTGTTTCTTCTATCGACAAATTTGACTTGTCTTGTGGAAGGTAACCAATGGTAGGGAGGTCAAGTCCCTCATCATCAAGTGCCTTTTCCAGGTTTTCACTTTTGGATACACCCTTTGTTTTTATTTTTTGCTCATCCAAAGGTGCCTTGGAGAGGTTTTCACCTAGGGAATCATGTTTTTCCTTTGATTATCTTTTTTGTGGCTAAGGGCATTGACCTAACTACCAAAGTATCCCTTTTCATGTAGTTGAATACCATCTACTCAGTTGCAATCTTCCAAATTTTGCATAGTTAGGTGAGTAATGATAGCATTATCATCGATGTAGATATCTAAAGTGGGTTTGTCTTGTTGGCCCCATTCTATGAGTTCAGGATGGACAAGATGTAGCTCATGTGAAATGGGAGAGGTTATGGGGGTGATGTCATTGACATGAGTGTCAAAGAAGATATCATTTTCATATTCATAAGGCATTTCATGGAACTCCTCTTCATCAGAGTTTTCGATATCCAAGGAAGGACTTGAAGGGGCACCAACAATAGTAATCTTAAGCACTGGGGTGTACCCCAAGCCTCTGTTGAACTTGTAGGAGATAGGATTTATGGGTTCTTTTCTTCCTTTCTCCTCTGGTCCCAAGCTGTGTCCTTTGTAACCCATTTTTTCAACTATAATTGATGCTTTTGGATACATTTTTTTAGATATTTTGTTGGATCTTCATCTTCTTCCTGGTACAGCCATGAAGAGACATCTATATTGAGGCTCTCCTCTTCAAGTGGGCCCCATTGCTGGAAGGTGGTATCTTTGCATTGTATGACCAGTTTCTGATCTCTTTTGAGCTCTTTTGGTTTGCCAAATGACTTAGAAGACAGGGGGAGGTTGCCTTTTAATAAGACATCCTCCAATTTGTATTCTCCATAGCCATTATCCAAGATCTTGATTTGTGTGTCTGGTTGGGATGAGGTGGAGGCAATATTTGATGTGTCAGATGGAGGAGTTGGTGAGGGTATATTTAATGTGCAATAGTATGGATGTTTCCCCTCTAAGAGATTGCGATATTGGAAAGGTTGTGGATCACCTTTGATAGTGATCTCTCTTCCATTGAAGGGGAATTGTATGCATTGGTGATAGGTGGAGGGTACCGATTGCAAGGAGTGAATCCATGGCCCACCGAGAAGGATGTTGTAGGGGAGATCAAGATCTAGTACTTGGCAAGGGGTTTCAATTGTGATAGGGGCCACTTGAAGAGGTAAGGTGATCATGCCCTTTGAAACTCTTTCTGCATCATCATATGCTTTTATTGTGATCCTTCCCAATGTGTCTACCAGGTCCTCAAAAAGTCCCAATTGGTTTATTAACTTGTATGTACACAGATTGAGTCCGGACCCACCGTCTATCAGGATACATTTGACCTTGTGCTATTGGATAAGGGCTTCGATGTGCAAAGTTTTATTATGGCCTTCATTTGTAGGAGAATTATTGGAAGTAAACACAAGGTGTTGTTGGGAAACAAGGTTTCCAATGAGATCTTGGAATTAGGTAGCATTGATATTATCAGGAACATGAGACTCTAGGAGGGCTTGTTTCAAAAATTCTTTATGGATAGGGGAAGTCTTGAGAAGTTCTAGAATGGAGATCTGTGTGAGGGTCTTCCCAAGTTGGTCAAGGAGGTCATATTGGCAGGTGGAAGACATGGGCGGAGGGTTTGGTGGGGGAGGAGCTCCTTGGACAGTGACTTTACCTCAGCGCATGGTTACATTGCAGTCATTCTAAGAGCAGGGGGTGGAAGGTGTAGCACCTTGAATGACTATCCTAGCAGGATTAGGTCTGCTTTGGGAAGGGGGGGGATTAACTCTTTGGATAGTTATGACATTAACATGATTATCTGCAGGCTCAATGCAACCCACTAAAGAGTCAAAGTTGGTTATGTGATTAGTGTAGTCATAGTTCACTATGTTAGATGATGAGCCTTTTCCCTTATCATGTTTCTAGAAGGGTTCTTGGTACATTATGATTTTGTCATTGTTATTACCACGTTTTGCATTTGATACTTCAACTTCACCCCTATCAATGAGATCTTGTATGTAGATTTTAAGCTTCATGAATTTTCGTGTATCATGTCCCTTGATACGATGATACTCACAATATTCATTCTCATTATACCACCTAGGTTTGGGTTTATTGGGATCAAACAGGCGAGTGATCAGGAAAACCACTATGCCTACTTGAACAAGCTTTTGAAACACCACTTCAATAGGCTTAGCAAGAGGAGTGAAGTCTCTTGGAGTCCTGTTATTGGATCAAGGTGGTTGCCCCTGGATTGAGACATTGTTGTGATGCTTTTGGGATTGATTTTGATTATTTTGATTGTTGAATTGATAATTAGTGGTGGTGGGTTTTGGAGGAGTGGCCACGGTCTAGACCTATTTTGCATCAGTTACACCATCATTAACCATGTTCTTATTCTTGGACCAGAATTTTGGTTTATCATTATGATAAGAGGAAGAATTTTGAGTTGATCTTTGGTAGTGTTTCAAGGTTCCTTCCTCTAACAAGACACGTTCGAGGGTTGGGCCCTTATCAGTCAATTTTTGGAAAGATTTGATACATTGAGATGTCAAAGGTCTTGAAAGTTCGAGCACCAGGTTCTTTTGAAATAATTCAATTTGGTGTTGTTCTAGCATGTCCCATTGGAATTTCTTGATGAGGTGTCTCCGTCTTTGCGAGAAGTTGGCAAAAGTCTCTCCAGGCCTTTTCTTTGTGTTACACAAGTCCATCATGGAAACATCATTAGCCATGTTGTAGGCATAGTGAGCCACAAAATTTTTTGCCAAGTCTGGAAGGGAGATAATGAAACGTCATGGTAAGGCTGTGAACCATGCCAGGGCATCTGTTGTGAGACTCTTAGGGAAGAGCCTTCGACAGTATAGGTCATTATAGGAGACTTCTTGGCATAGGATATGAAATTCCTGGACATGGTCACGGGGGTCCCCTTTGCCTTCATACTTGGTGAATTTAGGGATCTCAAACCCTAGGAGGTAGGGTGCAACTGATATAGACGGGTCATAAGGACAAGGAAAAAATTCCTCAAATGAGTAAGGTTTCCTCTTATTAGTCCCTTCTTTCATGTCCTTGATGATGTTTTTCATGTCTTGAATTTCTTTAATGAGGTCTTGTTGTGGATTTTACAAATGATGGATTGTTTTTGCCCCTAGAATTGGATGAGTCATGGAAGGTGCACCACCACTAATATATTGATATGATGAGGAAGTGGGATTGTGAGATGTGATGACCAATGTCGCAGGGACTTGAGTGACACTTGGTTGTGGCCCACAAATTGTTGTGACGGGATTAAGTGTAGCCTAAATGAGGTCAGTGACATTGTTGATAGGAAGTGAAGTTTGTGGAATAGAAATATATGGTTGAGTATAAGAAGATGGTATAGAGGCATGTTGGAGAATAGATAAGATCAGATTTGATAGTGGTATAGATGGTAAGGAGGAAGAAGGTGGAATGGAGACCACGGGGGAGGTGTTGCGGGTGTTATTGATTGAATTTGAATGATTGGCGGGGTCGTAATTGATTGATTTTGAATAACAGGTGCATCATTCTACGTGGGAGCGAGGTCTCGTTGTGGTTGTTGACCAAGGGTGGATTTATCAAAATTTGGTGGGAGTTGAGCTCCATTTTCAAGGAGGGTCTTTAGAAGCATAGTAGGATTGTGCTAGATAAATTTATCAATCATCTCTTGATTATAAGAGTCTGCTAGGAAAGTTTGCACTTCTGGAGAGAGTTCATCTTGGTCAACCATATTACGATTTTGCGTTTGATTTTGAGTGCTAGGTTGCACACTTTGTGTAGGATCTTGTGTAGGATCTTCATATAGGACACTAATGTCTGGAATACCATATTGTTGTTTAGCTATCTTTTTCTTTTGAGATCGAGTTGTGACCATACAAGAATAACCTTAGAAAAGATTGGAGGAGGAAATTTTTCATGAGAGGACTTAGTGAAAATTTTGGATTTTTGGATTTGTCTTTGATGAAAAAGGATTTTGCTGATTGTTAGGGTCCTTGGATTAGAACCTAGATTTGATTAGGACTGACACCTTAGTCCTTGGATGAGGATCTTAGGTGGTAGATGAAACCACAAGCGAGGTAATGACCAAGTAGGGTATAATTTAGACCTTAGAATGATGATTAAAAAGCCTTTTTTTTTAACTAAAGGTTGACTAATGACCCTAAGAAAAGAAAAGGCATAAGTTAAGGGTCTTGATTGACTCAAAGGATAAGTCAAAGGTACTTGGAGAGGATTCTTCTTCAAGCACAAAAAGCCAAGTGATTAAGGATGAGGTCTAAATGAAACCTCACAAGGCATGCAACCTTAATGTGAGGTTAAATTGGATTAAAGGATGATTTGATTTGGATTTTGAGAATTGATTTGATAATTGAAGGTGATTGATTTTGTGATTGATTGATGTGCTAAGTCCTTAGGAAAAGATTGAGGATGATTGATTGAAGAGGGATGATAGTGATTATTAGAAGAAATTTGGTGACTAGGCTATCCTTGGCATGAACATGACTCAATAGATGATCGGTTCGGATGGCAAGTTGTATGAAGGGACATGACCACCCTAATTTTAATGATAGTTGGTGTTGAAAGACAAACCTAAACCTTGATGGAGGGCACAGACTCTTAGTTCATCACTGGCATCAAACTCATTTTTATGACGATGGACGTAGTCATGGTAATGATGCAAGAATGTCCTATGTTTAAGAAAGTGTTTGCGGTTTGTATACCAAAATTTCTGACATCTAATGAGTTGTGCTTGTGTGAGCTTCTTCTTCTTGATAGGTCAGTGGATTGACTTAAGATTCTTATACAACTTAGGTTTATGAAACATGAAATAGACAAAATTTTGATGCAATTAGGACTTTGTGTGGATAGTGACTAGGATGATTGTTTACTTTTAGACAAATGATTTTGCAAAGTGTTTGAGTGTAATGATGTGTTTTTAGTTTACTCTTGGCAAGCAAGTATTAAGCAAAGAAAACACAATGATCAAATGAATTTCAGCTCAAAGACACTCATGCTCATGTACAACATTCTTAAGGCTCGCAAGGACAATAGTCATTGGATCCCAATCGGTTTTCCAGCTATGCTTACCTAGAGCGAACACTTAAATGCTTGACCCCACTGGCTCCCCTGCATGACACTCACTTCTCTAGGGCAGCCAAGCATCAATTCCCATGAAAAATCCTCATGGTGAACTTTGTGTCTCTACTAAGGGCCATAAAAATATGGGTGGCTTCGGAGGTCTAACCTCCTGCACCAATGACTAGAAGGTTTTTGGCCACTATGCACAAGGTGTTGAATATGTCTTCCCATTAGGAGCTACCCTTCGCAGTTGCGCAAGTTCAATTGAGGCCTATAGCCGAAAGAAGCACCAAGAACTTAGTAGTCACAGAAGCGTGATTGAGATCTCTAGGATCCTACTAAGAACCCAATATGAGAGTGAACTCTCATATAGCCCCAACCATTGACCCTTTCATCATCAATGACTTATTTATTATAGTGAGTTGGGAACCCCAGGTCTGGGTGTACTCACTTGAGCCATTCCCCTCTTACCTTCTCAAAGAGAAATTTGGGAGGGCAGGCCCACTAAAGGTAAGCATGCAACAAACATGAAAAACTTGGAGGGTCTCGATTTTTGATCGTCTAGCTAGATGAGAGCATACTCTCCTACCTTTACACTTTTCACAAAACACACAAGACAATGGTTCATTTATCCTTTAATTAAATCTAGGTGCCTAGTTAAGAAAAGATACAATATTTGGCTGGGACTCCTAGGCAACCTGCAAAACAGTTCAGATTAGTAGTTTATTTTGTGTTTCTTAGGTCTTGGATGATCGAGAAAAGATGCAGCACTCAAAAAAAGGAAAATCGGTAGTCATTGGTCTGCACATATAGCGCGCATGCTAAAATGCAGTCAGTCGTGCTGAAGCACCTGCGCATGCACCAAAATGCCTGCGTACGCGCTGTAGATGACAAAAACTAAAAATAATAATAAAAAAAAAAAGAAATTAAAACAAATAGAATTGTGATTTTATACATGTCTGTCACGTTGAAACACCTGTGCCCACGTTGAAATCCTGAAAACAAAGAAAAAGGGTTAGTAGTTTAAATTTTGAAATTCAAATTTCAAAAACAAAATTTATGCTGAGGGCGGGAATTTTTGAAAACGGTCACGCTGGTTAATTTTACCTCGCACCGAAATGCGTCTGCCTGCACTGACATGCCTGCACATGCATCGAACAGACAAATAGAGAGTAATTTTTTTTTTAAAATAGAAAGTGGGAAGTTTTTTGAAGTTTAAGAACGGTCGCATTGGTGTGCTTGTGCTCGCTTTGATGCGTTTGTGCACACGTTGAAGAGGTGTGTTTGTCATGCTGAACCCGAATCGCTCGTGCTGATTTGCAGTCTCTCACACTATTCTGATACCTGCAACTTGCAAACTCACAAAAAACTCAAAAAACATTAGTTTTTAGGGACGTGGGTCCCACTGGGCATGCCAGAATGAATATAGGAAAAAGAAGAAAGGTGGATTTGGATGGTTAGCATACAAATCAAAACACTAAAATATATAAAAAAACATGAAGCATAAGTCAAATCACATAAAAAAGATGAAGACAAATGATTTTACCTTGCAAACCTTTACCTTCTCCCTTGGATGAAGCTCAAATGAAGTCGAAGTGCGCCCAAATGCCTCCAACATGATGTCAATTTTCTTCTAGATGGTTTGATGTGGTTGGCTATCCAACATTGTGCACAAATGGATGTGATGGATTTGAAGGATGAGATAGATAATATGGCTAAGTATGGATGAAGAGTAACTTTGGCATGATAAGGATGCAAAGATGGATTTCCTAGGCACAAACTCGTAGCATGAACTTGCTAAAATTGGAGATGAAATGTGAGGGAATGGAGACCCCAATTTATAGGGAGAGAGGAGGAGAAATGAAGGGCTAGGATTGACACAAGATGGAGGGTCAGGATTCCTTGTGAGCCCACACAAGGCCCAAGAAGAGGTGTGGAGACCAAGAGATATGTCTTAAAGGCATTTCTTGTCTCCACACTCCTTAAGGTACATTAGGAATACTTCCCAATGTTCCTTGAGAAGAGCAAGGGATAGGATATTTCTTGAGGGATGAAAAGGAAGAATTAAAAATTCTTCAAAAGGGATTCTCATGGGGATTGGAGGAATAAGGAGGAATTAAAAAATTCCTTGGCAGATGAGATGCCTAGAGGAATGTGAGATTTTTAAAATCTCACATTCATCTAGGAAAAGGGCATTTAAGGAGAGTGGTTGGATCGAAGAGACAAGGAGTTGACTTTGTGGCTAATCATGATGATTAGCCACTAGCAACTCATTAGGAGAGGGATTAGAGGAAATATTAGGTGAGATTAGGGTAGATAAGATTTGTAGGAGGATTTGACTAGTAGAGAGAATGAGTGGAGGGAATTAAAAATTAGAAGAATAATGCTAAGTGAGCTTAGGGAGTTTCTAGAAGAATTTATTAAGTTAATGATAGATTAGGAAAAGGTGATTTGTAGGAATCACTTAGGTTAACTGATTAATTGAAATGAATTAGTTAAGAGGAGGAATTTGAGAACATTTAATATTGAGGATTTTTAGAAGAATAAAAGGGGGTTGATTTATTAAATAAATCAATCAACAGACTATAGTGATAATATTAATTATAATTAATGAATATTGAAGAGAATTAAAAATTGGCATAATTAATATATTAATTATGTCAGGAATTTAAAAATAATTAAAATAATTATTTTTAAGTGTCTACATTTTGCTCCTCTTTTACGAAGCAGTAAATTTGGTGATGGGTAGAAGATAGAAGAAGAAGAAGAAATAGATGCCCCAGCGTAAAGTGTGGGAGGTGTATGCTTCCTAATGTGCCTTGAGAAGAGCAAGGGATAGGATATTTCTTGAGGGATGGAAAGGAAGAATTAAAAGTTCTTCAAAAGGGATGCTCATGTGGATTGGAGGAATAAGGAGGAATTAAAAATTCCTTGGAAGATGAGATGCCTAGAGGAATGTGAGATTTTCAAAATCTCACATTCACCTAGGAAAAGGGCATTTAAGGAGAGTGGTTGGATGGAAGGGACAAGGAGTTGACTTTGTGGCTAATCATGATGATTATCCACTAGCATCTCATTAGGAGAGGGATTAGAGGAAATATTAGGTGAGATTAGGGTAGATAAGATTTGTAGGAGGATTTGACTAGGAGAGAGAATGAGTGGAGGGAATTAAAAATTAGAAGAATAATGCTAAGTGATCTTAGGGAGTTTCTAGAAGAATTTATTAGGTTAATGATGGATTAGGAAAAGGTTATTTGTAGGAATCACTTAGGTTAACTAATTAATTGAAATTAATTAGTTAAGAGGAGGAATTTGAGAACATTTAATATTGAGGATTTTTAGAAGAATAAAAGGGGGTTGATTTATTAAATAAATCAATCAACAAACTATAGTGATAATATTAATTATAATTAATTAATATTGAGGAGAATTAAAAATTGGAATAATTAATAAATAAATTATGTCAGGAATTTAAAAATAATTAAAATAATTATTTTAAGTGTCTGCATTTTGCCCCTCTTTTATGCAGTGACAAATTTGGCGATGGGTAGAAGATAGAAGAAGAAGAAGAAATAGATGCCCCAACGTAAAGTGTGGGAAGTGTATGCTTCCCAATGTGCCTTGAGAAGAGAAAGGGATAAGATATATCTAGAGGGATGGAAAGGAAGAATTAAAAGTTCTTCAAAAGGGATGCTCATGGGAATTGGAGGAATAAGGAGGAATAAAAAATCCTTGGAAGATGAGATGCCTAGAGGAATGAGAGATTTTGAAAATCTCACATTCACCTAGGAAAAGGGCATTTTAGGAGAGTGGTTGGATGGAAGGGAAAATGAATTGACTTTGTGGCTAATCATGATGATTAGCCACTAGCAACTCATTAGGAGAGGATTAGACGAAAGAATAGGTGAGATTAGGGTAGATAAGATTTGTAGGAGGATTTGACTAGGAGAGAGAATGAGCGGAGGGAATTAAAAGTTAGAGGAATAATGCTAAGTGAGCTTAGGGAGTTTCTAGAAGAATTTATTAGGTTAATGATGGATTAGGAAAAGGTGATTTATAAGAATCACTTAGGTTAACTAATTAATTGAAATTAATTAGTTAAGAGGAGGAATTTGAGAAGATTTAATATTGAGGATTTTTAGAAGAAAAAAAGGGGGTTGATTTATTAAATAAATCAATCAATAGACTATAGTGACAATATTAATTATAATTAATTAATATTGAGGAGAATTAAAAATTGATATAATTAATAGATTAATTATGTTAGGAATTTAAAAATAATTAAAATAATTATTTTCAAGTGTCTACAAATAGATTATAACATTTAATCCACTTAATAACTTTTAACCAGATTAAATATCAGTAAAGCAAAAATAGATACCGGTAAACAATATAACTTAACAATTAAACATATAATCAATGCAAAGCAAACATACCACATAACACCATGATTTGAACATGGAAAACTTGGAAAGGGGAAAACCACGGTGGGAAGCCTACCTACAGTCAGATGATACTTCTACGAAAAGTATGTGATATAATGAGGGACCTTCACATGTAGGAAGGAACACTACCTAGAGCGTACTGCTCATTACAAAAGAGTCTCACTTACTATAGAGAGGTTATAACCACCTCAAGATAGATGGACAACAATCCAGAATAATGAACTATTAGAGATAGCATCTACCATGCCTCATTACGGTCTCAGTTAAGCTCAATACCAGAGGCCTTTGACCTCTTCCTTAATCCCAAATCGATCACCTATGATCAACCAAATCTCCTTCACATATGATATTGCATTTCAAGACCATGAACATCTCTTCCCATTTCCATCCTATCTTTTACAATGAGATCTTACATCATTTTATACCAACCCTAAGGCCTAAACCAATTAGGTTGGCCACCTGAAATATATTACAATAAGATCATTACATAAATCCATATTACAATGATATTCCATGTTGGCTTAAGATCAAAACAAAAATAACCAATCCATAGAACATCCTGAAACATCGCAGTAATGTGTAGAATATGTGTTAACACGATACTGGTCCATAACCTAGATAGGAACCCAAACTATTCTGGGTCCACCATGCCAAAGTAATGTATTCAAGTAGTTGAAGCATGATCAAAGAACATCTTCAGCATCCTAAAATCCATCTAGAAGCCGCACAACACCACGTATGCATCCTATCAAGATTCCTTAGTAAAAGCTCTGGTAGTTAAACCTTAAACCAATGTCGGTAAGGGTTTACAAGAGTGTATGATAGCATCCGATTACCAAGTCAATACCAAATGACCAAAACATGCTCAAGGAACATGTAACACATAAAATCAAACATACTCCATTGATCCAAACATGTCAGAAGTGTTAGGATTCCCAAAGATACTGAGAGGGGGGAGGTGATCAATATCTTGCCAGTTAATAGATTTTTTGATCTTATTAAATAAATTGTATTTCAAAATAGTGTACCGGTAAACCAGAATTAATGCAGTAAATAAGAAAAATAAGCACAACATAGAAAGCACACCATAACACAACATTTTTAACAAGGAAACCCAGTGTGGGAAAAACCTCGAAGGGATTTGTGACCCACAATATTCACTCACTGGCCAATGAATGGATATTACTTACAATAAGGGGTCTGCACATGTAGGAAGGCCAACTGCCTAAAGCTCACTACTTAATTACAAAAAGGGAAGTCTCACTGACTTGTAGAATGGATTATATAAATCCAATATAATGTACCGATTTAGTTTAGCATCTGCTATGCCAGGTTCAGTACCGGTTTAAGCTCATATAGTAACCATAAACCTTACTCCAAAATCTGCCTTAATATTCACATAATAATCTTCCCATATTCGCATCTACCTATTCACACTTTGCATAAATGATCTACAAGATCTCATACTTATATAAGAGTCATATTAAAATACACCTTGTTGGCTTACAAAAACATATTAGAATTAAATACAATATGCAATAAATAAAATCTTGTCAGCTGGGGTGGCAGTAATCATCATTGTCGCTGCTGGTAAACTATCTGCCGGTGTAGAGTCTATCAGTGTCGGTGTCTGTCGGTGCCATAGGATTGCAAGGTTGCCATCAATGACAATACCTTCAATCACCCACAATTTCTCATTGGAGTGTGCAATGCCAACAATCTCCCCCTTTGGCATTGATGGCAACACCCATGAGAAAAATTCAAAATTGTATACAAAAATTAAAGTCCAAAAATCTTGCCAAAAACTATACCAGATGTGTGCTTTGTGAGGCCCTACCCCGACTAAGTCTAGCATTTTAGGGATTTTTATGTTGAGACTATTATGGATGCTTTATTTTTATGCATTAGGGATTTAGAACTCATATGATTCCATGATTTGGATAACATTGCTATATGTTGATGCTTCATTTATATGCTTTATGATATAGAACTCTACATGATCCTAGAATAGGATAAACTTGAGATGATATATGTCATTATTGGATTTGCAGGACTTTACTATGATGATAGAAATAGGATGCATGTTTTATGTGTGGATCAAAATTATGAGAATTATGATAATTGCTTATGTGGAGTTGTTTGGATGTAAGATGTATTGATTTGTTTAAATGTATATTGTATGTAGAGTGTTTGATGTGTATTCTTATTCATGTGTTTTATATTATAAAAGGTTATTTGGAATTACTAATGTGTAATTGAGATGCACAGGAAAATTATCCATGTGACCATGGAAATATTATGGAGAACCAAACCTAGACCTATGTACGCTCGTAAAACCAGGGTTTCTCTATTTGGAGAGACAACACCCCATTTATATAGTATTTTATTTGTGAAAGTGGATATTGCATGTGTGTTAGATTGAATTTATGTATTTGTATAAATCCAACAAGAGACAAAATTTCATGTATAATTTTGTAAAAGTATTTTTATTGTGTCACTTGACACGTGTTGATTTATGTTTTGATTTTTTTTAAATTGTCTCTTGGAGGGAGTTGTTTAACCATAGCTTTTTTAATTAATTTAATGTGATTCCATAATTCCCTTGGGAAGAGAATCTTTGGGGTGGTCAACTTAAGTTTGACCCGAAAATCAACTTCAGAGGGGTTTAAAAGGGGTTAAATGGACACCTAGGGGTAATTTAAGAGTGTTTCCTAAAGCCCATAAGGTCTACCTAAGGGTTAGGAGTAATTTTAGGCATGTTTCAACACCCATGTGACCATTTAGACACCCTAAAAAGTGGGTTTCCTAAGTTGAGCGAAAATTGAAAATTAGAAGGCATCACCTAAGTTGTTAACTTTCCTTTTTGATGAGAGATCTTTTTGGATCTTTTTCTGACTTTTCCTTTTCCAATTTTAGAAACCTATGAGAACTCTCATGGAGACGTTTTTAGGCAAGAATGAGAGATTTTGTGGATAATCATCCACTCTCCATTTTTGGAGACAAGAGTTTTTGAAAAAAAAAAGATAGATTTGGTTTTGGGAATTTGGCTAAGTGTAGAGAAGCAAGGGATTATGGATTTGGGTTGCTCATCCTCAACTAATCTAGCATACCTTTGGGTAGTTTGAAGGTTGGTTTGACTTTCTTGTAATGTTTTTCATATTGCATGTTATGTAGAAAATAATTGCTTGTGTAAAAAGGCTAGTTTCTTGTATGTTTTCCTTAGAAAATTATTTGTGTTGTTTGTTTTACTTATTGTATGCATTTTATGTGCTTCAAGGTAACCAAGGCCTCCTACTCTTCGGAGAGAGGATGGTCTTGTGGGTGGTAGAAGTTTGATAACCCTCAAGTGAGAGGCTCTCGTTATGAGAGTGATCATAATGGATATTTATGTGACCCTTGCTGCATGGCTTGTTTATGCATTTGGGGGTCATAAGGAGGGAAATAAGGCATGAATGCCTTGGGGGGCATAAAAATGTGGGGTTGTTATACTTATGATATATTTGGTTTGCCATGAGGTGGCTTTGTGTTTTACCATACTTGCAGTCTCCTCAGGGTACTTGGTCCACTACCACCCTTGAAAAGACATCACAATGTGTGGTGCAGTGTAGCCCTAGGTTGGGAATGTGTTTGTGAAATGTTTTCTCTTGTTTATTTTGTTTTCATGTGTGTAACCTATATAGGGCTTGGTTCTCCAAGCTCAGGGGTGGCCACTAGCCTAGGCTGGGAGGTGAGCACTCCATGGTCAAAGCTTTTGATTTATTGTAGGTTGTTGGAAGAAAAGAATAGGACATGTAAATGTGGTTGGAGTTATTTGTTGTAGAAAAATATTTTTAAATGTAATTATTATTCTTTGAAAATCCTCATTTATTTGGAATGAGAGACCTATTTGTAAAGTGACAATTGTTGCCATTTTTAATGTTTATGTTGTGATTGTCATTGATGGATGCACACTTGCATTGCGATCCTCTTTATATGTATGAGTTAGAGCATAACTAGTATTTGTTCCAACCGGTATGTTGTATTATAGTCTTTAGACTATTGATATTTTGAAGAATGTGTTTCCCGGTCTAAAGTGGCATGTTGACTCCAAGCGGTTTGAGGGATTACCAGTCTTCATTTTTGTCAAACCAGCAACTGACATTTTGTATGAACTGGTAATACTCTGTGATGAGTTACCAACCGACATTTTGTGATGAGTTACCATCCATCGATTGTTTGACAGTGTCGACACATTAGCAGTCCTTTTTGTGTCGTGGTACCAAGTATGTCTACGTTCATTGAACCTAGGAAATTGTAATGTAATCCTATTGGACCGACATGAAATCAGATTCCTTTATAAGGACATCATGTCTAGGGTTTTAGGTTGTTGATGTGGATATAGTGAAAGTTTATGTTGTAGCTAGGGTTGAAGGTGATTGAGGTGGTGGAGAGAATATGAATGTGTAGAAGATTGAAGTAATGCTGGAGTACATTAGGAACAAGCTAACAAGGATCTAACCAAGCAGTCTGTGCAACTAGCTAGATCAAAAACGTTGATTACTCACATCTTTGACAAGTTTGTAGCCCTTAACCAGGTAGGCCCAAAAGCCTTTTGTAAATCCTCTAACAAGGTGGTTCACATCTGTGGATCTAAAATCCTGTAGTAAGGTAGTCTTTAATTGGACTTATCTCCTCACAGAGATTGAGTTTCCTAACAGGATCTATTCTGGTAAAGAACATTGTAAGATCTTAACCGGTCTGGTTCCAATTCTGCCAGAAGTTACTTGTGAGTTCCATCTCACCATGGTTTTTCCAATTTGGGTTTTCACGTCAAAATCTCTTTTGTTATGGTGTTTGTGCTTCTATGGGTGAATGCATTATTAGCTATTTGGTTTGCATACTTGTTAACCGGTTTGTCTGCTAAATTGTTTTACCAGTTTACTATTAGTCTTGCAAAGTGTTTAAGTGCAAAGATTTTTGGCATACTAATTCACCCCCCTCTTAGTATTCAACAATTGGTATCAGAGCCTAACTTTCTATAAGTTTAACCACTTGGAAAGAGATATGGGGGAATACACATTGAGGGAACTTATCCACCGGCTCACTCAGTTTGAGAAAGCCTATGATGATCTTATGGTCAAATACAAGGCATCTCAAGCAAAAAGGAGAGAAAATAAAAAAAAGGTGATCGAGCTATCTAAAAATAGTTCTTCAGATAAAGCAGACATGGAAGTCCTAATTGCTGAAGTAAATAAGTTGAATGAATCAAACTCCAACCTGAGAAAGGAGTTGGAAGGACTGACTATCCAAATGTGTCAAGAGCTTGAGAATCAAAGGAAAGCCGAAGATCTGTTGAAAGAAGAGATCATGAGATCTCCAAGCTGAAACAAGAGATGAGTGCCCTAAATGCTCAACTCCATGCAAGCAAAGTGGAAAAGGAAGACATGCAATGAGAACTGAACACTGCCATCTCTGAGAATGAGAACCTGTTGGAAACAAATGCTGCTATTTCCAAAGAACTCTTTGAGTCAAAGGAAATACTTGCTAAGTTCAACAAGAGTACTGTCAAGCTAGAGCAAAAGCTTGAATCTGCCAAATCGGTCAAGAATACCAATGGACTTGGCTATTCCAGTCATGAGGAAGGTGAGACCTCTGGTACAAATGATGGAACATCAAATAAACAACTGACATCAAAGGATAAAGGTAAGAAAAAGTTTAAACCTATTTGCTTTATCTATCTTAAAGAAGGACATACTGCAAATGTGTGTAGGAGTAAGGCCTACAACAATTTTCGTTATTTCCTAAATGATAAGCCTAGATCCTATAGATTTGATGGTAACTGTTATGCATGCAACAAGTATGGGCATAGAGCATCTGAATGCAGGTCTGTTATGAATAACACTGGAAGATATCCTCAGAGGACCCAAGGAGTTGGTCCTGAACCTTTTGTGAATTGAAATCACAACCGGTTTAATGCCTTCAATCATCAGCCAAGAAGCGGTGTTTATCAAGTGGCGACCGGATAGAGAGAAAATTGTATGATCTGTCATGGTCATGGTCACACTGCTGCAACATGCAAAAGGAAGAATGGAAACATGAACAATAGACCTTGGAGAGCACCTGGATTGGTCTGCTATCACTGCAACAAACTGGGTCACATTGCTAGATTCTGTAGATCAAGAAAGAACATATCGGATGATATACTAGTCACTCCAGAAGGAAACATTGATGTTGACACTATTCAAGCAGACATGAACAAAATCTGGAAGGAGAAACCAGTGGTGCTACAAGAGGAACAAGTTTCTGCACCTACTGTGGAAATCACAGAACCAACAAACTAAGCTTCAAAAAGCTTAGGAGGAGAAAACGACAAAATATTTAAAACCCCTAGTTTACACTGGTAAAAGACCTTAACCAGTATGTTATACCTGTCATTTTGCAGAAGACCGGAAATGTTAAAAAAGACAAATTAGGGTTTATGCCCTAATGGAGAACCATTAATGATAGTAGGTGAGGAATATGTTTAAAATCATTTTTCAAATCATTTCTCACTATCAATTTTTGAGTGAAGAATAGTTTTTCAAAGAGCAGAGCGACAAAAAGGCAATTTGAGCAGAGATTTTGAGAAATTGAGAAACCGCGAAGGACATTCAAATTCAAATTGGAAACGGTCAAGTGAAGAACACAAAGTAGTGATTCAGCAACCGATGGAGTGTGAAGTGAAGGAGAATCAACAAGCCCTAATTTCACGTGTGTCAAAAGGTATTTCATGAGTTCTTAAGATTTCTATCATGGCTTCTGCATCTCATACCAGTTCTAGTGCATCTGTCAAGTCTGCAAGGTTTATTCAATGAAAGTCTAAGTATAATGCCCTATCACAAGTTATGGTTGGTGTGATAGTAGAGGAGGGAATTTATGACTACATAGATTGCAAGATTGAAGACTTAGGGTCTCTAGCTATCCACACCCAATCAGGTTTATTTTGTGCAAAAGATAAGAAGATCAAACTGGAGTTTAATAGTTTTGAGAAGAAAAAGCTCGACAATGTTGTTTACTTCTTGGAGGATTTCATAGAGGATCATATAAGGATCATTCTGAGCAGAGTCCATGGTGATAAGATGTACTTGGAGAGAACACATGATATCACACCGCAGGAAACTCATGCAGTCACTGGATTATACAACTCAGGGGAAGTGCCAACCCTGAGGACGGTAAGCAAAACTAAAATGTCCAAGCTCACCGGTTCAGTGAGCGACTCACGAGGCATGACAGTAAATTCTATCAAGGATGATCTGGTGAAGTATACATGCATGGTGATTGGATACCGGACATTCTCAGGTAGTAGAATTAACTCTGTATCTGTTGTAGCAGTAAATGATGCTTACCAAATGATAAAGGAGGATGCATCATTTGATCTATGCACCGGTATGCAAAGACAACATCTGTTGAATCTAAAGTCGATCAAACAGGATAATGCACTTAGGTTCAAGTATGGACAACTACTGGTTGGGTTGTTCTTCTATTTTCAAGGCTACTTTCCAAGAGTAGGAGATGTTCAATGGTCTGGTGACCAACCGGTGACCAAGCAAATCAAGGAAAGCATTGAAGAATTTGGAACTAGCTACCGTAATGTTCTGAACAAGTACTTTGATTTGTTCAGAAGGAAAATGAGCCAAAGAGTGAGGATATCACGTGACATCATCAAGAAATATGAATACAATATCTGCTTCACCATCCAAGTAGATAAATGCATAATGGAGGCTGTTGAGCCTAGACAGAAAGAAGTGGAGCCAATGGGCTATGAGGTGATGTATGATATGCTGGAAGGGTATGCCTCTACTCTTATTGCCTCACTGCTTGATCCTAAGGCAAAGAGAACTAACACCTACCTAGAGAGGATAGCACCAGTTGAGGAACCACCAACAATGAAAGAAAAAGAACCAGCAATAAAGAAGGCAAAGGCAGTGCCTGCAGCATTAGCACTGGTTACTACTGTAACTTCAAAAGTGACCAAGCGGTCACCAGCCAAGAAGAAACTAGAAGTAGCATCGGCTAAAGTGTTCGAGAGAAAGAGGAGGACAAGGAATACCTCTCCAGACTCAGAAGAAACTATGTCTGAGGAAAAGCCAAAAAAAACACGTCAAGCAAAGAGGAAGACAAAGAATGAATCGACATCATCTGCACTGGTAAATATAGATATACCTTCCTATAAACCTTTGACACATTGTCAAAGAGCAATTAAGAATGTTAGGAGAAAAGTGCTAAATGACTTAATTGAGTGTTTTGATGACTTTAATGATGCTGAAAAGGAAGTAGTTGAAAAGGAAATAATTCAATATTTATGTGTTAATGACCGGTCACCCTCAGAGATTAAGTCTTAGACACCATATTCTTTATATATATCATTAGACAATAGATGGCACATTGCCATAGAAAAGGAACAAGAAATTAGGGAGAAATTTTTTGCACAGTACTTTCCCAACCTATCAAATTCTGAATCGTTATATGTTATTGACCAAAATAAAGGACTCTTTTTCACTAGAAGAAGAAGACTCTAGCTATTAGAAGGTAGAGTTGATGATGTCAAAAAAGACACTCATTTTTATATGAGAACTTCTATCCAGACTCACAAAGCGCATCTAGCCAACTAGCAAGCTGAAAAAGAACTGGTTATATCCAAACCCGATGAAGTATTTGATGATAAAGGAAATCTGGTCATTGAACTGATTGACACCATTGATATCGATGCTCTGGATGTTGAGGATGTTACTCAGGACACACCATCTAAGGCAACAGGATAGAAGTAATAGGCTAAACAGGTTGATAAGCAAGCCGAGGACAATCAGGAAGCGGCAAAGGAAGAGGTAGAGTAGAGGAAAAATGATGAAGAAGAGAAGCGAAAAAAGGATGAAGAAGAGAACAAGAATAAAAATGAAGAGGAGAGAAAGAAGAAGGATGAAGAGGAGAAGAAAAAGAAAGATGAAGAGGAGAGAAAGAAGAAGGATGAAGAAGAGAAGAAGAAGAAAGATGAAGAGAAGAATAAGAAGAAGGATGAAGAAGAGAAAAAGAAGCAAGAAGATGAAAGGAAAAAGAAGGAAGAAGAAGATAAGGAACAAGAGAAGAAGAAGGAAGCAGAGAAGAAGAAGAAGGAAGAGGAAGAAAAAGAAGAGAAAAATACGAGAGAAGCAAAGAAAAAGAAGAAGGAAGATGAGGATACGGAAGTGGAGAAGAGGAGAGAAGTAGAGAAGAAGAAAGTGGAAGAGGACAAGGCAGGAGAAGCGGAGAAGAGCACCCAGATGGAGACTCCGAAGACAACCAAGAATCAAGCCAAACCAGCTAATCTCTCCAGTCTTATCAATCTCCAGTCTGCAAGTGAAATGTAGCTAATGCAGAGCATCAAGGTAGCTCAAGAGCGCCTTGAAATCAGTTGACAAAAGAAGGAGTAGGATGTAATTCAAGCGGCTTTGGATACGCTTACCTGTTTGATACCTGGTACAAATCTTCCCAACACTGATTCATCACTAGCTAGACTCAAACTCCTATGCACAACAATGGATGATTAGGTGCAGAGCCTTGAAGAGGTGGTAGAGGATAATATCAAGAAAGAGCATGAAAAAGCTCTTAATATAACTCTGGTGAAGAAGTTGAATGAGCTCTGGACTGAACTGAAGAAAGAACAAAATGATATAAGGGATGCTCTAGATGAGGGGAATCTACTTCTCAGCAAGGTCTGCCAACCCCATATATTCTATTGTGATGTGCTAGCTCAAAAGAAAAACCTTGAAACGGACTTGTAGTCGTACTTGAGCACATTTAAGATGCCCCTTTACAACTTATGGGCAAACCATTCACCGGTTTCAAATCAAGTCAACAAAAATGGAGCAAGAGATCAACACTCAGTCTAGAGATTTGTAGGAGCTACAACTGGTTCTACTCCCATGATTCCAAATTCTTCAGAATTGCTATCTGAACCTGGATGCCTTAACAGTTACACAGGAGATGAGCACAATTGATGTCATAGAAGAACAGGTCTCCCAGATGCAGATAGAGAAAGAAGTAGCCACCTCCCTACTTGAGTCCTGGTCTTTGTCAATGAAACAATTCTTGCAAGACTTTAAATCTCTTTTTGACAAGTATCATTCCTTGTTGTCATAAACTTTTATTATTTTTCTATATCAAATGAAAACAGGGTTGTTCAACTATACTTTGTCATTGTTGGCAAAGGGGGAGAAGAATTCTATTTGGAGAAGTATCTGATAATCAAAATTTTGATTATATGCTCTGAATATCTCAATGTTTATGCTCTATAAGCAAAAGTGCTATACATTGTATTGTTAAAGGGATAGTGTATATGCTTAGGGGGAGCAATTTTGCTAATGGCATGATTTTGTTGTAAATCACTTAGATGTCAAAATTTTTATTTTCCTAAGTGTTGCCATCAAGGCCAAAGGGGAAGATTGTTGGCATTTTTTATGTTTATGTTATGATTGTCATTGATGGGCACACACTTGCATTGAGATCCTCTTTATATGTATGAGTTAGAGAACAACTGGTATGATGTATTATAGTCTTTAGACTATTGATGTTTTGTAGAATGCGTTTCTCGGTCTGAGACTCCAAGCGGTTTAGGGGATTAAAGCGGCATAACACATTTTTACTAGTCTTCATTTTTGTCAAACCGATAACTGGCATTTTGTATGAACCGGTAATACTCTGTGATGAGTTACCAACTGGCATTTTGTGATGAGTTACCATCCACCAATTATTTGACGGTGCTGACACATTAACGGTGCTTTTTGTGTCATGGTACCAAGTATGTCTAGGTTCATTGATTCTAGTTAATTGTAATGTAATCCTATTGGACCAACATGAAATCAGATTCCTTTATAAGGACATCATGTCTAGGGTTTTAGGTTGTTGATGTGGATATAGCAAAAGTTTATGTTGTTGATAGGGTTGAAGGTGGTTGAGGTGTTGGAGAGAATATGAATGTGTAGAAGACTAAAGTAATACTGGAGTGCATTAGAAATGAGCTACTGAGGATCTAACCAAGCAGTTTGCGCAACTAGCTACATCAAACACGTTGATTACTCACATCTTTGAAAAGTCTGTAGCCCTTAACCGGGTAGGCCCAAAAGCCTTTTGTAAATCCTCTAACAAGTTGGTTCACATTTGTGGATCTAAAATCCTCTAGCAAGGTAGTCTTTAATCAGACTTATCTCCTAACAGAGATTGAGATTCCTAACAGGATATGTTCTGGTAAAGAACATTGTAAGACCTTAACCGGTCTGGTTCCTATTCTACAAATAGTTACTTGTGAGTTCAATCTCACCGTGGTTTTTCCCATTTGGGTTTTCACATCAAAATCTCTTGTGTTATTGTGTTTGTGCTTCTATGGGTGAATGCATTATTAGCTATTTGGTTTGCATATTTGTTAACCGGTTTATCTGCTAAACTCCTTTACCAGTTTACTGTCAGTCTTGCAAAGTGTTTAAGTGCAAATGTTTTTGGCTTACTAATTCACCCCCCCTCTTAGTATTCAACAATTGGTATCAGAGCCTACCTTTCTATAAGTTTAACCACTTGGAAAGAGATATGGGGGAATACACATTGAGGGAACTTACCCACTGGCTCACTCAGTTTGAGCAAGCCTATGATGATCTTATGGTCAAATACAAGGCATCTCAAGCAAAAAGGAGAGAACATGCAGAAAAGCTGATGGAGCTATATGAAAATAGTTCTTCAGATGAAGCAGACATGGAAGCCCTAATTGCTGAAGTAAATAAGTTGAATGAATCAAACTCCAACCTAAGAAAGGAGTTGGAAAGACTGACTATCTGGATGTGTCAAGAGCTTGAGAACCAGAGGAAAGCTAAAGATTGAGTGAATGAAATAGATCATGAGATCTCCAAGCTGAAACAAGAGATGAGTGCCCTAAATGCTCAACTCCATGCAAGCAAAGTGGAAAAGGAAGACATGCAATGAGAACTGAACACTGCCATCTCTGAGAATGAGAACCTGTTGGAAACAAATGCTGCTATTTCCAAAGAACTCTTTGAGTCAAAGGAAATACTTGCTAAGTTCAACAAGAGTACTATCAAGCTAGAGAAAAAGCTTGAATCTGCAAAATCAGTCAAGAATACTAATGGACTTGGCTATTCCGGTCATGAGGAAGGTGAGACCTCTAGTACAAATGATGGAACATCAAATAAACAACTGACATCAAAGGATAAAGGTAAGCAAAAGTTTAAACCTGTTTGCTTTAACTGTCTCAAAGAAGGACATACTGCAAATGTGTGTAGGAGTAAGGCCTACAACAATTTTCCTTATTTCCTAAATGATAAGCCTAGATCCTATAGATTTGATGGTAACTGTTATGCATGCAACAAGTATGGGCATAGAGCATCTGAATGCAGGTCTGTTATGAATAGCACTGGAAGATATCCTCAGAGGACCCAAGGAGTTGGTCCTGAACCTTTTGTGAATCGAAATCACAACCAATTTAATACCTTCAATCATCAGCCAAGAAGCGGTGGTTATCAAGTGGCGACCGGATGGAGAGAAAATTGTATGATCTATCATGGTCATGGTCACACTGCTGCAACATGCAAAAGGAAGAATGGAAACATGAACAATAGACCTTGGAGAGCACTTGGATTGGTCTGCTATCACTGCAACAAACTGGGTCACATTGCTAGATTCTGTAGATCAAGAAAGAACATATCAGATGATATACTAGTCACTCCGGAAGGAAACACTGATGTTGACACTGTTCAAGCAGACATGAACAAAATCTGGAAGGAGAAACCAGCAGTGCTACAAGAGGAACCAGTTTCTGCACTTACTGTGGAAATCACAGAACCAGCAAACTAAGCTTCAAAAAGCTTAGGGGGAGAAAACGGAGAAATATTTAAAACCCCCAGTTTACACTGGTAAAAGACCTTAACCGGTATGTTATACCTGTCATTTTGTAGAAGACCGAAAATGTTAAAAAAGACAAATTAGGGTTTATGCCCTAATGGAGAACCATTAATGATAGTAGGTGAGGAATATGTTTAAAATCATTTTTCAAATCATTTCTTTCTATCAATTTTTGAGTGAAGAATAGTTTTTCAAAGAGCAGAGCAACAAAAAGGCAATTTGAGCAGAGATTTTGAGAAATTGAGAAACCGCGAAGGACATTCAAATTCAAACTGGAAACGGTCAAGTGAAGAACACAAAGCAGTGATTCAGCAACCGACGGAGTGTGAAGTGAAGGAGAATCAACAAGCCCTAATTTCACGTGTTTCAAAAGGTATTTCACGAGTTCTTAAGATTTCTATCACGGCTTCCGCATCTCATACCAGTTCTAGTGCATCTGTCAAGTCTACAAGTTTTATTCAATGAAAGTCCAAGTATAATGCCCTATCACAAGTTATGGTTGGTGTGATAGTAGAGGAGGGAATTTCTGACTACATAGATTGCAAGATTGAAGACTTAGGGTCTCTAGCTATCCACACCCAATTAGGTTTATTTTGTGCAAAAGATAAGAAGATCAAACTGGAGTTTAATAGTTTTGAGAAGAAAAAGCTCCACAATGTTGTTTACTTCCTGGAGGATTTCATAGAGGATCATATAAGGATCATTCTGAGCAGAGTCCATTGTGATAAGATGTACTTGGAGAGAACACATGATATCACGCCGCAGGAAACTCATCCAGTCACTGGATTATACAACACAAGGGAAGTGCCAACCCTGAGGATGGTAAGCAAAACTAAAATGTCCAAGCTCACCGGTTCAGTGTGCGACTCACCAGGAATGACAATAAATTCTATCAAGGATGATCTGGTGAAGTATGCATGCATGGTGATTGGATACCGAACATTCTCAGCTAGTAGAATTAACTCTGTATCTGTTGCAGCAGTAAATGATGCTTACCAAATGATAAAGGAGGATGCATCATTTGATCTATGCACCGGTATGCAAAGACAACTTCTGTTGAATCTAAAGTCGATCAAACAAGATAATGCACTTAGGTTCAAGTATGGACAACTACTGGTTGGGTTGTTCTTTTATTTTCAAGGCTATTTTCCAAGAGTAGGAGATGTTCAATGGTCTGGTGACCAACCGGTGACCAAGCAAATCAAGGAAAGCATTGAAGAATTTGGAACTAGCTACCGTAATGTTCTGAACAAGTACTTTGATTTGTTCAGAAGGAAAATGAGCCAAAGAGTGAGGATATCACGTGACATCATCAAGAAATATGAATACAATATCTGCTTCACCATCCAAGTAGATAAATGCATAATGGAGGCTGTTGAGCCTAGACAGAAAGAAGTGGAGCCAATGGGCTATGAGGTGATGTATGATATGCTGGAAGGGTATGCCTCTACTCTTATTGCCTCACTGCTTGATCCTAAGGCAAAGAGAACTGACACCTACCTAGAGAGGATAGCACCAGTTGAGGAACCACCAACAATGAAAGAAAAAGAACCAGCAATAAAGAAGGCGAAGGCAGTGCCTGCAGCATTAGCACTGGTTACTACTGTAACTTCAAAAGTGACCAAGCGGTCACCAGCCAAGAAGAAACTAGAAGCAGCACCAGCTAAAGTGTTCAAGAGAAAGAGGAGGACAAGGAATACCTCTCCAGACTCAGAAGAAACTATGTTTGAGGAAAAGCCAAAAAAAACACGTCAAGCAAAGAGGAAGACAAAGAATGAATCGACATCATCTACACTGGTAAATATAGATATACCTTCCTATAAACCTTTGACACATTGTCAAAGAGCAATAAAGAATGTTAGGAGAAAAGTGCTAAATGACTTAATTGAGTGTTTTGATGACTTTAATGATGATGAAAAGGAAGTAGTTGAAAAGGAAATAATTCAATATTTATGTGTTAATGACCGGTCACCCTCAGAGATTAAGTCTTAGACACCATATTCTTTATATATATCATTAGACAATAGATGGCGCATTGCCATAGAAAAGGAACAAGAAATTAGGGAGAAAGTTTTTGCACAGTACTTTCCCAACCTATCAAATTCTGAATTGTTATATGTTATTGACCAAAATAACGGACGCTTTTTCACTAGAAGGAGAAGACTCTAGCTATTAGAAGGTAGAGTTGATGATGTCAAAAAAGACACTCATTTTTATATGAGAACTACTATCCAGACTCACAAAGCGCATCTAGCCAACTAGCAAGCTGAAAAAGAACCGGTTATATCCAAACCGGATGAAGTATTTGATGATAAAGGAAATCTGGTCGTTGAACTGATCGACACCATTGATATCGATGCTTTGGATGTTGAGGATGTTACTCAGGAAACACCATCTAAGGCAACAGGATAGAAGTAATAGGCTAAACAGGTTGGTAAGCAAGCCAAGGACAATCAGGAAGCAGCAAAGGAAGAGGTAGAGCAGAGGGAAAATGATGAAGAAGAGAAGCGAAAAAAGGATGAAGAAGAGAAGAAGAATAAAAATGAAGAGGAGAGAAAGAAGAAGGATGAAGAGGAGAAGAAAAAGAAAGATGAAGAGGAGAGAAAGAAGAAGGATGAAGAAGAGAAGAAGAAGAAAGATGAAGAGAAGAATAAGAAGAAGGATGAAGAAGAGAAAAAGAAGCAAGAAGATGAAAGGAAAAAGAAGGAAGAAGAAGATAAGGAATAGGACAAGAAGAAGGAAGCAGAGAAGAAGAAGAAGGAAGAGGAAGAAAAAGAAGAGAAAAATAGGAGAGAAGCAGAGAAAAAGAAGAAGGAAGATGAGAATAAGGAAGCGGAGAAGAGGAGAGAAGTAGAGAAGAAGAAAGTGGAAGACGACAAGGCAGGAGAAGTGGAGAAGAGCACCCAGATGGAGACTCCGAAGACAACCAAGAATCAAGCCAAACCAACTAATCTCTCCAGTCTTATCAATCTCCAGTCTGCAAGTGAAATGTAGCTAATGCAGAGCATCAAGGTTGCTCAAGAGTGCCTTGAAATCATTTGACAAAAGAAGGAGCAAGATATAATTCAAACGGCTGTGGATACGCTTACCTGTTTGATACCTGGTACAAATCTTCCCAACACTGATTCATCACTAGCTAGACTCAAACTCCTATGCATAGCAGTGGATGATCAGGTGCAGAGCCTTGAAGAGGTGGCAGAGGATAATGTCAAGAAAGAGCATGAAAAAGCTCTTAATATAACTCTCGTGAAGAAGTTGAATGAGCTCTAGACTGAACTGAAGAAAGAACAAAAGGATATAAGGGATGCTCTAGATGAGGGGAATCTACTTGTCAGTAAGGTCTGCCAACCCCATCTATTCTATGATGATGTACTAGGTCAAAAGAAAAAACATGAAATGGACTTGTAGTCCTACTTGAGCAAATTCAAGATGCCTTATGATTCCTTTACAACTTATGGGCAAAACGTTCACCGGTTTCGCATCCAGTCAGCAAAAATGGAGCAAGAGATCAACACTCGGTCTAGAGATTTGTAGGAGCTACAACTGGTTCTACTCCCATGATTCCAAATTCTTCAGAAGTGCTATATTAACCTGGATGCCTTAACAGTTACACAGGAGATGAGCACAATTGATGCCATAGAAGAACAGGCCTCCCAGATGCAGATAGAGAAAGAAGTAGCCACCTCCCTACTTGAGTCCTGGTCTTTGTCGATGAAACAATTCTTGCAAGACTTTATATCTATTTTTGACAAGTATCATTCCTTGTTGTCATAAACTTTTATTATTTTTCAATATCAAATGAAAACAGGGTTGTTACGCTGTACTTTGTCATTGTTGGCAAAGGGGGAGAAGAATTCTATTTGGAGAAGTATTTGGTAATCAAAATTTTGATTATATGCTCTGAATATCTCAATGTTTATGCTCTATAAGCAAAAGTGCTATACATTGTATTGTTAAAGGGATAGTGTATATGCTTAGGGGGAGCAATTTTGCTAGTGGCATGATTTTGTTGTAAAACACTTAGATGTCAAAATTTTTATTTTCCTAAGTGTTGCCATCGATGCCAAAGGGGAAGATTGTTGGCATTTTTTATGTTTATGTTATGATTGTCATTGATGGGCACACACTTGCATTGAGATCCTCTTTATATGTATGAGTTAGAGCACAACTGGTATTTGTTCCAACTGGTATATTGTATTATAGTCTTTAGACTATTGATGTTTTGCAGACTGCGTTTCTCGGTCTGAAGCGGCATGTTGACTCCAAGCGGTTTAGGGGATTAAAGCGGCATAACACATTTTTACCAGTCTTTATTTTTGTCAAACTGACAACCGGCATTTTGTATGAACCGGTAATACTCTGTGATGAGTTACCAACTGGCATTTTGTGATGAGTTACCATCCACCGATTATTTCACAGTGCTGACACATTTAGGGTGCTTTTTGTGTCGTGGTACCAAGTATGTCCAGGTTCATTGAACCTAGGAAATTGTAATGTAATCCTATTGGACCAACATGAAATCAGATTCCTTTATAAGGACATCATGTCTAGGGTTTTAGGTTGTTGATGTGGATATAGAAAAAGTTTATGTTGTTGATAGGGTTGAAGGTGGTTGAGGTGTTGGAGAGAATATGAATGTGTAGAAGACTAAAGTAATGCTGAAGTGCATTAGAAATGAGCTACTAAGGATCTAACCAAGCAGTCTGTGCAACTAGCTAGATCAAACACGTTGATTACTCACATCTTTGACAAGTCTGTAGCCCTTAACCAGGTAGGCCCAAAAGCCTTTTGTAAATCCTCTAATAAGTTGGTTCACATCTGTGGATCTAAAATCCTCTAGCAAGGTAGTCTTTAATCGGACTTATCTCCTAATAGAGATGAGATTCCTAACAGGATATGTTCTGGTAAAGAACATTGTAAGACCTTAACCGGTCTGGTTCCTATTCTACAAATAGTTACTTGTGAGTTCAGTCTCACCGTGGTTTTTCCCATTTGGGTTTTCACATCAAAATCTCTTGTGTTATGGTGTTTGTGCTTCTATGGGTGAATGAATTATTAGATATTTGGTTTGCATATTTGTTAACCGGTTTATCTGCTAAACTGCTTTACCAGTTTACTGTCAATCTTGCAATGTGTTTAAGTGCAAAGATTTTTGGCTTACTAATTCACCCCCCCTCTTAGTATTCAACAATTGGTATCAGAGCCTACCTTTCTATAAGTTTAACTACTTTGAAAGAGATATGGGGGAATACACATTGAGGGAACTTACCCACTAGCTCACTCAGTTTGAGCAAGCCTATGATGATCTTATGGTCAAATACAAGGCATCTCAAGCAAAAAGGAGAGAACATGCAGAAAAGCTGATGGAACTATATGAAAATAGTTCTTTAGATGAAGCAGACATGGAAGCCCTAATTGCTGAAGTAAATAAGTTGAATGAATCAAACTCCAACCTGAGAAAGGAGTTGGAAAGACTGACTATCTGGATGTGTCAAGAGCTTGAGAACCAGAGGAAAGCTAAAGATTGAGTGAAAGAAATAGATCATGAGATCTCTAAGCTGAAACAAGAGATGAGTGCCCTAAATGCTCAACTCCATGCAAGCAAAGTGGAAAAGGAAGACATGCAATGAGAACTGAACACTGCCATCTCTGAGAATGAGAACCTATTGGAAACAAATGCTGCTATTTCCAAAGAACTCTTTGAGTCAAAGGAAATACTTGCTAAGTTCAACAAGAGTACTGTCAAGCTAGAGCAAAAGCTTGAATCTGCCAAATCGGTCAAGAATACTAATGGACTTGGCTATTCCAGTCATGAGGAAGGTGAGACCTCTAGTACAAATGATGGAACATCAAATAAACAACCAACATCAAAGCATAAAGGTAAGCAAAAGTTTAAACCTATTTTCTTTAACTATCTTAAAGAAGGACATACTGCAAATGTGTGTAGGAGTAAGGCTTACAACAATTTTTCTTATTTCCTAAATGATAAGCCTAGATCCTATAGATTTGATGGTAACTATTATGCATGCAACAAGTATGGGCATAGAGCATCTGAATGCAGGTCTGTTATGAATAACATTGGAAGATATCCCTAGAGGACCCATGGAGTTGGTCCTGAACCTTTTATGAACCGGAATCACAACCGGTTTAATGCCTTCAATCATTAGCCAAGAAGCAGTGGTTATCAAGCAGCAATCGAATGGAGAGAAAATTGTATGATCTGTCATGGTCTTGGTTACATTGCTATAACATGCAAAAGGAAGAATGGAAACATGAATAATGAACCTTGGAGAGCAACTGGATTGGTCTGCTATAACTGCAACAAACCGGGTCACATTGCCAAATTCTATAGATCAAGAAAGAACATATCTGATGTTATACCGGTCACTCCGAAAGGAAACATTGATGTTGACACTGTACAAGTGGACATGAACAAAATCAGGAAGGAGAAACCAGCGCTGCTACAAGAGGAACCGGTTTCTACACCTAGTGTGGAAATCACGGAACTAACAAACTAAGCTTCAAAAAGCTTAGGGGGAGCAAATGGCGAAATATTTCAAACCCCCAGTTTACACCGGTAAAAGACCTTAACCGGTATGTTATACCTGTCGTTTGGCAAAAGACCAGAAATGGCAAAAAAGGAAAATTAGGGTTTATGCCCTAATGGAGGAGCATTAATGATGGTAAGTGAGGAATATGTTTAAAAGCATTTTTCAAATCATTTCTCACTATCAATTGTCAAGCGAATAAATTTTTTTCAAAGAGCAAAGCGACGAAATGGCGATTTGAGCAGAGATTTTGAGAAATTGAGAAACCACGAAGGACATTGAAATTCAAAGAGGAAACAGTTAAGTGGAGAACACAAAGTGGTGATTCAACAACTGACGGAGTGTGAAGTGAAGGAGAATTTGCAAGCCCTAATTTCACGTGTTTCAAAAGGTATTTCTCGAGTTCTTCAATTTTCTTTCATGGCTTTCGCATCTCTTACCAGTTCTAGTGCATCTGTCG
This sequence comes from Cryptomeria japonica, assembly GCF_030272615.1. Lineage (NCBI taxonomy): Eukaryota > Viridiplantae > Streptophyta > Pinopsida > Cupressales > Cupressaceae > Cryptomeria > Cryptomeria japonica. The sequence continues at coordinate 274,662,071 of NC_081406.1, forward strand.
AGTCTGCAAGTTTTATTCAATGGAAGTCTAAGTATAATGCCCTATCACAAGTTTCAGCTGGTGTGATAGTAGAAGAGGGAATTTGTGACTACATAGATTGCAAGATTGAAGACCTAAAGTCTCTAGCGATCCACAGCCAATTAGGTTTATTTTGTGGAAAAGATAAGAAGATCAAACTGGAGTTTAATATTTTGGAGAAGAAAAAGCTCCACAATGTTGTTTACTTCCTGGAGGATTTCATAGAGGATCATATAAGGATCATTCTGACCAGAGTCCATGGTGATAAGATGTACTTGGAGAGAACACATGATATCACACCGCAGGAAATTCATGCAGTCACCAGATTCTACAACACAGGGGAAGTGCCAGCCCTGAGGATGGTAAGAAAAACTGAAATGTCCAAGCTCACCGGTTCAGTGAGCGACTCACGAGGCATGACTGTAAATTCTATCAAGGATGATCTAGTGAAGTATGCATGCATGGTGATTGGATACCAAACTTTCTCAGCCAACAGAATTAACTCTGTATCTGTTGTAGTGGTAAATGCTGCTTACCGGATGATAAAGGAGGATGCATCATTTGATGTGTGCACCGGTATGTAGAGACAACTTTTGTTGAATCTAAAGTCAATCAAATAGGATAATGCACTTAGGTTCAAGTTTGGATAACTATTGGTTGGGTTGTCCTTCTATTTTCAAGGCTGCTTTCTAGGAGTTGGAGATTTTCAATGGTCTGGTGACCAACCCGTGACCAAGAAAATCAAGGAAAACATTGAAGCAATTGGAACCGGCTACCCTGATGTTCTAAACAAGTACTTTGATGAGTTCAAAAGGAAAATGAACCAAACAGTGAGGATATCAGGTGACATCGTCAAGAAATATGAAGATGATATCTGCTTCACCATCCAAGTAGATAAATGCATAATGGAGGCTATTGAGCCTAGACAGGAAGAAGTGGAGCCAATGGGCTATGAGGTGATGTACGATATGCTGGAAGGGTATGCCTCTACCCTTATTGTCTCACTGCTTGATCCTAAGGCAAAGAGAACCGACACCTACCTAGAGAGGATAGCACCAGTTGAGGAACCACCAGCAATGAAAGAAAAAGAACCAGCAGTAAAGAAGGCAAAGGCAATGCCTGCACCATCAGTACCGGTTACTACTGCAACTCCAAAAGTGATCAAGCGGTCACCAGCCAAGAAGAAACCAGAAGTAGCATCAGCTAAAGTGTTCAAGAGAAAGAGGAGGATAAGGAATACCTCTCAAGACTCAAAAGAAACTATGTCTGAGGAAAAGCCAAAGAAAAAACGTCAAGCAAAGAGGAAGACAAAGAATGAACCGACATCATCTACACCGGTAAATATAGATATATCTTCCTATAAACCTTTCACACATTGTCAAAGAACAATAAAGAATGTTATCTAAAAAGTGCTAAATGACTTAATTGAGTGTTTTGATGACTTTAATGATGATGAAAAGGAAGCGATTGAAAAGGAAATAATTTAGTATTTATGTGTTAATGATCGGTCACCCTCGGAGATTAAGTCTTAGACACTGGATTCTTTATATATGTCATTAGACAATAGATGGCGCATTGCCATAGAAAAGGAACAAGAAATTAGGGAGAAAGTTTTTGCACAGTACTTTCCTGACCTGTCAAATTCTAAATTGTTTGATGTTATTGACCAAAATAAAGGACTCTTCTTCACTAGAAGAAGAACACTCTGGCTGTTAGAAGGTAGACTTGATGATGTCGAAAAAGACACTCATCTGTATATGAGAACTACTCTCCAGACTCACAAAGCGCGTCTAGACAACCAACAAGCTGAAAAAGAATCAGTTATATCCAAACCGAATGAAGTATTTGATGATGAAGGAAATCCGGTAGTTGAACCAATCGACACCATTCATGTTGATGCTTTGGACGTTGAGGATGTTACTCAGGAAACACCATCTGAGGCAAAAGGATAAATAGGTTGATAAGCAAGCTGAGGATAGTCAAGAAGTGGCAAAGGAAGAGGCAGAGCAGAGGAAAAAGGATGAAGAAGAGAAGTGGAAAAGGGATGAAGAAGAGAAGAAGAAGAAAGATGAAGAGGAGAGAAAGAAGAAGGATGAAGAAGAGAAGAAAAAGAAAGATGAAGAGGAGAGAAAGAAGAAGGATGAAGAAGAGAAGAAGAAGAAAGATGAAGAGGAGAAGAAGAAGAAGGATGAAGAAGAGAAAAAGAAGCAAGAAGATGAAAAGAAAAAGAAGGAAGAAGAAGATAAGGAACAGGAGAAGAAGAAGGAAACAAAGAAGAAGAAGGAAGAGGAAGAAAAAGAAGAGAAAAAGAGGAGAGAAGTAGAGAAAAGGAAGAAGGAAGATGAGGATAAGGAAGTGGAGAAGATGAGAGAAATAGAGAAGAAGAAATTGGAAGAGGATCAGGCAAGAGAAGCAAAGAAGAGAACCTAGATGGAGACTCTGAAGGCAGTCGCGAGTCAAGCCAAACCAGCTGATCTCTCAAGTCCTATCAATCTCCAGTCTGCAAGTGAAACAGAGCTAATGCAGAGCATCAAGGTAGCTCAAGAGTGCATTGAAATCATTCAATGGAAGAAGGAGCAGGATGTAATTCAAGCGGTTGTGGATATGCTTACCGGTTTGATACCTGGTACAAATCTTCCCAACACTGATTCATCACTAGCTAAACTCAAGCTCCTATGCACAGTAGTGGATGATTAGGTGCAGATCCTTGAAGAGGCGGAAGAGGCTAATGTCAAGAAGGAGCATGAAAAAGCTCTTAATATAGCTCTAGTGAAGAAGTTGAATGAGCTTTGGACTGAACTGAAGAAAGAACAAAACGATATAAGGGACACTCTAGATGAGGGGAATCTACTACTCAGTAAGATTTGCCAACCCCATCTATTCTACGATCATGTGCTAGCTCAAAAGCAAAAACTTGAAATGGACTTGCAGTCTTACTTGAGCACATTCAAAATGCCTTATGATTCCTTTATAACTTATGGGCAAACTGTTCACCGATTTCACATCTAGTCAGCAAAAATGGAGCAAGAGATCAGCACTCGGTCTAGAGATTTGCAGGAGCTACAATTGGTTCTACTCCCATGATTGCAAATTCTTTAGAAGTGCTATCTGAACCTGGATGCCTTAACAGTTACACAGGAGATGAGCACAATTGATGCCATGGAAGAATAGATCTCCCAGATGTAGACAAAGCAAGAAGTAGCCACCTCCCTACTTGAGTCCTAGTCTTTGTCAATGAAACAATTCTTACAGGACTTTAAATCTATTTTTGAAAAGTATCATTCCTTGTTGTCATAAACTTTTATTATTTTTCAATATCAAATGAAAACAGGGTTGTTTAGCTATACTTTGTCATTGTTGGCAAAGGGGGAGAAGAATTCTATTTGGAGAAGTATCTGGTAATCAAAATTTTGATTATATACTCTAAATATCTCAATGTTTATGCTCTATATGCAAAAGTGCTATACATTGTATTGTTAAAAGGATAGGGTATATACTTAGGGGGAGCAATTTTGCTAATGGCATGATTTTGTTGTAAAACACTTAGATGAATTTTTTTTTATTTTCCTAAGTGTTGCCATCAATGCGAAAGGGGGAGATTGTTGGCATTTTTTATGTTTATGTTGTGATTGTCATTGATGGACACACACTTGCATTGAGATCCTCTTTATATGTATGAGCTAGAGAACAACCGGTATTTGTTCCAACCTATATGTTGTATTATAGTCTTTAGACTATTGATGTTTTGCAGAATGTGTTTCCTAGTCTGAAGTGGCATGTTGACTCCAAGTGGTTCGAGGGATTAAAGCGGCATAACACATTTTTACCAGTCTTCATTTTTGTCAAACCGGCAACCAACATTTTGTATGAACTGGTAATACTCTGTGATGAGTTACCATCCACCGATCATTTGACGGTGCCGACATATTAATGGTGCTTTTTGTGTCATGGTACCAAGTATGTCCAGGTTCATTGAACCTAGGAAATTATAATGTAATCCTATTGGACCGACTTGAAATCAGATTCCTTTATAAGGACATCATGTCTAGGGTTTTAGGTTATTGATGTGGATGTAGCGAAAGTTTATGTTGTTGTTAGGGTTGAAGGTGATTGAGGTGTTGGAGAGAATATGAATGTGTAGAAGACTAAAGTAATGCTGAAATGCATTAGGAATGAGCTACCAAGGATCTAACCAAGCAGCCCATGCAACTAGCTAGATCAAACACTTGTTGATTACTCACATCTTTTACAAGTCTGTAGCCCTTAACCGGGTAGGCCCAAAAGCCTTTTGTAAATCCTCTAACAAGGTGGTTCACATCTGTGGATCTAAAATCCTCTAGCAAGGTAGTCTTTAATCGGACTTATCTCCTAACATAGATTGAGATTCCTAATAGTATCTGTTCTGGTAAAGAACATTGTAAGACCTTAATCGGTTTGACCTTAACCGATCTGGTTCTTATTCTGCAGATAGTTACTTGTGAGTTCCATCTCACCATGGTTTTTCCCATTTGGGTTTCCATGTCAAAATCTCTGGTGTTATGGTTTTTGTGCTTCTGTGGGTGAATGTATTATTAGCTATTTTGTTTGCATATTTGTTAACCGGTTTGTTTGCTAAATTGTTTTACCGGTTTACTATTAGTCTTGCAAAGTGTTTAAGTGCAAAGATTTTTGGCTTACTAATTCACCCCCACCCCCCTCTTAGTATTCAACAATTGTCTTGGAAATATGTTTTAAAGATATGTAATATTTATTTATGCTATAGTGCAGAAAAGAAATGAGTAACTCTGGTTTTAGTTTTCTATATTTCTGAAAAATAACATTTGTTGTGTTTAGGATATTTTGAAAAGAAAGTAATTTATTTATTCCCTTTATGCATTTAAAAAAAAATATTAGAAAAGAAATGAATTAGATTGCATGCATGCAGTAGGCCGGAAATAAAACATTTAGATCTATACATGGTAGTGCAAAAGTTAGTTATTTCAATCTGTCTTTTTATTTATTTGCAGAAAATAAAAATCTAAAAGTTATTATAGCCATCTCTAAAGAATTATTTTAATAAATTCTAGATTTATATAGTTCTTGTGTTTAAGTTCACTTAATTCTGTTATTTACACTTGTAGTAGAAATTAAAATCTAAGGTTAAATGTCTACCTATTTTTAATAATAACCTATTTATATAGTTGCTGGAATAATTTATTTAATTTTGACAGTAAATTATTTGCAGAAATTAAACCTAAACTAATTAGTTTATCTCAATCCTAGCTAAACAGTATATAAAAAAAAAAGTGCATTGTTTTAATTCTGGAAGTTTTTTTAATGGATCTATTAAAAAGTTCATGTAATATTTTGCATGTAATATTATGCATGTAATATATATATATATATATATATATATATATATATATATATATATATATATACATATACATATACATATACATATACATATACATATACATATACATATACATATACATATACATATACATACATACATACATACATATATATATATGTATATATATGTATATATATATTAATATATTAATTAAAATTAAAAAAAAAATTATAAAACAAAAAAATTAAATTTCAAAAAAAAAAATTAATAACATGGGGGGAGAGGCCAAAGGGTCGAAACCACTATGTGGACACATAGTGGTCGGCCCCGCAACTTCCACTGTGTGGACACACAGTGTCGGCCGCGCCCGCCACTGTTTGAACACACAGTGGTGCCGCGCACGCCACTGTGTGGACACATAGTGGTGTGGCAGCCTCCACTGTGTGGACACATAGTGGTGCCACCCGATACCACCACCTCTTCCTCCCCTTCTTCGAGCACCCTTCCATGGCCGCCACCCAAAAAAAACTTGCCCCTGCAAAATTTCAAGTTAGAAAAAAATAAAACCCTAGCTGGTTAGGGCTAGGGAAGTAAGAGTATTATGAAATGAAAAAAAAATATAAAATGATTCTTTTTATATTAATAAAATTAGGGTTTCCATAATGTGAGAGCACATTTAGGTTTATATATATATATACATGAAAACATAATATATTTATATTTTATAAATATAGTTTAAATAAATGAAAGGATAATTGTAGGTTAAGTATTTTATTAAGTGGTCATAAATTATATATGCTTTTAATAAACATATGGGAAAATATATGTGTTTTGATTAACATAAGGGTATATTTTAAAATGGTGTTTAATATTTTATTATTTTTTTGTAGTTTAATCGGATATAGATTTTGGAGGTTAACCTTATAGGACGATTTTCATTATGAATTTAATTGGCTCTATGTCGATTTAGTGTAATCATATTTTAATTATTAATAAGATAAAATATAGACACTTAAACAAAGTGCTAGGATTAATTTATTTAGTTCCTTAAAGCAATAAATGATTATTGGAGACTAATCTTATCTTCGTCAATTATTTTAGGGAGTTGATTTAAATTAAGTTAAGGATTAAAATTTGAGGAAATGATATAATAATTCTTTTAGTATTCCGTATTTGATTAAATTATTTTTGTCTACTTGTGTTAGTGGTTAAAGTTAACTCCCTCGTAGTTAAGACAAAACTTGTTAGTGCATTTCATAATTGCTAATTTAATGTCATTAAGTTGGAATTTCAAAAAAAATTTATCCCATTCATGCCCTGAGCAGATGATCTCTAAGTCATTGGATTTTTCTCATCTCTACTACTCCCCCTTTTGGCATCAATGACAAAGGCTATAAAAAATGTCAATTGAGTGTAGTTATCAACTAGAATCCTGTAACCGGTTGGTTACAATCTGAAATAGATTTGCCAATACAAAATTTAAACTCTGAGTGAACCTTTCACTTTCCTTCAATGCTTCTTTTGTCCTTTGAATTGTACCGGTGAGGATTTGCATTAGCTCTTCTGGTGTCTTTAGTCCTAGAACACGTGCCTCTGAAATCTCTTTTCTCAAAGAGATGAGGATGTCAAGCTTCAGACCAAGTCTGCATTTCAGTTCTTTTGCCTTAAACTTTATTCTTTCCTTCTCTTTTTCCAACTTCTCAAGTTTTTCCTTAGATTCTGCTAATTCCTACCTATAAGCGATAAGGGTTCAGATGAACTGATGAGATTATCAACAATATTATTTATTTCTTTCTAAACTTCATTGATCTTCTTGTCTATATCCACTATCAAAATATATGTCTTCCATGTGTCTTTGTATAATTCTTTAAATTCCATTATTGTTTTGCTAAGTGCCGGTAAAAGGGTATCTATGTGTCCCATGCACTTCTTTATTGTCTCATCAAAGAATTTTTCCCTTTCCTTGTTCATTTTCTCTTTGAATGTCTCCTCATTAATCTGATCAAATGTCAATAGGTTGTTGGTGATATACTTAGACAATGTGTATAGTTAACTCAAAGAATCTTTATTGTCCACATTGCACTTGGGTGCTATCAATTTCAATAAAGGAATTGTGTCATCAATAGCCTTATATGCCTGTGCATTACACTCTGTGATTTTCTTTATGGAATGCAATAATATCTCTGTCACATTTATCGGTCTGAATTCTGTCAAGGAAGAACCAAAAGATTGTCCAACTACCTTAACAATTTGTGTTCCGCTAGTGTGAGTAACCTCTTTGCTTATGTTAACCTCAGGTAGGTCAATTTGTGTCTGCATCTCAACTAGCAAAGGTTTGGGTTTCTCAGCAGTTGCTGGTGGCCCTATCTTGGTGTGAACCTATGACTCAACCTTTTTCTCTTCATGTTTCTCAGCATGTACCTCTATTTGTTTCTTTGTATTTTCTTCTACCGGTTTCTCTGATGAAGTCTCAGTATTTACTGTCAGTTTCTTTGACTCTATGGGTTTTTGAGTGTGTGCACTAGTTACCATTCCAGTACCAAGGAGATCAATTGATTGTCCAATCTCAATATTTCCATCTGTATGCTCAACATGTGTTTCCATTTCAATATTCTCAACCGGTGGCTCAATTGCCACATCTTTCTTCTCAGTGGTTTCCTTATCAACTAGAATGTTTACCTCCTATGTATCAATGTTCATTGTGTATAACACTTCATAATCAAGATTGGTGTCTTCATGTGGTGATTCCAACTCAACAGTATCAGTAGCCGGTGGTGTATCAATAGTCTATGCCAGTGGAGTATCAAAAGAAGGTGGGGGCAAGTTGTCTATCACTTTTATGTTTGGAGGTCCACCTACCTTGCCTTTACCTTTGTCCTTATCCTTTTGGTAAACCTTGAATGTTTTGGTTCATTTAAGCTCTTCTTTCTTTTCTTTCTCCACAAAGAAGATATCCCATTTCTCCACTGTCTCTTCAGATATTTCATTTACTGTACCAGCCATTAAAGCTATATGCCGGTGACTAGTGGAAAATATAGTCCTGTTTGTCTCACTTATCAGTTCATCAATTTCTTTTGTTGATTTCACTGGGTGAACTGCAAGTAGTTTTTCTATCTTTATCTTCTTATCTAGTTCCACAATGGCTAATCTCTTAGCATCTAGACTTATATACGAGTCACTCGGTAAATCATCTACAACTTCTATCAAAACTTTCTTATATATGTCTAAGTCTAGAATGACATTGTTTTCTATGCTTTCCTTTTCTTCATTGGTAAAAGTATTATACAATTTGCTGACATTTGACAAGTTTCCATCATCCATTATTTCATTCAAAAGAATTTCTAAAGGAGGAATAACTTGTTTTTGTTAGGTTTCGAAGACAACTGAGAGGGGGGGGGGGTGAATCAGTTGTCTAATAAATTCAACCAAGAACAACTAAACCAAAACTTAATGCTTAATACCGATAAATCAAACTTTATGCCGGTAGACAGTCTTAACAGTTAATTGCAATACCGGTAAATATTAATGCATGAAATAGAAAGATAATAACATCCACAATATATAACACAAATATTTGTACGTGGAAACCTTGTAAGGGGTAAAACCACGGTGGGAAGCCTTACCCACAATCAAATGATACTACTGTAGATAGTATGTGTTTACAATATGGATTCCACACATGCAGAAAGGCCAGCTACCTAGAGCTCACTACTCAATCAAAAAATAAGAGTCACACTGACTACAATTGGATGGTTAAATCCAATGATAATGTACTGCATAAAATAGAATCTTCATATGCTAGATTTAGTACCGGTTAAGTTCTGATTGCCTTTACAAAATCCTTCCTTCAACCTTCAAATGATATCTGTGTGTATAGCTCTGCTTATTTTTGTATATACCTTATTGCAATCCTTTTCGCATTCACAATCCCATCTTCATACGATCTTACAAATCAGATCTTACATATATACCATAACCTAAGACCAATTTAAATAGGTTGACTCACTAAAAGATATTACAATAAAATGAATTACTAGTAAATCAATATCTGATGCATGATGTCGGCTCAATGCATTTACAATAATAATAAATCATCTCCATAACGTGTCGTGCTGATCTGGAATAGATAAACTTGTTGGTGCATATCCTAGACCTATTTGCCAGTAACAGCAAATATGCAAACCCAAATAAACATTTAAGCAAATCGCCAAAACCAAGTGATCGAATAATGTCTTCAACATAACCAAGTAGTTTCCAAGTCATTCCAAGTTCCGGTGAACAATATAATCTTCCGGTGAACCAAATACCGGTGACTTTGCATAAGTTTGTAACTTGTCAGTGAACATAACCGAAAACTCCAAGTGCTGATAAGTGTTGACAAGTGATGCCAGGTGTTGACATCAATGACAAAACCATATCAACATATCCAAAATACAAACAATCTCCCCCTTTGGCATTGATGGCAACACAAGATGGAAAAACCATGAAAGTGCCAAAACAGAAATGCCAAAAACCAAAAACCAACAATCTCCCAAAGAGATCATTAACAAGAAATCAAAATACATAATATCTCTCCCCAAAGTAACAATCTACCCCATAGGAATAATATGTGTTTTCCATGTGTTTTTTCATATCAATCTCTCCCCCTTTGACATCAAATGGCAAAGCAATACAAAATACCAAAATACAAAATACCAACTCATTACAAAATACCGACTACTCCACCTGAGAAGTAGCTCTCCTCATCAAAGCCGAAATAAAAGATTTCTTTGTTAATTCTGCCAGTTGATGACAAACATCAATTGTCTAAGTCTCTACCGGTGGGGGTAGGACTCCAAGTTGTTTTCTAAGATACTCAAATGTTTCCTTAGAAAAAGGCTTTGTAAAAATATCTGCAATCTTCTCTTTAGTATTCACATAAACCAATTGCACTTCTTTTGCTTCAACATTCTCCTTTAGAAAGTTCAGTTTGATAGAAACATGTCTAGTTTTAGAGTGAAGTACTAGGTTCTTTGATATATCAATTGTTGTTGTATTATCACAATAAATAGTTATAGGGTCCTCACAATTTACCTTTATGTCCTTCAACTGCTTGATCCATAATACCTGTGTAGAATTGGTTGTTGCTGCAACATATTCTGAATCTGCTGTTGATAGATTTGTACAACTTTGTTTCTTACTCAACCATGAAATTAGTCTGCTGCCAAGAAAAAATGCTCCGCCAGTGGTTCTTTTTCTATCATCCACATCTCCTACCCAATTAGCATCTGTGTATGCACATAAATCAAAATTTTCAGCTCTAGGATACTATAAACCAAAATTTATAGTGCCTTGTAGGTACTAGAAAATCCTTTTCACTATTGATTCATGATTTTCTTTAGGATTACTCTGAAATCTTGAAACAATACATACTGCATTCATAATATCAGGTCTTGTTTATGTCAAATATAGTAAACATCCTATCATAGACTTGTATCTAGTTGGATTAATAGGTGTTGATTCATCCTTCAAAGATAATTTATCAGTCGTAGTCATAGGTGTGCTTACCGTTTTACAATTTTCCATGCCAAATTTCTTTAGTAATTCCTTCAAGTATTTAGATTGACATAAGAATATACCTTTATCAGTTTGTGAAATCTGCAATCCTAAAAAGAATTTTTACTCTCCAATCATAGACCTTTCAAATTCTTGCTACATTTTGTTAGAAAAGTCTTTACACAAACCATCTTCTCCTCCAAAGATTATATCATCTACAAAAACTTGAATAACCAAGATGTCATCATTAGTCACTTTGTAGTATAGATTGTTGTCAGCATTACCTTTTGTGTATCCAAGCTTCAAAAGATATTTGTCCAATCTAGCATACCAAGCTCTAGGAGCTTGTTTCAATCCATATAAAGCTTTCCTTAACCTACAAACCATTTCTTTGTTATCTATCAAAGAAAATCCATTAGGTTGCTCAATGTAAACTTCTTCTTCAAGATCTCCATTCAGAAATGCACATCTAACATCCATTTGATATACTTTATAGTTCTTGTGTGCTGTAAAAGCCAATAAAAGTCTTACTGCCTTAATTCTTGCTACTAGTGCAAAGGTTTCATTGTAATCAATTCCTTCTTTCTATGAATATCCCTTACACACTAATCTTGCTTTTTTTTTTATTACCATGCCATCTTCATTAAGTTTATTTCTGAAAACCCATTTAGTTCCAATTACATTTTCGTCTTTACGTCAGGGAACTAATGACCAAGTGTTATTCCTTTCAATTTGTTCCAATTCATCTTCCATAGCTTTAATCTAATATTTATCTTCACATTCCTCATTAATTGATGTAGGTTCAATTTGAGAAATAAGACATACATCCTCATTTGCCAATCTTCCTATTGTCATAACTCCTTGAAATTTGTTTCCAATTATCTAATCTTCAGAATGATTCAGTCTTACATACCGGGGTGTTTTTGCTTGTTGTTGTTCTTCAGTGACTGTTGAATCTTCAGATGATGTCGGTGTCACTGGATCACCATTTTGTACTGGTGTATTCATAATTGGTTCATTTGTGATTATCTCTATTGCCGATGTAGAGTCTGTGTACCTTGAATTTCCTCTAAACTGTTCATCAATCTTTACATTTGCACTCTCAACAAATTTTTGCAATCTCTTGTTAAAAAATCCATATGCCTTGCTCTTAGATAAATAGCCAAGAAATATTCCTTCATCACTTCTAGGATCAAATTTTCCAATATACTCATCTCTTCTAATATAGCATTTACTTCCAAATATTCTGAAATATTTAAGAGTAGGAGTATTACCAAATCATAGTTCATGAGGGGTCTTACCGGTTTCACCTTTGAAGTGAACTCTATTGAATGTATAAACTATTGTATTGACTTCTCTCTAGTATATATGAGGTAGATTTGCTTCAGATATCATACTTCTGGCTGCATCCAAGATAGTTTTGTTTTTCTTTTCCACAACTCCATTTTGCTGGGGTGTCCGGGGTACTAATAACTATCTTCTAATCCTATTCACTTTATAGAATGCATTAAATTCCTTAGATGTGAATTCACCTCCTTGATATGATCTCAAACATTTGATTTTCTTATTGGTTTCATTTTCTACCATTACCTTGAATAGTTTGAATTTCCCAAATGCTACAGATTTTTCTCTGAGAAAAGTAACCCAACAAAGTCTAGAATAGTCATCAATGATTAGCATAAAATACCTATCTCCTTGTATACTTATAGTTCTTGTTGGACCACATAAATTAGTATGAATTAAATCAAGAACATTGTTAGACTTCTCCCGAATAATTTTGAAAGTTGCTCTAACTTGCTTTCCTAATTGACATTCCTTACATACCAGATTATGAGGTTTAACAATCTTAGGTAAACCTCTAACTGCCTTAGTAGTACTGATTTTCACAATGCAGTCAAAATTTATATGACAAAGTCTCTTATTCCATAACCAACTTTCATCAATATGTGTAATCAAATATGCTTTCTCATTATTGTTCAAATGAAAGATATTACCTCTAGTCTGATTACCGGTTGCAATTTCCAAACCAATTCTCTTTAAGATTTTGCATTTACCATTTTTGAATTGTAACTAAAATCCTTTCTCAACTAATTGACCAACACTCAAAACATTATCAGTATTGTGCTTACCATCAAAAGATATAGTGCCTTTTCTTTTGATCAAACAAGCTTTATCATCTCCAAATCTTACTAGACCTCCATTGTAATCTTGAAAGGTTAAGAATTTACTCTTATCTCCAATCATATGATGTGAACATCCTAAATCAATAATCCATTCATCCTTATCTTCAATTTTAGTTGCCAAGGCCTGCTCTACTAGTTGAATAGTAGGTTCCTGTTGATCTTCTGTTATAGCAACAAAAGCCCATCCATTTTCTGCCAAATCCTCATTAGAATCATCAGTAACTCCTTCATCAACATAATAACAAGATTTATCTCTATTCTTCCTGTTAGGTCCCAGAGACAACTGAGAGGGGGGGTGAATCAGTTGTCTAATAAGTTTAAACCAAAAACAACTTAACCAACTTAATGCTTAATACCAGTAAACCAGATCAATATGTTGGTAGACAGTTTTAATAGTTAATTGCTATACCAGTAAGGATTAGTGCATGAAACATAAACACAAAGTCATCCACAACACATAACACCAATATTTGTACGTGGAAACCCTATAAGGGGAAAAACCATGGTCGGAAACCTTACCCACAATCAGATGATACTACTATAGATAGTAAGTGTACATAAATGGGGTCTGCACATGCAGAAAGGCCAATCTCCTAGAGCTCACTACTCAATCACAAAATGGGAGTCGCATTGGCTAGAGTTGGATGGTTAAATCCAATAAGAATGTACTACATGAAATAGCATCTTCATATGTTGGATTCAGTACCGGCGTAGTTCTGATTGTCTTCACAAAAACCCTCCTTCAATCTTCAAATGATGTCAGCATGTATAGCTCTGCTTAATCTCACATATACCTTCACACAATCCTTTTTTGCATTCCATATTTTATCTTACAAATAAGATCTTACATTTATACCATAACCTAAGACCAATTTTAGTAGGTCGGCTCTACAATATATTACAATAAAAGAATTTTACAAATGATATAATATCCGATGCAATAACTGATTGAACATGTCAGCTTAATGCATTTACAACAATAATTAATCATCTCCATAGTGTGCCATGTTGATCTGGAAAGGATAAACCTGCTGGTGTAAACCTAGACCTATTTGTCAATAACAGCAAATATGCACCTATGAATATACCAATAAACAAAACTCCAGGACAAGATGTCAAAATGATGTCTTCGACATAACCATGTGTTTTCCATATTATTCCAAGTGTCGGTTGATCATTATATCTTGCTGCTATACCAGATACGAGTGACTATGCATAAGTCACTTGCTTGCCGGTGAATGTTGCTGATTCTCCAAAGTGCCAGAGTTGATAAGAGTTTAGTAGGTGTTGACATCAATGACAAAACCATACCAAAATACCAACAATCTCCCCCTTTGGCATTGATGGCAACATAAGATGGAAAAACCATCAAAGTGCCAAAACAGAAATGCCAAGTACCAAAAACCAACAATCTCCAAAAAGATCATAAACAGAAATCAAAATACAGATACAAAGAGTAATAACCTCTCCTAAACAACAATCTCTCCCCCTGGGAGCAGCATGTGTTTTCCTTGTGTTTTTCAAAGTTTTTCCATACCAATCTCTCCCCCTTTAACATCAAATGTCAAAGTTACAATAAAACCAAGTTCATATACAAAATACCAATCAATTCAATATACCAACTACCCCCCCTGAGAAGTAGCTTCCCATCAAAGACCGGAATAAAAGATTTCTCTGTTAATTCTGCCGGTTGATGACAATCATCAACTGTCTAAGTCTCTATTGGTGATGGTATGAATCCAAGCTAATCTCTAAGATATTCAAAAGTATCTTTAGGCAAAGGTTTAGTGAAAATATCTACAATCTGCTCTTTAGTATTCACATAAACTAGTTTTATCTCCTTTACTTCAACATTTTCCCTTAGAAAATTCAGTTTGATAGAAACATGTTTGGTTTTAGAATGTAATACCAGATTCTTAGATATATTAATTGCTGCAGTGTTATCACAATAGATAGTAATAGGTTCCTTGCATTTTACCTTTATGTCTTTCAACATTTGCTTAAGCCATAGTACCTGTGTACAGTTAGTTGTTGCTGCAACATATTCTGATTCTGTTGTTGATAAAGATGTACAACTTTGTTTCTTACTCAACCAAGAAACTAGTCTATTTCCAAGAAAGAATGCTCCATCGGTGGTGCTTTTTCTATCATCCACATCTCCTACCCAATTTGCATCTGTGTATGCACATAATTCAAAGTTTTCATCTCTAGGATACCATAATCCAAGATTTATAGTGCCTTGTAAGTACCAGAAAATCCTTTTTATTGTTGATTCATGATTTTCTCTAGGATTACATTGAAATCTTGAAATAATACATACTGCATTCATAATATCAGGTCTGGTTTGTGTCAAATACAGTAAACCTCCTATCATAGATTTGTATCTAGTTGGATTAATAGGTGTAGATTCATCCCTTTGTGATAATTTGTCAGTTTTTGTCATAGGTGTGCTTACTGGTTTAGAGTTCTCCATCCCAAATTTCTTTAGTAACTCTTTTAAGTATTTGGATTGACTCAATAATATACCTTTATCAGTCTATGAAATCTGCAATCCTAAAAAGAATTTTATTTCTCCAATCATAGACATTTCAAATTCTTGCTGCATTTTAATAGAAAATTCCTTACATAATCCATCTTCTCCTCCAAAGATTATATCATCAACAAATACTTCTATAATCAAGATGTCATCATTAGTTACTTTATAATATAAATTGTTGTCTGCATTTCCTTTAGTAAAACCAATCTTTAAAAGATGCTTATCCAATCATGCATACCAAGCTCTTGGAGCTTGTTTTAATCCATACAGAGCTTTTCTTAACCTACAAACCATATCATTGTCATCTGTCAAAGAAAATCCATTAGGTTGTTCAATGCATACTTCCTCTTCAAGATCCCCATTCAAAAATGCACATTTAATATCCATTTGATAAACTTTGTAGTTCTTGTGTGCTACAAAAGCCAAAAATAATCTGACTGCCTCAATTCTAGCTATCGGTGCAAATGTTTCATTGTAATCAATTCCTTCTTTTTGAAAATATCCCTTACACACTACTCTTGCTTTATTTCTGACAACCTTACCATCTTCATTAAGTTTGTTTCTAAATACCCATTTGGTTCCAATTACATTTTTATCTTTAGGTCAGGGAACTAATGTCCAAGTGTTGTTTTTCTCAATTTGTTCTAATTCTTCTTCCATCGCTTTAATCCAAAATTTATCTTCACATGCCTCATTAATAGATGATGGTTCAATTTGAGAGATAAGACATACCTCTTCATTTGCCAATCTTCCTCTTGTCATAACTCCTTTAAACTTGTTTCCAATTATCCGATCTTTAGAATGATTCAGTCTTACATATTGGGATGTCTTGGTTTGTTGTTGTTCCTCAATTACAGTGGAATCCTCAGATGATACCGGGGTAACTGGATCTTCATTCTGTACTGGTGGATTTAGAGTAGGTTCATTTGTCAAAAAATTTGTTGCCGATTTAGAGTCTATATACCTTGAAGATCCTCTAAATTGTTCATCAATCTTTAAATTTGTACTTTCAACAATTTTATGCAATCTTTTGTTGAAACATCTATATGCCTTGCTCTTAGATGAATAACCAAGAAATATTCCTTCATCACTTCTAGGATCAAATTTGCCAATATACTTATCTCTTCTGATATAACATTTACTTCCAAAAATACTGAAATACTTAAGAGTAGGGGTATTACCAAACCATAGTTCATGAGGGGTCTTACCAGTTTCACCTTTGATGTGAACTTTGTTAAATGTATAGACTATTGTACTGACTGCTTCTCTCCAATATACATGTGGTAGGTTTGCTTCTGATAGCATACTTCTTGCTGCATCCAAGATAGTTCTATTTTTCCTTTCAACAACTCCATTCTGCTGTGGTGTCCAAGGTGTTGATAGTTGTCTTCTGATTCCATTCACTTCATAGAATGTATTAAATTCCTTAGATGTAAATTCACCTCCTTGATCTGATCTTAAATATTTGATTTTCTTACTGGTTTCATTTTCTACCATTGCTTTGAATAGTTTGAACTTTCCAAGTGCTTCTGATTTTTCTCTGAGAAAAGTAACCCAACACATTCTAGAATAGTCATCAATAATTAGCATGAAATATCTATCACCTTGTAAGCTTTTAGTTCTAGCTGGACCACATAAATCAGTGTGAATCAAATCAAGAGCATTATTGGATTTTTCAGGAATACTTTTGAAACTAGCTCTAACTTGTTTTCCAAATTGACATTTCTTACATACTGTATTCTGAGGTTTGACAATTTTAGGTAAATCTCTAACTGCCTTAGTAGTACTGATCTTCACCATGCAATCAAAGTTTACATGATAGAGTCTCTTATTCCATAACCAACTTTCATCTATATGTGCAATTAAGCATGTCTTTTCACTGTCATTCAAATGAAAAATATTACCTCTAGTCTGATTACCGATTGCATTTTACAAACCAGTTTTATTCATGATTTTACATTTTCCATTTTTGAATTGTAACTGAAATCCTTTCTCAACTAATTGACCAACACTCAAAAGATTGTGCTTTAATCCTTCAACATAGTAAACATTGTCAATGTTATGCTTACCATCAAGAGATATTGTACCCTTACCTTTGATCAAACAAGCTTTGTCATCTCCAAATCTCACTAAGCCTCCATTGTATTCTTGAAAGTTCAAGAATTTACCTTTGTCTTCTATCATATGATGTGAGCATCCTAAATCAATGATCCATTCATCCATTCATCCTTTACTTCAACTTTAGCTGCCAAGGCCTGTTCTACCGATTGAGCAGTAGGTGTCGGTTGATCTTCTGTTATAGCAATAAAAACCCATCCATTGTTTGTTGGATCCTCATCAGAATCATCAGTCACACCTTCATCGGCAATGTAACAAGATTTGTCTTTATTCTTCTTGAATCTGTATCTCTGATATTCAGGGTTAGGCTTGTATGTTCTTCTAGCTTCTTCTCTTAGTCTAGCATGTCTATCAGGGCATCTTGAAGCCATATGACCAATCTTATTGTAGTTAAAACATTTAAAGGGTGCTTTACCTTCATACTTACTTCCAATTGGACCTTTAGGCATTTTCCTTGCAAATAATGCTTCAAGTTCTTCAAGTTCTTCATGTTCTTTCCTACTTTCTTCAAGTTCTCTTGCATAAAAGGCTTTCCAATTAGATTTGTAAAATGATGGAGTAGATGATGTTGATTCTTTAAAGGCCAAATCTATCTTTATAGTAACAACAGGACCAAATTCCTCAATTTCAAAAGCTAAAAGTTTTCCAATCAATGTATCCCTAGTTACTGATGTATTAGGCATTGTTCTCAACTCATTTATAGCAGTAACCTTCATTTTATATGCCGGTGGCAATCCTCTTAATATTTTTGAAACAATTTCATCCTCACTCAAGGTTCCTCCACAACATTTAATACCCAAAACAATTTCATTTACTCTTTCCATAAAGGTAGAAATTCTTTCATCTTCTTCCATTTTCAGATGTTGATACTTGACTCGGAAGCTTTCAAGTTTTGAAATCTTGACTGTGGAATCTCCTTCATTCAGTGTTTCCAAATGATCCCAAATAGCTTTATCAGTAGACCTATCTGATAATCCCATGATTTGTTGATCAGATAATGCACTTAAAAGTGCTTCTCTTGCTTTGCAATCATTCTCCTCATCTTTAGCTAAGGTAGTTGGAGCAGTCTAACCAGCTACAATAGCAGTATAGCCATTCTTTGTAACTTCCCAGATGTCCTTACCAATGCAAGTCAAATGTGTCTCCATTCTGATCTTCCATATCCCATAGTTGGTTCCATCAAGTTTAGGACTATCCTTCCTGAAATAATTAGTAGACATTGGATCTCCTCAAGTTGTTAAACTTCTACAAAAAGAGGACTGAGCTCTGATACCAACTGTTAGGTCCTGGAGACAACTGAGAGGGGGGGGATGAATCAGTTGTCTAATAAATTCAAACCAAAAGCCACTTAACCAACTTAATTTTTGATACCGGTAAACCAGTTAAGTATGTCGATAGACAGTATTAATAGTAAATTGTTATACCGATAAAGATTAATGCATGAAATATAAATACAAAGTCATCCACAACACATAACACCAATATTTGTACGTGGAAACCCTGTAAGGGGAAAAACCATGCTGGGAAACCTTACCCACAATCAGATGATACTACTGTAGATAGTAAGTGTACATAAATGGGGTCTGCACATGTAGAAAGGACAACAGCCTAGAGCTCACTGCTCAATCACAAAATGGGAGTCACACTGACTACAGTTGGATGGTTAAATCCAATAAGAATGTACTGCTCAAAATAGCATCTTCATATGCTGGATTCAGTACTGGTGTAATGCTGATATGCTTCTACAAAAACCTAGCTTCACCTTCAAATGATGTCTTCGTGTATACCTCTACTTAATCTCGCATATACCTTCACACAATTCTTTTTCATATTCCACATTCGATCTTACAAATAAGATCTTACATTTATACCATAACCTAAGACCAATTTTAGTAGGTCGGCTCTACAAGATATTACAATAAAAACATTTTCCAAACAATATAATATCCGATGCAATAACCAATTAAACATGTCGGCTTAATGCATTTACAACAATAATAAATCATCTTCATAGTGTACCACGCTGATCTAGAAAAGATAAACCTGTCAGTGTAACCCTAGGTAATCCTAGACCTATTTGTCGGTAATAGCAAATATGTAAATATGATTATACCAGTGATTTAATTCTTCAAAACAAAGTGTCCACACAATGTCTTTGACATTACCAAGTGTCTTCCATATCATTCCAAGTGTCGGTGATCATTATATCCTGTCGGTAAACATTATATCCTGCCGGTGAACATTATATCAGTAACTGTGCAATAGTTACTTGCTTGCTGGTGAATACTGCTGGATCTCCAAAGTGCTAGTGTTTTAGTAGGTGTTGACATCAATGAAAAAACCATACCAAAATACCAACAGTCTATGTGTAAATCAGAGAGCTTTCCAAAAATATAGGAAAATCTGAAAACTTTGCTAATTTTCTCTCAAAATGAATTTTTCATGAAAATACATAAAAAATTCATATAAATTTCAAATATGCTCCAAAAATTATTAATTTTAAACTACCAATCTCTGAGAATGTTCTTGACCTACAAAAAACATTTGATGCCAAAAGTCAAAGTCTTTTGTGAGATCTGATCAAAACAATGAAAAATCCTAATTTTTAAAGATCCATTTTTTTAGGAAATATTTTGCATCAAAATTAAAATCACAAAGAACAGATCCTGTGTATAATTATGAGAGATTTCCAAAAATTTAAGAAAATCCAAACAATTCTCTCATTTGCTCTCAAAATAAAAATTTTATGAAAATTCATTAAAAAATTCATAGAAAATAAAAATTTGCTCCAATAGATCTAAATTTTTCTTTGAGATCTCTTGATACCATCTTCAACCTGCAAAAACAATTTGGTGCAAAATTTCCAATCCGTTTGTGAGATATGATCAAATCTCTCCAAGATCTTGATTTTGTGTCCAAAACCCTAGCTGCACAATGTTATTCTCCAAATTGTTTTACAAAACAACAATATATGGTTAAGAAAACCTGCAAAAAAACACAAATCTAACAAAAATCTTGGTCCCATGGGGTGTGCCAAAATGTATATGGTGAAAATGGATAACAACAATATTGAAAGACTAAATAGCTTCAACCACAAAACCCTAGCCTAACAACAACAAAGATCCACCATAACATATGAAGATTACCTAAGACAATGCAAATCAAATGAAATCACAAAGATTATACCATCACATGTCCAATAGGGTTTAAATCTCCATTCTTCCTATCTCCATTGATCTTGCTTGATATATTTGCTCTCAGATTTTATATGTGCACAAGAGCTCAACAAAGAACGAAATGTGGTTGCAAGTAGGCTTGATTGCATATGAAAGATCAAATGCTAGGATGCTTGAATAAAATGTGTATGTCTAGGGGTTGAATGCATAGAATGTGTAGTGTTGATAATGAAGGAAGCATCTCGTTTTATAGAAGACACTATAAGAAATGGAGGGATAAGATTGAGAGGTGTAAAATATAAATGGTCGGCTATGATTAGAGGGTAGGTGGAGGAAATAAGAAATTAATGAGAGGGTAGGTAGTGTAGGAATTAAGAGATGAATGACATGTGTCATAGGTAGAAAAGGTTAATGAATTAATTAAATAAATAAAGATTTGTTTAATTAATAAAAGAAGTGGGATTAATTAAATAAATAAGATATTTATTTAATTTAGGAAAAGGATAGTTTAAATAAATAAAAGTATTTATTTAAATGAGAAATAAGGCTAGAAGAGAGTAAATGAATTAATTAAATCAATAAAGATTTATTTAATTAATAGAAGAATTAGGCTTAAAATAATTAAATAAATAAAATATTTATTTAATTAGACTGGACAATTTTAGGTGTCTACACCCCCAATTTTCATTTATTCACAGTCTCTGTAATATTTTCCAGAATGACCACTAACAACAATATTGAAAATTTTTCCAGAATAATCTTGGTTTCCCAAAAACACAAACTTTGTTGAATAACTTTCAAATAGGCCAATTTTCTCAACCACAAAACCATATTTGGCAACGTAAGATGGATTTACACCCATTTATCTACTCCATTTAACCAATCTTGACCCAAAAACAACCAATATTCCTAAAACTTAAACTTAAATTTAAGAACATTCATGGAGATTTTAAGCAAGAATCATCAAGAACTACCATTCCCCAATTTTTATTTTTTTTTGAAAGACAAACCCAATAACACAAGGAATCAAAGAGATGCATCTGAATCCTACCTCATTTCGCATTCCTAGCAAGATCTGATGAAAAGCCCAACCTGGAACTCAAGAAAACCTTCCTTCCCAAAATTTCCAAATCTCCTCCAAAAATATATTCAAAAATGCTCCCCAAAAATAATCCCCATAAATATTTTTAAACCTAGGGTAAATGGAAGAATATTTGACCTAATCCCTTATTTTTGAATTTAAACATCTTTTAAATAAAATAAAATAAATCATTCTTTTCAACTATTCAAATATTCTAAACTTGCTTTTCTAATTAAAAATCAAAATGCTTCTCTCCCTCATTTAATTTTAATTTTCTCAATATTAAAAAAGCTAACATTTATATTTCAAACCATTAATGAGGGTAAAATATTTTTAATTAAAATAAAATCCCAAAATCAATCTTTCACACTATATATATATATATATTAACTTGCTTTTCTAATCAAAATTGATTTTCTTAAATAATTAAAATTAACCTGTCTATTCCAAAATGAAAAAGAGATTAAATTATTTCTACTTCGAATAAATTTAAATCTTTCCTTTCAAAATGCATAAACTGAATAAATTCATTATTTAAAATTAACCATTAAATTAAACTTGCTACAAACATGAATAGAGAAATTTTTAATTAATGATTAATTATATAAAAGAAACCTATTTACTTTAGTTTCTTAATTACTAATGTGTAAATGAACCACATTAAATCAAAATAACTACTTAGGATTAAATACTCAGTTTTAACACATGCAAAGTACGCAACCCAAGAAAGCCAACCAAATACACGACCCGCAAACCCAAACAAAAAGGAAAATTGACGAACCACCGACGACACTTACTTGAGCATGACTAGGGTAGAATGAAGGTTTTACGACCACCTATCCAAATTCCAAGGAGGAAAGAGGTATACCCAACCCTGCAAATCCAAGTGAAGACGAACCTCGCACCTAGGCGGTATTGTACCTACAATATCCTACAACCAAGAGTCACACAAGCATACATACATATATATTTAATGAAGGTGTTAGCTCGAAATTAATAACAAGAATCAGGAGAACAATTAAACTTACATAAGGATCAATGCGAAAGCACATTAATAGGTACACACAATAATTATAATATCTGACTACAACATTACATAATGGTAAATCAACCATCCAAGAGTGCCTTATAAAAAGTCAACCAAGGTCAAACCGGTTTTACAAAGTTGACTAGGGTAGGGGCACTACAGTAAAATGATACCGTAACCTAGTTCAATTACTTTTCCCACTAATCTACTAGTCAATCATAGCCCATCCTATTGAATTATAACATTTAATAATATGGTCAACCATGGTCAACTAAGTTAACTAGAGCTTGATCGGGGTGGGGCTCTACATCCTCCTCCCCTAGAGTTTGACTTACTCCTGGAAGTCGCATGACTAGGATACTAAATATAACATTTCCCACAATTTCATTTACTCTTTCCATAAAAGAAGAAATCCTTTCATCTTCTTCCTTTTTTAGATGTTCATACCTGACTCGGAACCTTTCAAGTTTTGCAATTTTTACTATGGAATCTCCTTCATTCATTGTTTCCAAATGATCCCAAATAGCTTTAGCAGTAAACCTATCTGATAGTCCCATGATTTGTTGATCTGATAATGCACTCAAAAGTGCTTTTCTTGCTTTGCAATCATTTTCCTCATCTTTAGTCAAGTTAGGTGGACTAGGCTGACCTTGTACATCAACATTATAGCCATTCTTTGTAACTTCCCAGATGTCTTTTCCAATGCAATTTAGATGTGTCTCCATTTTGATCTTCCATATGCCATATTTGGTTCCATCAAGTTTAGGACTGTCCTTCCTAAAATAATTAGTAGACATTGGATCTCCTCAAGCTGTTAAACTTCCACAAAAGAGGACTAAGCTTTGATACCAATTGTTAGGTCCTAGAGAAAATTGAGAGGGGGGGGGGGGGGGGTGAATCAGTTGTGTAATAAATTTGAACCAAAAACAACTAAACCAACTTAATGCTTAATACCGGTAAACCAGATCAATATGCCAGTAGACAGTTTTAACAATTAATTGCTATACCGGTAAGGATTAGTGCATGAAACATAAACACAAAGTCATCCACAACACAACACCAATATTTGTACGTGGAAACCCTATAAGGGAAAAACCACGGTGGGAAACCTTACCCACAATCAGATGATACTACTGTAGATAGTAAGTGTACATAAATTGGGTCTACACATGCAGAAAGGCCAACCGCCTAGAGCTCACTGCTCAATCACAAAATGGGAGTCACACTGACTACAGTTGGATGGTTAAATCCAATAAGAATGTACTACACAAAATAGCATCTTCATATGCTGGATTCAGTACCGGTGTAGTTCTAATTGTCTTAACAAAAACCCTCCTTCAATCTTCAAATGATGTCTACGTGTATAGCTCTGCTTAATCTCGCATATACCTTCACACAATCCTTTTTTGAATTCCACATTTTATCTTACAAATAAGATCTTACATTTATACCATAACCTAAGACCAATTTTAGTAGGTCAGCTCTACAAGATATTACAATAAAAACATTTTACAAACAATATAATATCCGATCCAATAATTAATTGAACATGTCAGCTTAATGCATTTACAACAATAATTAATCATCTCCATAGCGTGCCATGTTGATCTAGAAAAGATAAACATGTCAGTGTAACCCAAGACCTATTTGCCGATAACAACAAATATGCAACTATGAATATACCAATGAACAAAACTCCAAGACAAGATGTCTAAACGATGTCTTCGACATAAAAATGTGTTTTCCATATCATTCCAAGTGTCGGTTGATCATTATATCTTGTCGGTGTACCAGATACTGGTGACTTTGCATGAGTCACTCGCTTACCGGTGAATGTTGTTGATTCTCCAAAGTGCCAGAGTTGATAAAAGTTTAGTAGGTGTTGACATCAATGACAAAACCATACCAAAATACCAACACTTCTTGAATTTGTATTTCTGATAGTCAGGGTTAGGCTTATATGTTCTTTTAGCTTCTTCTCTTAATCTTGCATGTCTATCAGGGCATCTAGAAGCTATATGACCAATCTTATTACAATTAAAACATTTAAAGGGTGCTTTACCTTCATACTTAGTTCCAATTGGACCTTTAGGCATTTTCCTTGCAAATAGTGCTTCAAGTTCTTCATTTTCTCTCCTACTTTCTTCAAGTTCTCTTGCATAGAAGGCTTTCTAATCAGATTTATCAGATAATGATGATGATGCTACAGTTGATGATGATGCCTTAAAAGCTAGATCTACCTTGATAGTAGTAATAGGAAATTCCTCAAGTTCAAAAGCTGAAATTTTTCCAACCAAAGTGTCTCTAGATACTGATGCATTAGGCATTGTTCTCAATTCATTTATAGTATTAACTTTCATCTTATATGCATGTGGAAAATCTCTTATAACTTTAGAAAAAATCTCATCTTCACTTAAGGTTCCTCCACAACATTGTATACCCAAAACAATTTCATTTAATCTTTCCATAAAAGCAGAAATTCTTTCATCTTCCATTTTTATACTTTCATACCTGACCCGGAAGCATTCCAATTTTTTAATTTTGATTGTGGAATCTCCTTCATTCAATGTTTCTAGTTTGTCCCAAATAGCTTTAGCAATAGATCTATCTGACAATCCCATGACTTGCTGATCTGATAATGTGCTCAAAAGTGCTTCTCTTGCTTTGCAATCATTTTCCTCATATTTAGCTAAGGTAGGTGGATTAGGTTGACCTTGAGTAGGAGTAGTATAGACATTCTTTGTAACATCCCATATGTCCTTTCCAATGCAATTCAAATGTGTCTCCATCCTAATCTTCCATATGCCATAGTTAGTTCCATCAAGTTTCAAACTGTCCTTCCTGAAATAGTTGAAAGACAATGGATCTCCTCAAGTTGTCAAAATTATGCAAAAAGAGGACTAAGCTCTGATACCAATTATTAGGTCCTAGAGACAACTGAGAGGGGGGGATTGAATCATTTGTCTAATAAATTCAACCAAAAAACAACTTAACCAAAACTTAATGCTTAATACCGGTAAACCAAACTTTATGCTGGTAGACAGTCTTAATAGTTAATTGCAATACCGGTAAAGATTAATGCATGAAATAGAAAGATAATAACATCCACAACACATAACACAAATATTTGTACGTGGAAATCCTATAAGGGGAAAAAACCATAGTGGGAAGCCTTACCCACAATCAAATGATACTACTACAGATAGTATATGTTTACAATATAGATTCTACACATGCAGAAAGGCCAGCTACCTAGAGCTCATTGCTCAATCACAAAATGAGAGTCACACTGACTACAATTGGATGGTTAAATCCAATGATAATGTACTGCATAAAATAGCATCTTCATTTGCTGGATTCAGTACTGGTTAAGTTCTGATTGCCTTTACAAAATCCTTCCTTCAACCTCCAAATGATGTCTACATCTATAGCTCTGCTTATTTTCACATATACCTTATTGCAATCCTTTTCGCATTCACAATCCCATCTTCATATGATCTTACAAATAAGATCTTACATATATACCATAACCTAAGACCAATTTGAATAGGTCGTCTCACTAAAAGATATTACAATAAAATCAATTACTAGTAAATCAATATCCAATGCATGATGTCGGCTCAATGCATTTACAATAATAATAAATCATCTCCATAGCATGTCATGCAAATCTGGAATAGATAAACCTATCAGTGCATATCTTGGACCTATTTGCTGGTAACAACAAATATGCAAACCCGAATAAACATTTAACCAAATCGCCAAAACCAAGTGGTCGTTTAATGTCTTCGACATAACTAAGTAGTTTCCAAGTCATTCCAAGTGCTGATGAAAAATATAATCTGTCAATGAACCAAATATCAGTGACTTTGCATAAGTCTGTAACTTGCCGGTGAACATAACTAAAAACTCCAAGTGCTGATAAGTGTTGACAAGTGATGACATGTGTTGACATCAATGACAAAACTATATCAACATATCCAAAATACCAATAGTTTTTCCTTCTTCTTCCTTGGTGTCAATTTCTTTGTCGAGGGCCTTACTGCCTATTGTTTCCTTCTTGTTCTCTTTGGTGTAGGAGTGGGTACCGGTGAAGGTTTTCTTTTCCTTTCTACTCTCTTAAACTCAGCTGGGATTTCACTGTTAGATGAAGTTCCAACTGGTGAAAGATGAGCTTCCAGTTGTATCCCTTTCAAGTCGCTTTCCTTAATACCTATCATATTCAATATGTTTTCCTTAATCTATTTGGCCTATTTTGTTTCTTTTTTAATGGTTTACTCTATTTTCTTCCTTCATTTTAGAGATTGAACCTTGCTCTCAATGGTTTCAACACTACCAAATATTTCCTCTTCAGGTTCTCTAGGGGCTTCAAGTAGGGCTTTAGCATATGTTTCAA
The DNA here is from genome assembly GCF_030272615.1 of Cryptomeria japonica. Taxonomy (NCBI): domain Eukaryota; kingdom Viridiplantae; phylum Streptophyta; class Pinopsida; order Cupressales; family Cupressaceae; genus Cryptomeria; species Cryptomeria japonica. Next base: position 274,689,479 of record NC_081406.1, read on the forward strand.
TTATGTTTTCATCTGCCTCATAAAAAATTTCTGTCACCCAAATAGTTCTAGGAACCACTGCTTCCATCCAAATTTCATCTTTCTTAATAAAAAAACATATCTCCTTCTAATATTTGTCAACTATGCTCTGAGATAGTCTTTCCCTTGTTTTCATTCTAGCCTTAAACACTTGAAAGTATTCAATTATGTTCTTTTCCCTATCATCACCCATGTCGTTAAAGATATCCAAAAGTTGTTTACCTACTGGTATATCAAAACCAAATTCTTTTCTACCTATACTAGGAACTTCCTTGGTAATATATAAAAAATAGGCACACAAGTATATTACCGAATCTGAAAGTACCTTTCTTTTATCCTTTGATTTTCTTCGGATTATCAATCAATTCATCTTTTAACCATTCACATATGTCAATCTTAGTGTTACTGTTCACCATGACATAAGCACTCTTGATACATAAACTAGAAATAAAGTTTAATCTGTTAGTATGTGTAGTCTTGTATCCTAGTGTCATGCTAATGAATTTAACATTTATATCTTTCACATCATTAACACTCAAGGATTTGTTGTCATGGGTTGCACTGGTTAGGGTCATCATAGTGTCATTAGAGACCTTCTTTCCTTTTTTTGGTCTTCTACCCATAGAAGGTAAGCTGGTCACTGCCCTAACTGCTTCTTTTGTAATCTTATGGATGGAGTCAAGCCAAAATAATTCCCCATGAACTCTACTTAACACAATTCTTACTTCCTTGGGAAAATTAGGAATGCTAAGTATCTCCACAAAACCTAGGGTTTCTATTATCTTGTGTTCTTGTTTCACATTACCATTCTCATCACAAATTACAGTCCTATACATATTCATTATCTCATCAGCACCAAGTTCCTCAATATGACAATGTATGCATATCCTAGGTTCTTCAGCATAAGCAACTCCTTTGGGTATTTTAGAAAATGCTCCTAGGGTATCATCCTACTTCGCGACTTTGAGTATGATTTTAAATACGAGCCTAGGGCATTTAACCACTTCAATTATAGTAGGGTTTGCAATGAATTCAGGTGCAGAGGAGGAAGCCATTGATAAATACCTTAATCTGCCTTTAGGTTTGAATGCTTGATAGATTTTCTTCACTTCTTGTTGTGGATGCCTTCGCTCGGGTTTTTCATGCTCTTGGGAAATTTGAATGTTCAGTGAGTGAAAAGGAGTGAAAAAGACTTGCTTTATAATGTCATTTCCTTCAACTACCATAATAAATGCCTATCGATTAAGTGAAAACTTAACACATCTGCCGGTAAAGAAGCATTTCATCTTCTTACCATCAACCGAGGGTAAACTAGCATGATTTTAAATTATTTTCCATACCCCCAAAAGGCTATCTCTCAGTTAGATGAAGAATATCTTGTTGGTGGAGTGATACTCTATTCTACCGGTGAAGGAATAACTTCATTAACATTCAGATCAGACTTTCTAATCCATTTTTTTGAGTATTCTTTCTTTACCTCATCAACCTTCTCTTTACCTTTCAAATTGGATCCTTCATTATTTGTCGGTAAAGTCTTACTTCTACAAAATTTTACAATATGTCCAATCTTGTTACAAGCATAACAAGTCACATTATTTTTCTGAATAGCTTTTCCATATCCTATGCCGATTTGTGTTCTGCATTGATTAGATAAGTGTCCAAATCTTCCACAAACATAACATCTTACATTCATTCTGTAATTTTTTGAACTATGACCAATTTTGTTGCATTTTGTACATTGACCGGTGGGTGCATTATTGTTCTGATAGTTTCTAGATCTACATTGATTTTCTCTATGACCATACTTGTTATAGTTAAAGCATTTCCCATTAAATTTTTAGGCATTAGGTTGTCTTACTGATTTAGTGTGATCATGATTGTTTGCAGTACCGAAGCTTTCACCAACTTAAAAGCCAAGTCCATTAGTATCTCCATTAGGTTTCTGATTTTTTAGCATATCATCTAGTTCTTCTGAACTTTTCTTGAATTTCTCTTTATGTTGATTTGCAATAGCCAACTCATTTTCCAAGAAATCCTTTTGTCTCATGAGTTCAATTTTATCATGTTCCAAATGAATTTTATCATGACTGAGTCTTAGATTTTCATTTCTAGCATCATTGATTCTCCTAGCCAAGTCATCTTCATTCTTCTTTCTATCTTCAATGTCTTTACATAATCTCATAGTCATATCTTGCATCTCATTCCTCAAGGTCATGTTTTCTTGCTTCAACTTACTTACAAGATCATTAAGAGTTTCTTTTTCATCATCATCACTCTGTATCTTCTCATGAAGTTCTCTTCTTTTGTTTCTAGCAATAGTAAGATTCTCCTGAAGTCCTTGAATGATTTCCTGTGCAGCCTTTAGATAATTTTCAAGTTTGATATTCTTCAACTTTTCTGCATCATAATCTGCAAGAGTTGTTTCCAATTGCTTTCTCAAGCTATCCATCTGTACCGGTGTCAAAATCTTCCTCAAGTTGTTAGGCTTTTGAAAAAAGAGGACCAGGTTCTGATACCAATTGCTAGGATTCCAAAAGATACTAAGAGAGGAGTTGAATCAATATCTTGCCGGTTAACAGATTTTCTGATCTTATTAAATAAATTGTATTTCAAAACACTGTATTGGTAAACAAGAATTAATGCAGTAAATAAGAATAATAAGCACAACATAGAAAGCACACCATATAAAGCACACCATAATACAAGATTTTTAACGAGGAAACCCAGTGTGGGAAAAACCTCGGTGGGATTTGTGACCCACAATACTCACTCACTAGCCAATGAATGGATATTACTTACAATAAGAGGCCTACACATGCAGGAAGGCCAATTGCCTAAAGCTCATGACTTAATTACAAAAAGGAAAGTCTCACTGACTTACAAAATGGATTATATAAATCCAATATAATGTACTACTTCAGTTCAACATCAGTTATGCCAGGTTCAATACCGGTTTAAGTTCATATAGTAACTATAAACCTTACTCCAAAATCTACCTTAATATTTGCATAATAATCTTTCCATATTCGCATCTACCTATTCACACTTCACATAAATGATCTACAAGATCTCATACTTATATATGAGTCCTATTACAATACACCTTGTCAGCTTACAAAAAGATATTACAATTAAATATAATATGCAATAAACAAAATCTTGTTGGTTGGGGTACCGGTAATCATCTTTGCCACTGCCAGTAAACTATCTGCTAGTGTAGAGTCTGTCGGTGTCGGTGTCATAGGATTGCAAGGTTGTCATCAATGACAATACCTTCAACCACCTACAATTTCTCATTGGAGTGTGCAATACCAATAGGAAGTGTCCAACAGATAGTTTGTTCTTCTAGTAACACTAGATCTTCTACCAGTAACCAAAACCTATCTGTCGGTAACCAACCATAACAACTAGTGTTGACATCAATGACAAAACATCAAAGAAACACATAATCAATTCATCCATAATGCCAATAATCTCCCCCCTTGACATTGATGGCAACACTAGAGGTGAAAAACATCTAAGTATCAAGAAATGCCAAACAAGTCTCCCTTGTGACAGATAACCAACAATCTCCTGAATATCAGTAATTCTCCCCATGTGAATGATATCTTTGAATTTATTTTTTACATCACTATCTCTCCCCCTTTGACATCAATGCCAAAAATATGACAAAAATATCAAAGCAAGAATATAAACCTTTGAATCTCAAAGCTGACTACTCCCCCTAAGTAGTAGCACCACTCATTAGTGCTAGAATGAATAATATTTTTGATAATGAATGTCGGACTGATGACAAACTCCATCAATCAAGTCTCTATCAGAGGGGCAGAAACCCCTAACCTATCTCTCAAATATTCAAATGATTTCTTAGACAACGATTTAGTGAATATATCTACAATTTGTTCTTTAGTGTTCACATAAACCAATTTGACTTCCTTTGCTTCTACCTTGTCCTTCAAAAAGTTATACTTTATTAATATATGCTTAGTCTTAGAGTGAAATACTAGATTTTTAGACATGTCAATAGCTACAGAGTTATCATAGTAGATAACTACCGGTGCACTACAATTTACCCTGATATTCTTCAACATTTGCTTCATCCACAAGACTTGAGTGCAATTAGTTGCTACTGCAACATACTTAGCTTCTGCACTATAAAGAAATGCATGACTATTTTTTGCTGGTCCATGAAACCAATTTCTTTCCAAGAAAGAAAGCTCCACCAGAAGTGCTCTTCCTATCATCAGTATCTCCTACCCAATTTGCATCAGTATATGCACATAAAGTGAAATCAACATTTTTAGAATACCATAAGACATATTTTGTTGTCCTTTCAAATGCCTGAATATCCTTTTTATTACGCATTCATAATTTTATTTAGGATTACTTTGATATCTAGATATAATACCGATTGCATTCATAATATCTGGTCTAGTCTGAGTCAAATATAATAGACCACCAATCATAGACTTATACCTTGTCGTATTTACCGGTGTAGAAGTATCCTTGATAGATAATTTCTCACTTGTCATCATAGAAGTACTTACTGGTTTGGAATTATCAATACCAAACTTCTTCAACAATTCCCTCAAATACTTAGTTTGATAGATAAAAATGCCTTTTTCAGTTTGAGTAATCTGCAAACCTAAGAAAAATCTCATCTCACCAATCATGTACATTTCAAATTCATTCTTCATATTGTTAGAAAGTTCCATGCACAATTTATCTTCTCCTCCAAAAATGATATCATCAACAAATACTTCAATAATTAGAATATCATCATCAGTGATCTTATAATATAAATTACTATCAGCACTACCTTTAGTAAAACCAAGCTTCAAAAGATATTTATCCAACCTTGCATACCAAGCTCTAGGAGCCTATTTCAATCCATATAAATCTTTCTTTAATTTGCAAACCATATCTTTATCATCTATTAGTGAAAATCCATCAGGTTGCTCAATGTATACTTCTTTCTCAAGTTCACCATTCAAAAATGCACATTTAACATCCATTTTATAAACCTTATAGTTCTGATAAGTTGCATATGCAATAAATAGTCTAACAACTTCAATTCTAGCTATAGGTGCAAATGTCTCACCATAATCAATTCCTTCTATTCGAGAATATCCTTTACAAACCAATCTAGCCTTGTTTCTTACAACTTGACCATCCTCATTTAGTTTATTCCTAAAAACCCATTTAGTTCCAATAACATTCTTATTTTTAGGCCAGGGAACTAAAGACCAAGTCTCATTTTGCTATATCTTATCTAATTTATCTTCCATAGCTTTTAACCAGTGTTTATCCTTACAAGATTCAATAACAAAATCCAGTTCAATTTGAGAAATAAGACATACCTCTTCATTTGTCAATCTTCTTCTTGTCATAACTCCCTTGTTTCTATTTCCAATGATTTGATCTTCAGAATGATTTAATCTTACATACCTTGGTGTCTTTTGAACTTCAGGTTCACATCTCTAATAATTAGTCATAGTTGAATTTTATGATTGTGCCAGTGTAACTATCTCAGTTTCCTGTACTAGTTGAGGCATTGTCGATTCAGTTATGATCATTTCCACTATCGATTCCCTATCATATGATATATATTGATTTCTGTACTGCTCATCTAATTTCACATTAGCACTCTCCACAATTTTCTGCAATCTTTTGTTATAACATCTATATGCTTTGCTTTGAATTGAATAACTAAGAAATATCCCTTCATCACATCTAGGATCAAGCTTTCCAATTGAATCATCTCTTTTGATATAGCATTCACTTCCAAAAATTTTGAAATATGTAACAGTAGGTGTATGTCCAAACCATAATTCATAAGGGGTCTTACTGGTTTCACCTTTGATGTGAACTTTGTTCAATGTTTAGACTGTTGTACTCACTGCTTCTCTCTAGTAGATGTGAGGAAATTTGGCTTCCATAATCATAGATCTTGCTACATCCAAAATGGTTATGTTCTTTCTTTCCACTACTCCATTCTATTGAGGAGTCTGAGGTGTAGATAACAGTCTCCTAATACCATTTGTGTCACAATAACTATTAAATTCATGAGAAGCGAACTAACTGCCTTGATATGATCTTAGACATTTGATTTTCAATCCAGTTTCTATTTCAACCTTTGCTTTAAAGATCTTGAATTTCTCAAAGGCTTTAGACTTTTCCCTTAGAAAAGTTACCCACATCATCCTAGAATAGTCATCAATAATCAACATGAAATACGTATCACCTTGAAAGCTTCTAGTCCTTGTTGGACCACATAAGTCAGTGTGAATCAAATCAAGTACATCATTAGATTTATCATGTATGCTCTTAAAATAAGTTCTAACATTCTTTCCCAATTGACATTCCTTACATACTAGATTATGAGGCTTCATAATCTTAGGTATATCTCTAATTGCCTAAGTTGAACTAATCTTAGCAGTACAATTAAAATTAACATGACACAACATCTTATGCCATAACCAACTCTCATCAATGTGACCAATCCAACATGTCTTATTACCAGTATTAAAGTGAAAGATATTATCTCCACTCTGAGTACCAGTTGTAATCTCCAAACCGGTCTTGTTAATGATTTTGCATTATCTATCTTTAAACTGAAGTTGGAAACCCTTGTCCACCAATTGACCAACACTCAAAATATTATGCTTTAAACCTTCTGCATAATAGAAATTATAAGTATTATGCTCGCCATCCAGAGAAATGATACCTCTACCTTTGATCATACATGCTTTGTCATCTCCAAATCTTACTTGACTGCAACTGTATTCTTGCAAGGACAGAAATTTCCCTTTATCTCCAGTCATATGATGTGAGCATCCACTATCAATTACTCATTCATCCTTATCTTCAACTTTTGCTGCCAAGGCCTTTTCTTCATTTATGATAGCCGGTTCCGGTTCATCTTCCTTTAAATCATATAACACCCATTCCTTTCCATTGTTGGATCCACTAGCAGAGTCTTATGTCGGTTCATCTCCAGAGTCATCACTTACTCCTTCCTCATCTTCTATGTAGTATTGTTTAATTTTCTTGAATATATATCTATTCTAGTTAGGCTTAAGTAATTTTTTAACTCTTTCCTCAAACCTTGCATTCCTTTTAGGATATCTAGATGTGAAATGACCAATCTTATTACATGAAAAACATTTAAAAGGTGCTTTTCCTTCATACTTACTTCCCATCAGTCCTTTAGGTACTCTTCTAGCAAATAAGGATTCAAGTTGCTCAAATTCTTCATCTTCTTTCCTCATGTCTTCCAATTCTTTTGCATATAGGACTTTCTAATCACTTTTTCTGGTGGATGATGATGATGATGCATGAAAAGCGGGTTCAGACTTTACAGCTCCAGAAGATCCAAATTCTTCAAGCTCAAAAGAAGTTAATTTCCCAATCAGAATGTCTCTATTAATTGAAGAGTTAATTATTGTTCTCAACTCATTAATTGCAGTTGACTTCATCTTGTAAGCCAGTGGAAGGGCTCTCAAGACTTTGAAAACTATTTCATCTTCACTTAGAAATCCTCCACAACATTGAATTCCCAGAACAATCTCATTTACTCTTTCCATTTCTTTCATTATCTTCCATCTTCAAGTTTTCATATCTTACCCAGTAACCATCAAGTTTAGCAATTTTGACACTCAGATCACCTTCATTCATAGTTTAGGGACTTCTCTTATGCAAATAGTTACCAGTGGATTTCAAGTGTTAGCTACCATAGGATCTACCTCAAGTGGTTAAGCTTCTGCCAAAGAGGACTAGAGCTCTCATACCAATTGTTAGGATAACCGGTGAACAACTGAGACAGAGGGGTGAATCAAAATTGTATGCACTTATTGATCAACAGATCATGGGATTGACCAATAAATCATTGGCTAAGGTTATGTGGGACAAATTGCAAACATTGAATGAAGGTGATCCTACTATCAAAATTGCTAAACTTGGTGGTTACTGGGTAAGATATGAAAACTTGAAAATGGAAGATAATGAAAGAGTTGTTGTATTTATGGAAAGAGTAAATGAGATTTTTATGGGAATTCAATGTTGTGGAGGATTTCTAAGTGAAGATGAAATAGTTTCCAAAGTCTTGAGAGCCCTTCCACCGACTTACAAAATGAAGGAAACTACAATTAATGAGTTAAGAACAATGGCAAACACTTCAGTTAATAGAGACATTCTAATTGGGAAATTATTTTCTTTTGAGCTTGAAGAATTTGGATCTTTTGGAGCTTTAAAGTCTGAACCTACTTTTCATGCATCATCATCATCATCTACTGGCAAAAGTAATTGGGAATCCCTATACACAAAAGAATTGGAAGACATGAGGAAAGAAGATGAAGAACTTGAGAAACTTGAAGCCTTATTTGCTAGAAGAGTACCTAAGGGACCAACTGGAAGTAATTATGAAAGAAAAGCACCTTTTAAATGTTTTGCATGTAATAAGATTGGTTGTTTTGCATCTAGATGTCATGAAAGGAATGCAAGGTTTGAGGAAAGAGTTAAGAAATATTTTAAGCCTAACCAGAATAGATATAGTTTCAAGAAAAGTAAACAATGCTACATAGCAGATGAGGAAGGAGTAACTGATGACTCTAGAGATGAACCAACAAAAGACTCTACTAGTGGATCTAGCAATGGAAAAGAATAGGTGTTCTATGCTTTGAAGGAAGATGAACCAGAATTGGCTATCAAAAATGAAGAAAAGGCCCTGGCAGCAAAATTTGAAGATAAGGATGAATGGGTAATTGATAGTGGATAATCACATCATATGACTAGAGATAAATGGAAATTTTTGTCCCTGCAAGAATACAATGGTGGTTAAGTCAAATTTGGAGATGACAAGGCATGTATGATCAAAGGTAGAGGTATTATTTCTTTGGGTGGAAAGCATAATACTGATAATGTCTATTATGTAGAAGGTTTAAAGAATAATCTTTTGAGTGTTGGTCAATTGGTTGATAAGGGTTTTCAACTTCAGTTTAAAAATAGAAAATGCAAAATCATAAACAAGACTAGTTTAGAGATTGCAACCGGTATTCAGATAGGAAGTAATATCTTCCACTTGAACACTGGTAATAAGAAATGCTTAATTACTCATATTGATGAGAGTTGGCTATGGCATAAGAGGTTGTGTCATGTTAATTTTAGTTGTATTGATAACGTCAGTTCAACTAAGGCAATCAGAGATATACCTAAGATTATGAAGCCTCATAATCCGATATGTAAGGAATGTCAATTGGGTAAGCAAGTTAGAAGTTATTTTAAGAGAATACATGACAAGTCTAATGATGTACTTGATTTGATTCATGCTGACTTATGTGGTCCAGCAAGGACTAGAAGCTTTCAAGGTGATTGGTATTTAATGCTGATTATTGATGACTATTCTAGAATGATGTGGGTGACTTTTCTAAGGGAGAAGTCTGAAGCTTTTGAGAAATTCAAGATCTTTAAAGTGAAGGTTAAAACTGAAACTAGATAGAAAATCAAATGTCTAAGATCAGATAATGGTGGTGAGTTCACTTCTCATGAATTTAACAGTTACTGTGAGACAAATGGAATCAGGAGACAATTATCTGCACCTAGGACTCCTCAACAAAATGGAGTAGTAGAAAGAAAGAACAAAACCATTTTGGATGCAACAAGATCTATGATGATGGAAGCCAAATTACCTCATATCTACTAGAGAGAAGCAGTGAGTACAATAGTCTACACATTCAATAGAGTTCACATCAAAGGTGAAACCGGTAAGACCCCTTATGAACTATGGTTTGGACATACACCTACTATTACATATTTCAAAATTTTTGGAAGTAAATGCTATATCAAAAGAGATGGTTCAATTGGAAAGTTTGATCTAAGATGTGATGAAGGGATATTTCTTAGTTATTCAATTCAAAGCAAAGCATATAGATGTTATAAGAAAAGACTATAGAAAATTGTGGAAAGTGCAAATGTGAAAGTGGATAAATAGTACAAAAATCACTCTATATCATATGACAAGTAACCGGTAGTGGAAATGATCATAACTAAACTAATAATGCCTCAATCGGTATAGGAAGCTAAGACAATTACACCAACACAATCAGAAAATTTAATTGTGACTAATGATCAGAGAAGTGAACCTGAAAGTTCAAAAGACACCAAGGTATGTAAGATTAAATCATTCTGAAGATCAAATTATTGGAGATAGGAACAAGGGAGTTATGACAAGAAGAAAATTGGCAAATGAAGAGGTATGTTTTATTTCGCAAGTTGAACCAGCAACTATTATTGAATCTTGTAAGGATAAACATTGGTTAAAGGCTATGGAAGATGAATTAGATCAGATAGAGAAAAATGAGACTTGGTCTTTAGTTCCCTGGCCTAAAAATAAGAATGCTATTAGAAATAAATGGGTTTTTAGGAATAAACTAAATGAGGATGGTCAAGTTGTAAGAGACAAGGCTAGATTGGTTTGTAAAGGATATTCTTAAATGGAAGGAATTTATTATGGTGAGAAATTTGCACCTATAGATAGAATTGAATTTTTTAGACTATTTATTGCCTATGCAGCTTATAAGAACTATAAGGTTTATCAAATGGATGTTAAATGTGCATTTTTGAATGGTGAGCTTGAGGAAGAAGTTTACATTGAGTAGCCTAATGGATTTTCACTGACAGATGATAAAGATATAGTTTGTAGATTGAAGAAAGCTTTATATGGTTTGAAACAGACTCCTAGAGCTTGGTGTGCAAGGTTGGATAAATATCTTTTGAAGCTTGGTTTTACTAAAGGTGGTGTTGATAGTAATTTATATTATAAGATCACTGATAATGATATTCTGATTATTGAAGTATTTGATGATGATATCATTTTTGGAGGAGAAGATAAATTGTGCATGGAATTTGCTAACAACATGAAGAATGAATTTGAAATGTCCATGATTGGTGAGATGAAATTTTTCTTAGGTTTGCAGATTACTCAAACTGATAAATGCATTTTTATCTATCAAACAAAGTATCTGAAGGAATTGTTGAAGAATTTTGGTATGGATAATTTCAAACCGATAAGTTCCCCTATGACTACAAGTGAGAAATTATCTATCAAGGATACTTCTACACTGGTAAATCTGACACGGTATAAGTCTATGATTGGTGGTTTGTTATATCTAACTCAAACTAGACCTGATATTATGAATGCAGTAAGTATTGTCTCAAGATATCAAAGTAATCCTAAAGAAAATCATGAATGTATAGTAAAGAGAATATTCTGGTATTTGCTAGGAACAATAGAATATGGTTTATGATATTCTAAAAATGATGATTTCACTTTATGTGCATATACTGACTCAGATTGGGTAGGAGATGTTGATGACAAGAAGAGCACTTTTGGTGGACCTTTCTTTCTTGGAAAGAAGCTGGTTTAATGGATCAGAAAAAAATAGTCATGCATTCTTTTATCTACTACAGAAGATGAGTATGTTGCACCAGAAACTAATTGCACTCAAGTCTTGTGGATGAAGAAAATGTTGAAGGATATTAGGGTAAATTTTAGTGAACCGGTATTTATCTATTGTGATAACTCTGCAACCATTGACATGTCTAAGAATCTGGTATTTCACTCTAATAAGACTAAGCATATTTCAATAAAGTATAACTTTCTGAAGGACAAGTAGAAGCAAAGGAAGTCAAATTGGTTTATGTGAACACTACAGAATAGATTGCAAATATTTCACTAAACCATTGTCTAAGGAATCATTTTAATATTTGAGAGATAGGTTAGGGGTTTCTACCCCCCCAAAAGAGACTTGATTGATGCATTTTTTCATCAGTTTGGCATGCATTATCAGAGACATTATTTATTCCTGCACTAATGAGTGGTGCTCCTACTCAAGGGAGTAGTCAGCTTTGAGGTTTACATTATTGCTTTGATATTTTTGTTAGATTTTTGGCATTCATGTCAAAGGGGGAGTGATAGTAATGTGAAAAATCATTCAGAACCTTACAGATATATCATTCACAAGGGGAGAGCTATATATACTTAGGAGATTATTGGTTGTCTTCCATAGGGGGAGACTTGTTTGGCACTTCTTAGTACTTAGATGTTTTTCACATCTAGTGTTTCCATCAATGCCAAAGGGGGAGATTATTGGCATTATGGATGAATTGATTATGTGCTGCATTGATGTTTTTCCATTGATGTCAATACTAGTTGTTATGGTTGATTACCGATAGATAGGTTTTGGTCACCGATAGACGATCTAGTGTTACCGGTAGAAGAGACTATTTGTTGGACACTTCCGACATGTTTGAATTAGTGAAGAATGTTTGATTTCATGTGTTATATGCTCCACAAGAATGTTTTGGTCAATTGATATTGGCTTGGTAATTGGATGCTATCGTACACTCTGGTAAACCCTTACCGGCATTGGTTTAAGGCTTTACCGACAGAGCTTTCATTGAGGAATCATGACAGGATGCATAATTGGTGTTGGTGCAGCTTCTTCATGGATTTCAGGATGCTGAAGATGTTCTTTCATTGTGCTTCAACTACTTGGAGATATTTCTTTGGCGTGGTGGACCCAGAATAGGTCTGGTACCTATCTAGGTTATGGACTGGTATCATGCTAACATGTACTCTACATGTTATTGGGATGTTTTGAGATAATTTATGGATTTGATATTATTGTTTTGGTCTTAAGCTAACATGGCATATCATTGTAAAATGGAATTATGTAATAATTTTATTGTAATATTTTTTAGGTGGCCGACCTAATTAGTTTAGGCCTCAGGGTTTGTATAAATAGGAGGTAGAAACTCTTTGTAGAGTATCATGGTTATTGAGAAGGTCATGGTCAAGGAATGTAATGTGTGAATATTGTAATATCATTCAGGTAGAGGAGTTGGTCGATCATTGGTGATCGGATTGGATTCAGAAGAGGATTTAGTCCTCTGGCACTGAGCTTAACCGGGACTGTAATCAAGCATGGTAGATGCTATTTATGGAAGCTCACTCTATTGGATTGTTGTCCAATTATCTTGAGATGGTTGTAGCTCTTTGTAGTTAGTGAGACTCTTTTGTAATGAGCAGTATTCTCTAGGTAGTGTGCCTTCCTGCATGTGCAGGCCCTTCATTATATCACATACTTTTAGCAGAAGTATCATCTGACTGTGGGTAGGCTTCCCACCTTGTTTTTTCCCTTTTCGGGTTTTCCACATACAAATCATGGTGTTATGTGGTATGGTTTCTTTGCATTGATTATCTGGTTAATTATTAAGTTATGTTGTTTACTAGTATCTATTTCTACCAGCATCTATATGTGCTTTATCGGTACTTAATTTGTTTAAGGTTGTATTGTGGATTAAAAAGTATGATATGTTAACAATCGATTCACCCCCCCTCTTAGTTATTCACTAGTTATCCTAACAGATACAAGATATCATGATTACAAAGTCAAATCAAGATTAGTGGATCAATCCAAGGTGTTTATATATGTGAAAATGTGCCTTGAAGATTGAAATTAGGACTTTATTAGGATTAATTAAAACAAAAAAAGGGAGGGGCATGCCTAGGGTTAAGGGCCTGATTTTATGATATGTGAATTATTTAGAGAGGAATCTAGATTTAATCAAATTAATAATTAAATTCCTAAAGGAGCCTTATAAATGCAACGGGACACACTCATGCAGGTACTAACCTAAGCGTGGAATTGGACAACCCTAATTAGGGGTGTACAATTTATGATGCTACATTTAGCCCCCACTTTAGGAGAGTGTGATCATATGGTCATACTATTGGTAAAGTAGAAATGAAGAGTTAGAGAATCTAAGAGAAAGAAAAAATAGGGATAAGATAATGTTGAGCAATGATCAAGCCCTCAAGCATAGAATCCTATCAATCTGTACAAGTAACCTTCAAGTATAATCAAGATAAAATAACATTAATACTAAAACACAAAGCTCCAACTCAACTAGTTGAAGAGACCTCGATAATCAAAATGTCTCAACCACTAATATCATTCCTAGCATGTTATTGCAAGAGCACAAGTGGAATTATATAAAGAAAAAGGACACACACTAATTGAAAGCACAAGAAACCATGATCCAATGCTAGAAGATGTGTGTTATGCTACAGGTTCATGGGAGAGAAAGAAGGAACATGGATTTCATAGTCTAGAAAGATACATCATGCTAGGTGATCCATGTTGTGAAGGAGATTCTAAATAGTATAGTTGTGTTTTTCTAGTTCCACTCATCCTAATATATATGTTGTTGACTAGTTCTAGGCATGAAGAATCTCATGTAAGACTTTGTTTTGTCTGGTTTTGAGAATGAACCACTGTATAAGATGATACATAAAATAAGGATGACGCATGAGGATGCAACAATCCCAAGTTGATCAAATGAAATGAGGATTAAGCATGAGGATGAAATAATCCAATAAATGATGGACAAAATAGTGATGAAACATGAGTATGCAACAATCCCATATTGACAATTGATAGTCAAAAAATGCAATTAGGAGGCCTCATATATGCATGCCCCTTAAGATGTCAACATAATAATATGTTGATATCTTAAGGTATATATAAACAATGTTTCCCACCTTCAACACCAAGAAGATATCCACTAATCAATAATGTATGCATTCCAAGCTAGAAGAAAGACTCTTGAATAGGCTTCATTTCTTTAAGCAAGGAAGAGATAATTGTAAAAGAGATATCTTGCAAAAAATGTAAAGGGGTCCTTTTGAGGGATGCATTATTAACAAATGAGGAAGATATATTTTCATAAATATATCTACCTCTAAGAGTAAAGGAGATCCTTAATAAAGATGACATCTTAGAAGGAGAAGAGAACTAAGACTACACACCTTCTCCAATATTTAGAAAAAAAGTGGATTCTTAGGATTGCATACTTTCACTAAGGAGAGTTTATAAGAGACGTGTCATTTCAAATAAAGAATAGATCCTAAAAAAGTAACACACATGCATTCGTATAAAGGATAATTCTATGCAACAAATGACATCAAATTATGAAAGATGCAACTCAACAAAGGAAAAGACAATCTTTGGAAGAAGTGAGAGAATTAAAATATCATTGTTTTCCCCTAGGCATGGACACAAGGAAACCAAAGTGAGATCATTTATAAAAGACACACTCTTCTAAAATAAGGAAAAGATCCTCAATGAGGATGTATATCACAATATAGAAGGGTTCATTATAAAAGATACCACTCAATAAGAAGAACTTGATGAATGACTATAGACTTTCAACACTAAGGAAGATATGCAATTAAGGAAATGCGCTTATAAGGAAAGGATAAGATCCTCATTAGGGATACTTGTTCCAATAAGAGGAAGGAGATCCTCAATAGGGATATACACCTCCACAATAGATAAGAGATCCTTAATAAAGGCACTACTTCACGAAGGGAAAGTGAGTCCTTAGAAAGAAGGGATGATTGAAGTGCTATTCTTGCCCCCCAAGCATGGATACAAGAATTAAAATACTATTATGTTGCGACCAAAGTATGATTGCACTTGAAATTGTACCACCATGAATGACAATGAGCCCCTAATAAGTAAGCTACCAATGCCAGATAATGAGGAGCAACATAATATGAACTTAAATGTTATATAAAAGGAAAAAAATGAGAATCCAATGCATTTCCATATAGTATTTGAATGGTACTAGTTACAATAAACTATTGAATTTTATCTGCTAAACCATTACATTCATTAGTGGTGTTTCCAAGGATTTAATGATACATACAAGAAGAAGGATTGTGTTGATTTTTCTTATGCTTATTTCTTTGATTTTTTACAGGGATAGTAATCAAGTTGGCTTGAAGAAGCTCCTCCAAAATACTCTCTTGTTTTGATGAAAATTTGTAAGAAGACAAATATATTATACAATGGGAAAGGGGATGTTGACAAAGGAGGAATTTGGAAACCTAGACCTTCTTGGAAAAATTATGATGTAAATTTGTCTTGACCATCAAAACTTTATTGCACACATCCTAAACTATGTCCATTTAGTACATGTGTAGAATTAGATATACATGTTCAAATTTCTAGAGGAGAGGGTTCATTGTCAGTGTTAAAGTATAAAGACGCCAATCATCATCAAGGCATGTGTTGCAATAAGAGGTATGAATTGATTTATAAAATGTTTAGATAAATGAGACATAAGGCTCCTTCAAGGATTCCTTCTTAGATTGAGGGATTTTATACCCATTGATAGAAGGCATAAAGTCTGAAATACCCCAACTATTTTATGAGGCGTCATTGATAAGAGATTGTGTTGTTGAAGGAATCATATTATTAAAGGGATAAATGCATTCTACTTCATCATGAACAAAATTATAAGGATTAGGATTAGCCTTTATTGTGTGAAGTTCATTGTTATATATGAATTTGATTGTGTGATGAAGAGTAGAAGGGACTAATTTCATAGCATAAATGCACTGTCTACCTAGAACAAGGTTATAATTAAGATGGTTGGGCATGTCATGAATAGGAGTAGGTGTAAAGCGGAAAAATCGAACCCTAGTTGTTCTCCCCTCCCCAACTCCAAGAAGAGAGAAGGGAGAGTCACTAGGGTTGATGGTTTTCACTTAGGAGAGACTTTACATTCAAAAGAGGGGTTGAAACCCACAAGATCCAATCCCACGCAATTCAAGATTGGATTCTATATGAGTTTCAAGGGTTGTGAATTCAAGGATACCCTCTTTTGTAAAGAAATGTGGAAAGAATGATTGAACTAGGAATGCATGTAAAGTAGGAAAGATTTGCTTATAAACAGAGATAGGGATATGATATGAAGCTGCGGACCTGGAATTAGCAGTAAAATGTCGGGACGGTGCTGTTCTGCAAATTTGAGCGAAAGTTGACGAGACGATGGCGCCCGGCGTGCACACGGTCCTCTGAAAAATCCGCGAAATGAAGGGGGATCTGTTCGTCTCTGCACAAGGATTCCAGATCTTCAATTTCAGCCGCATACCTGCAACCTACACACAGAAAAGTGAAGATGATTGGGGTGTTAGGGATGAGGGGTTTGCCTTTAGGTCAAACCCCGGTTTTGGAATTAACCAAGAAATGAGAAATTGCTGTAAATGTAAATGTTTGTAATGTAAACCAAGTACTAGTACCTTGTTGTAAGAATGTTTGTATTCTTACATGCGAAGGTGTAGATGTTGTTGTATGTTGTATGTTGTATGTGATATGTGATCTCCTCTTCAATGGTTGAATCCTTGTCTTGAATGCAACACTTAGCCTTGAATGGAGACTTAGAATTATCAATTGCTTGAAGGAATGCTTGAATGCTTGAATGCTTGAATGCTTGAATGTTGTTTCCACGTCTTGTACACATATGTCCTTCCTCCTTTTTTCATCTCCCAAAATGGGAGAGAAAAAGTAGTTTATATACTTTCCAATTAGGGTTAATAGACTGATTTTCCCAACCTTAGGCTGACTAGGAAATGTTATTTTCCAAATTGCAAACAAAAAGACCCGAAGCCCCATAGGAGATCGGGCCCAAAATAGGGCCAGGGACCAGGGCGCTGGGCGCCATGGTCCTGGGGGACCAGGGTGCTGGGCACCCTAGTCCTGAAGGACCAGGGCGCTGGGCGCCCTGGTCCCACCTCCAGGGACAGCGGGGTGCAAGGAGGATCAAGCCAGGGTGCTTGAAAAATGCAGTTTTTGGTGTCATGAACAAGTTTCGGGGTCTCCATTCAGGTTCAGTGTTGCGTCGCCATCGTGAAGACCCAAATGCGGTCGAAATTGCAAGTGTCACAATTTTAGGATGCTACATTTAGCCCCCACTTTAGCGGGAGTATAAGCGTACGCTCA
Organism: Cryptomeria japonica; assembly: GCF_030272615.1. Classification (NCBI taxonomy): domain Eukaryota; kingdom Viridiplantae; phylum Streptophyta; class Pinopsida; order Cupressales; family Cupressaceae; genus Cryptomeria; species Cryptomeria japonica. The sequence continues at coordinate 274,707,346 of NC_081406.1, forward strand.
TACTTCCGGTAAAGTACAAGGAAACAAGATTGAAAAACTTTCACCATGTCAAGGAGGCAAGATACACCAAGCCCCCAGTGGACTAAGGATCTTACGAATTTGATTGACAAAGTAAGAGGGAATATCACGAGGGAGAACCATGACTGTCAGTAGTAAGGTTCCCTCACTATGAGTCATGCAAGAAAGATATCAAAAATTTTTAAGGCAAAGCTAAATTTGTCAAGAAATTTTCAAGTATCTTGAAAAGATATGGACGGGATGTATGCCCCCCTACGTTAAAGCGATCGCACACGCCTCACTGGGGGTGATTTCTTTAAGGTAGTGATACATATAAGAAATGAGAAGGGAAAGGAGCACGTTCTCGCAAGGATTTAGCCCCCAAGTGTGAGATAAGCCCAAGGATAATAGACACAAAACACAAAGCACAAGGTGACTTCGCTTTCCTCGGGGTCAATATGCTGTATGATAATTCATGTATATCATATGTATGTATGCATAATTGTTCTTCATTCCCCAATCAAGGAAGGTCACCTAGAAGAAGGGAACACATGTGTCTTTTGAGTCAACATGAGAGAGACCAAAAGAGGTCGCAATGCTTTGCATCGTCCTCAAGTAGACAACACTAAGGACAACAAATAGAAGAATGAGAGTAACATATAGAAGAGGTAACAAAAGAGAGGAGGAGAGAATCTGCTATGCTAATGAAACTAGTCTAGCACGTCATCTACCCCCCGATCTTACTGATCAATGTTTCGGGAAGGTAGGGAACACGCTAGAGGAGGAACATCCAACACAGCAGATGGAGCTATCACAAGATCCAAACAAGGGCTATGTTCATGTTCCAAGCCACGTTGTTCTTGTCTAGGAGCTAGGATAAGTGCTTTAGAAAATTCGTTAGATAAATGGTTATTAACATCAACATATTCATATTCACTATCAGAAGCAAGAGAAGTAGAATTTTCATCATGAATAACATTTTCATCTATATCATCATCAAGATTTATAAAAATAGGATCTTTAACTCGCACAGGATCAAGACCATCATGCATCTTATGTTTAGGAGATTTCGGCTCAATCGTCGACTGAGGAGAAAATGGAATAATATTAGTTGAAGGTGTTTTTGGGGATTGTAAAGTTTGAGAAGCAGCTGCCTGAGCTCTAAGATGATGCTTTCGTCGGCATTCACGTGCAGAACGATTTCGTCTAGTCTTAGTAGGAAGTTGAGAAGATCGAGGAGGAGGAATGTTCTCATCCTTATCACTTGGGTGTTTAGGTTGTGGTCTCTTAGGCTGAACAATAGGAGAAGAGGAAGGTCTCTTCTCTCCATAAGAGGAAGGAGGAGGAACTGCTCCATATAAGGGAGGAATATTTGGTTTAGGAAGGAGACCAAGTCCATCATGACGAGGAGGTATAGGTCTACTTTTAGGAAGTTTAGTAGATATAGACATAGTCACATCCATGGGGATGGGTTGGGAATCTTCTTGAGGAAAGACATTAGCTTTACCTTTCAAAGGAAGAACTTCCTTCTCAAGAATGATAGGGATGTCAAGTTTGGGTGTTCTAGGTTCACTTAGAGATAGGATCATATCTTTTTTCCACTTTTGATAAGATTTGAAAAGATGATCACTTCGCGGTGGAAGAGATTGGAATTGTTTAGGCCAAAATAATCAATAGGAACGCTAGAAGTTCTTTCAGCTGGTTTAAAGAGACTATGATTGACAGTAACAACTTCACCATTATGGGGAAATTTCAAACACTTGTGAATAGGAGAAGCAATAGCTCTCATGGAAGATAGCCAAGGATAGCCTAGCTTCACACGAAATTGTTCGGATGATGGAATAATAGAAAAGTCCACATCAAGGGTTTTGTTATGGACCTCAATAGGTAATGTAATAGAACCAATTGCAGGAGAAGAAAATGCATCAAATAATTTCACAACCACATCTGTTTTGTCATAGATCACTTGATTCAATTGCACAGTAAAAAGAAATTCTTCAGTAATAACATTAACCATGCACGAAGGATCAATAAGCACTCCACGGCAAGGTGTGTTCTTGACTTTTGCAACTATATATAAAGGACCATCAGGTGCCCTGATAGTTTCACTAGAATCAAAGGTGATGGAAGGTTCTTTAGGGATTTTCTGCTGCTCCACAAAGTTAATCACATTCGGAGTCATGGACACAAGATCATCAGGTGAGACAGAGGAATCTGTAGTATCAATCACATTAGAGGTATGAGAAGGCAATGGATCAGTGAAAATCTGAAGATTTTGGTTAGGAGGAGCTACAGATGTATTGCCTTTATCATTCACTCCAGAAACAGAAATAGTATTATTATCAATCAAATCTTGAATTTTACCCTTTAAAGCAAAACATTTTTCAGTATCATGCCCAGGTTGACGATGAAATTGACAAAAAGATTTGTTATCAACATAGGGTGAATTAATCTTTGTAGGGTCTATTTACCTTATAGGAGGAAGAGTAAGAACATTTTGTTCCAATAACTTATTCATAATACTATGCAATGATTCATTCAAAGGAGTAAACTTTCTTTCTTTCTTGAAAAACTTAGAAATAGGAGGCACACCTGATGCTGCATTCACATTGTTGTTGATGATGTTTTCATTGAATTTGATGGACTCTCTGTTCGGTTTAAACTTCCCAAATGGTTGTTGACTACTATCACCCTTATCACTCGGAGTCATAGGATGTGATTGTTCCATTTGACTCACAGTCAGTTGATAATTGTGAAGAGTTGCGCACAACTGTTGGAAAGAAGTAAACTCAGAAAATAGGAGTTTGCCTCGAATATCTTTTTGTAAATTAGAAATAAAGATTCTTTGAATATCATTGTTAGGCACTGGAAAAGAAATTTGAGCATACAAATGCTTATATCTACCAATGAAATCAGTCACTTTTTCTTTAACACCTTGTTTACAATGCATTAAATCAATCAAAGTAACTTTAGGACTTATATTGTTTTGAAATTGTTGAATGAAAGCATTTGCAAGTTGTTTGAAAGAAGAAATAGAATAGGAAGGCAACGAGCAATACCATTGTAGGGCTTTGTCTCTTAATGTTCTAGTAAACAGTTTTGCAAGCAACCTTTGGTCATAAGCAAAATCAGTGCATGTTGTTTGAAAAGTCTTAACATGTGTTAGAGGATCACCCTTACCATTATAAAGCTCCAAATGCGGAATTTCAACATGTTTAGGGGGGATAGCTCGAACAATGTCAAGAGAAAATGGGCTCGTAACATCAAATGTGGGCACACTAAACTTAGATTGATTCATAGAGGCAATTTGTTGTTGTAAAGAAGAGACAGTTTGTGCAAGATTGTTAATGGTCACTTCAGTCGAAGAGTTCATATTAGATGTGTTAGATTGTGATGGAGGTGTTATGTTATTGAAAGAAGGTAGAGAGTAAGGTGGTGGGACACTATGATAGTTAGTCATAGGAGATGATTGGACAGGAGGAACACTACAAGGAGGAATGGAAAACGAATTGCCCCCTTGTGTCATGTTCATTTGTGGTGATATAATAGGAACACTTATTGAAGGAATGAATGAAGAAGTCGAATTGAATGAAGGAAGAGGGTTAATTGAAGAAGAGGGATTGCCCCCATGACTAGTGATCATAGGAGTAATGTCTTGTATTGAAGTAGTCATTATGTTTGATGTAAAAGTAGGTATACTAGCAATAGAAGTCGTCAAAGGAATAGAATGATTGTCTTGAGTAGGAGGTTATGTATAACCTAAGGTTTCGGCACAACTTTTCATAGGCATCACATTTGAATCCACAATGTGTGCAATACCACGCAAAATATCAATTCCATTCTTATCACTTTGAAGCATACGTTTTAGACCCTCAATTAAAGGAAGAGCTTGACTATCAGGGTATTCTTGAGACATCCATTGTCGAAAATCATCAAATTGGTTATCCAATTTTGAAAGTTGTTCTACAGAAACCTCATGGAGAGCTTCTTCATCATTAAGAGGATTAGAGGAATTACCCATGTCCTTGTTAAAAAGGCCATTCAAATTAGGTTCCATCTTCTCAGTAATTAAACCTTGGAAGGACTTAATTCTAAGGCTTCGTCTAACGGGAATAGTGTAAGTAGGGCTTATTGTTGTAAAACTCATGCACTAAAGAAAGAGAGAAGATTTTGAATTTTAGAGGTAGCAAATTTCAGTAAAATCAGCCAATCTTCTAGATTTAAGCTGTTAAATACAATCAGGACAATCTCCCGAAATTTCGAAAAAAATGTCCGGGACCATGGCGCTCGGGGTGCACACGGTCCTCGCAACTTTTTCCGAAATTTGCAGGGATGAAAGTTATGATGATTTTAAAGCTAATCTGAAAAAATTGAGTGATTTTACAATCTGTAGATAGGCCAAATTAAAGTTGCAATCTCAAAATTGAACCCTACCTAGATTGTTGAAAAAATGCAAAATTTGTATTTTGAAAAAGAGAGGGAAACTGAAATTTTGAATTTTATGATTTTAGAGGGAATGTTGAAAGCAATGCAAGTTTCAACTTTTAAAAGTTGACTCGATTTCATGCAAAATTTGAATTTGAAAGTGGAAATCAAAGTTGTTGTAATTAAGCACTTAATTTCAAAAGTCACAAATTGCAAAAATTTGAATAAAGCACTGAAATTTTGAATGAATGCCAACACACTTTTTAGATTTAGGACTGTAAGAAACACAATTTTGACACGAATTTCAATTTCAACAATTTTTGAATGATTATAAGCCTTAATCCAAGCAATCGCTAAACCAACTTTGACTTTAATTTTGAAAGTGTTAAAATTGATAAAATCAGCCAAAATTCTGGATTTTAGCAGAAAAATACAGTAAGATCTAGCTCCCGAAATTTCGGAAAAAATGTCGGGGACGATGGCGCTCGGAGTGCACACGGTCCTCGCAACTTTTTTCCAAATTTTTAGGGATGAAAGATATTATGATTTTATTGCGGAATCCAAAGTTACAGCTGATTTGAAGATGTTTTGATCAGTGAAATTGTCGGACAAATGTTGAATCAAGAGGGTTTCAAAAATTAGGGTTTTGACCCTTAACCACTTAATTTTCAAAATTAAAGCACAAATATGAATTGATAATTTGCAATAGAAGGGTAGATCTGAAACAAGCATTAACAATTAAACATTTCACAAGCTCAATTACTAAAAAGAAAATTTAGGGTTTTCACGCAATTAACCTCTAAAATTTTGCAAAAGATCAAACATGGAAATGTAATTAAGGAAGCAAATTTTCAGATCTAACCATGAATAATCAGAAAGGATGTTCACATCGGGTTCACCAAAATGTAAAGCGGAAAAATTGAACCCTAGTTGTTCTCCCCTCCCCAACTCCAAGAAGAGAGAAGGGAGAGTCACTAGGGTTGATGGTTTTCACTTAGGAGAGACTTTACATTCAAAAGAGGGGTTGAAACCCACAAGATCCAATCCCACGCAATGCAAGATTGGATTCTATATGAGTTTCAAGGGTTGTGATAACAAGGATACCCTCTTTTGTAAAGAAATGTGGAAAGAATGATTGAACTAGGAATGCATGTAAAGTAGGAAAGATTCGCTTATAAATAGAGATAGGGATATGATATGAAGCTACGGACCTAGAATTAGCAGTAAAATGTCGGGACGGTGCTATTCTGCAAATTTGAGCGAAATTTGATGGGACGATGGCGCCCGGCGTGCACACGGTCCTCTGAAAAATCCGCGAAACGAAGGGGGATCTGTTCGTCTCTGCACAAGGATTCCAGATCTTCAATTTCAGCCACGTACCTACAACCTACACACAGAAAAGTGAAGATGATTGGGGGGTTAGGGATGAGGGGTTTGCCTTTAGGTCAAACCCCGGTTTTGGAATTAACCAAGAAATGAGAAATTGCTGTAAATGTAAATGTTTGTAATGTAAACCAAGTACTAGTACCTTGTTGTAAGAATGTTTGTATTCTTACATGCGAAGGTGTAGATGTTGTTGTATGTTGTATGTTGTATGTGATATGTGATCTCCTCTTCAATGGTTGAATCCTTGTCTTGAATGCAACACTTAGCCTTGAATGGAGACTTATAATTATCAATTGCTTGAAGGAATGCTTGAATGCTTGAATGCTTGAATGTTGTTTCCACGTCTTGTACACATATGTCCTTCCTCCTTTTTTCATCTCCCAAAATGGGAGAGAAAAAGTAGTTTATATACTTTCCAATTAGGGTTAATAGACTGATTTTCTCGACCTTAGGCCGACCAGGAAATGTTATTTTCCAAATTGCAAACAAAAAGACCCGAAGCCCCATAGGAGACCGGGCCCAAAATAGGGCCAGTGACCAGGGCACTGGGCGCCATGGTCCTGGGGGACCAGGGTGCTGGGCGCCCTAGTCCTGAAGGACCAGGGCGCTGGGCGCCCTGGTCCCACCTCCAGGGACAGCGGGGTGCAAGGAGGATCAGGCCAGGGTGCTTGAAAAATGCAGTTTTTGGTGTCATGAACAAGTTTCGGGGTCTCCATTCAGGTTCAGTGTTGCGTTGCCATCGTGAAGACCCAAATGTGGTCGAAATTGCAAGTGTCACAATTTTAGGACGCTACAATAGGTAAAGTCACAGGTACTACTTTGATAAGTAATATGACTATACCAAGTGACTCTCTATAAACATTAACAAATCCAAAAACACAAAGAGGATCAAGTTCAATAGAAGAATGACCCTAATTTATCTTGTCCAATAAGTCAACATAGAAAATTCTAAGTGTTGACCCATTACCGATTAAGGTACCTTTTTGTTTTGTTCATAAATGTGAGGAGTAATTATAAGGGGATCATCTCTATTTTTAACCTCTATAAAAATAAATTCATCTTGTGAAAATGTAATATCATTTATTTTAGAATAAGTATGAGGGACCACTTTATGAAAGTCTTCTTGGATCAACCTATGGTGTGAAAGGGATGTTTGAATCAAGTCCCAAAGGGAAATCTTTGCTAATATATCATGGAGTTTCTCAACAAAATCCTTATCAATGTGTTTCTTAGGGTGAGAGGGGGAAGAAAGAGAAGTGAGAAGAACATTGGACTTTTCTTTTTGACACAAGAATTAAATGTGTGATTTATTTCAAAACCATATTTTTGTTCTAGTTGTGTTTCCATATCACCTCTTTCACATATGTATTTTGCAACTTTTAGGATATTGGGAGTTTTTTTGGTTTTAGGCTTCTCAAAACTAGAAACATGAATGGTATTAACTTGATTAAGATCTTTGTTCTCTAAGGATACATCTTTATAAGGGAGAGAATTAATTAAATTTCTAATTTTTTTTTCCTCTTGCGCCAAAGTATCTTTATGGGTAGGATAGTGTTTAGGAGAAGGGAAAACATGAATCATTAATGCTTCATCTCTATTGGGAAACTCATTGAAATGAAAAGAAGCTATTGCATAATTAGGAAAGGTAGCTACAATATTATCCAATTGCACCAAATGATCCTCATGGGGAGGTACATTTTAGGATAAAGAACACTATTCAAATATTCATTCGTAGGAGGGAGATCTTTGAAAGAAGTGAGCTCATAACCTCTTCTTTCACCAATGTACTCTCATTGGTACGACCAAATTTGGGAGAGGCTAAATCAATATCCATCAACTATTATTTTCTAGGAGGAATACCATGAATTAAAAGTAAAGTGACATCAAGGAAGGTTTTTATGATATCACCTTGTTTCTCTAAGACACTCTCATGGGAGAGGCTATTTTTAGGAGAAAGATCAACATCAATTTTCAAAACTTCATTCTTAAGAGAAAGAGTTGTAAAATAGTTGTTAATAATCTTTTCTTGCACCAAAGTATCCTCATGAACAAGAGAATATTTAGGAGAGGAATTATCATGATTCATTACGGCCTCATCTCTATAACTGAAACTTGATAAAGAGGATTATAAACCATATCAACTTCTTTTATCACAAAAGCTTTTTCATAAATAGGATTGATAGAAGGTATAGGTTCATGGATTGGATTTTCATGTATGATAATATCATTATGATTAATTGGAGATGTAAAGGATATTTTTGAAGGATGAATTCATCAAGAGTTTCATTTATTATCTCAAGTTCATCACTACTAAATGGCCTACACATTATGTTGATTAACATTTGGCAAAATGATGGTTTAGAAGACTTAGGATAAAGGAAACCATCAAGATCCTCCTCAAGTTCTTATATATTGTATAATTCCTCTAAAGGATAGTCATTATAAGCAAATGTATTTTCAAAGGAAAAATAGTCTTGCAAAGAGTAATTTGACATTTTGGAAAAGAAATGCTTAAAGCATGCAAACATACAAAATGCATAAAACAAGATTTTTTTGTATTTTTATTTTAAAGAAAGCTATGAAATTAATATCTGTAAACCTAAAAACACACTTGAAAATTATGCAAACCAAAATTTAATTTTAACATTATAAATTAGGGATTTTGTGAATTTAACCTCTAAATTTATGTAATTCAATTGGAAATTCAATCTATAGTGCAAATTTGAACTTTAAAATGCATAAACAAATAGAACTGAGAAAATGAATCAAAATTGAGCATGAAAGCTGTCAAGTTAACCAAAATGTGATGGAAGAAAATGGAATCAGGTAGCATTAAAACCTAACTCCACTTTCATTCATACATTGCAATACAAAATCACCTAAAGGACTAATTCTTTTTTAAAAACTCTTGTGAAAGATAGTCAAGAAATACTGAGGGTTTCTATTCCTTTTCTACTATGAAAGGGAATGTAAAAAATATGATAGGATGTGGAACTATGTAAAGAAAATGAATACAAGTGATTAAATCAGTGAAACGCTAGACTGGTAGTCAACAGAACAAAGACAACAAGTACATATATGGAAATTTAAGTCTGATGTGCACCTGATACTAAAAATGAGCCTAATTAGACTAGATTGGGGCACTGGGCTCTTTGGTCCCAGTAATTGGACTGAGCTGTAAATTAGGAATTTGCAACTTGAGCCTATTTGAGAACTATTTGTCAGATCTAGAGCTAATTAGAAAAGACTAGGGTGCTAGGTGCCCTAGTCTGAGGGGACTAGGGCATTGGGTGACTTGGTCCTAGTAGACTAGGGTGTTGGGCACTCTGGTCTAGCCACTTTTTGCTAAATTTTGGTTGGATTCTCTCTCTTTGGGTCTTGAAGTTGTTTTGATCTTGTCGGCTCCATTGGATACTTGACACTATAGACAAGAAGGAAAAAAATGGGGGTTGTGGATAGGAGTTTTCCTTAGGTCAAACCTTAGGTTTTGAATTAACCCTAATTGAAACAAAATTTGAACTTGAACTGAAATGTAAAAGCTTGCCTTTTGAGCGAAAGGATAAAATGCTTGAATGTAAATGAGTATACCTTCAATAGGTGATTCAATGCTCTTAGGACAATTATTTCATGTGTTGATGTAATAACATGATAAATCACACAAAATCCACTATGAAATCATAATTGAAACATAAGTTTAAGATTCCTTGATGTAGCTTGTTGCTCCTTGAATTAGATCTGCTCTTGAATTGACGATAATGTTTGCACATACTAGGTTATATGAAAATGAATTGATAGGGATGCCTTATATATGAATTTAATAATTAAAATCACCTTTAGGCTGACTTATAATTAATAAAAATTGACACAAAGCAGGATTTGAACATTATAATACTGCCAAATTAAGCTCCCAAAATTTGGGGAAAAAAGGTCGGGACCAAAATGGTGGTTGCTCTAGTAAGGCTGATTTTTTTCTAATTTTCTAGGGATGCAAGATATCATGATTGCAAAGTCAAATCCATCTTGATTGGTCAATCCAAGGTGTTTATATATGAGAAAATGTGCCTTGAAGATTGAAATTAGGACATTATTAGGATTAATTAAAATTAAATAAATAGGGACACACCTAGGGTTAAGGGCCCAATTTTATGATATGAGAATTATTGAGAGAGGACTTTAGATTTAATTAATTAATAACTAAATACCTAAAGGAGCCTTATGAATTAAATGGGACACACTAATGTAGGTGCTAACCTATGGTGGAATTGGACAACCCTAATTAGGGGTGTACAATTTATGATGCTACACAATCAATATACCTATGTTCCACCTCCAACCAATCTCTCTTTTTCTCTCAAAACATGCATCAACCATCTCCTCCACCCACTTACCATAATGTTCACCTACCTACAATATTCTACCTTCGAATCCTCTATCATAATCCAACTTATCAAACACGAGTTCAACCATGGATTTTTCTATAAACATATCATTATGAAATGTATCATTCTTACAACAATAATTGTCCAATATAATCTACTACCAAAAGAATTGAAAAGATGAGGGTCTAAAAAATTCTTCCTAACACTAATCTAGTAGATGAGGTAGTGCAAAATTTTCTTTACAATATATCTTTGCTATTATAGAATAAGAAACACATTCAGAAGGAGATAATGAACATGCACAAAGATATACAATAATGAATATATGATATACTCAGGGGAAAACCCTTTTTGGAGGAAAATCCCACACTCCAAAAGAACAATACTTTGTATTCTAGTAAACAAATAGTTACAATATAATATCAACACTTAAATTCTCCAATAGTAGTCTAGAACTAACAATCCACAATCTAGATTAACTCAAACAACATAAAATTTCACCTACAAAACACTTGAACATTTCTCTCCAAGGCTACCTTATGAACATTGCAAAGCATTTGGTCATATTTTTATTCATTAAAATGTTGTACTTATGAGTCTTTTTTGTCATTGATATCAAACCTATTGTTGTGGTCTAGCTACTTGGTCAGGTTGATTGATTAGTGGTTTGATTATTAGTTTGGTTGTTACATCAGTTCAATTGTTGGTGTTTCTGGTCTGAGAGTGATGTAATGAAGAAGTATATGGTGAAGTGTATGGTCTGATAGTATATACTAGTTAAGTCCTTGATATTGGTTATATTTGGTTGCCGGTTGGAATGTGATTCAAATGTCTATCAATTGATGATATGATGCAATGTTGTATGCAAATTCTTGTGCAGTTTGATGTGATGTTTTCCAAAATAGGTTGATATGATATGTTAACTATCTATAAGCTTTCTAAATTGCTAACATTGATGATATGATATATTTCCAAAATATTTCTATCTTTAGTTTGGTCCAAAAAATGTGTTACTATCTTTGTTGACTATTCTAGTGAACAGTATTTTTATTTAAAATTGTATGTATGGACCATATATGTATTATATGGGTATGTGGATTGAAGTAGAATGATTATGAAAAATAGATCTTAGTTTTCCAATTGGATGGATGTTTCTCTATGATCATCAATTATGTCTATGATTAGTATTGGTGCAAATTTAGGAGTGTGTGGAGGAACATGCTACATTCCTTGTCTTGATATTACCTTGAGGTTGTTCTGGATCATTGGATATTATTCCTAGTCTATCATTATTCTTTCATGGTGGAAAACATACCTTATTTTGGGTCTCAATTAAAATATTTTGGGTAAAACAATTTGGTATGAACTGGCTTATGTGTTTCATTCTATGTGGTTGTGTATAGAATCTTTATGAGTATAATTCGAAGGTTTCCCGACTTGGTGTGAATCTTCACATATCTTATTTGTCTTCCACATGCAATATTTTGGGTCAATAATGAATATACATGATATATATTTTAAGCTGACCTAATAAAGGTTATTCATGATTCGGCTGGTATATAAAGGACATATCAATTATGTGAAGAGACATATATACATGGAGTGTGTATGTGTCTTTATGGAAATGAAGTAGTAAGATATATGATGCAAATGTGATGTGTATTTGAAATAAAGAAGAGATTTGGATATGTTACAAAGTAGAGATAAAAGATGTATCAAATGAGTATTGACCTATCAACCATTATCTGCATGTTGCTACATGTTATTCCTTTTATAGTGCTCTTCAGTTGTGGAAGTCTCTCTTTTCTATCTTTCTCTGAGGTAGTGCATCTTATCCTACAAGTCTAGATTATGAGCTTCCTAGCCTATGGCCTAAACTATTGTAAACATTTATTATGCAAATTGTGAGTTTGATTCTCACCGTGGTTTTTACCAGTTTGGGTTTTTCTGTAAAATATTTGTGTTCTTTTGTGGATACATCTATTATTTTAGCTATATGTTGTTATACACATGTGATAAATGATTGATTTGGATTAAATGTTTTAATCTGATCAAGTTTTAGTATACGTTGATTCACCCACCACTCTCAACATCCACTTGTGTTCCCTAATTAGTACAAAGCTCTAGTTCTTGGAGAGATAGTTTAACAACTGAGGTAGATCTATATTTTGAACACTATGATTGGAGAATAATTGAATGACATGGATGCTATGGGTAAAATTTATTGGGATGATGTTGATGGCATTGTTGACATGGAAGGAGAATTAAGATCTACATTGGCAAACCTACATGAAAATAGTGAAAAACATAAGAAGGCAGTTGACAAGATCGCTTATCTAAGAAGCCTACTAGATGAAGAAAAGTAGGTCATTAATGATTTTTAGATAAATATTGATGATAAGACTAAATAATATTCAAGACTTGAAGAAGAAGTAATCAGACTAAAGAAGGAACTTAAAGATCCTAAGGATCGGATCAATAATAGGTGGTAGTGAAGTACTTGATGCTATGCTCAGTTCTCAAAAACAAAGTAAAGGTAAAGGTGGACTTGTTTTTGAAGATGGTGAATGTTCTAAGAAAGATAAAGGAAAGGAAATGGTCAAGGAAAATTTGAAGAACTCCAATAAAGAACAAAAGGATATCATTGTATACCGCTACTTTCAAAACTCAAAGAATGTCAAAAAACTGCCTATTCTTTCCAAGTATTCATCCTTTAATGGTTACTATTTTTCATGCAATAGATTTGGAAATAGAGCTAGTGAATGTGGAAGTCTTATCAAAAATCAATTCTTTAATGTAAATTTTCACTATTGTAATAAGTTTGGACACAAAGCAAGTGAGTTCAAAATGAGGTTGAATTGAAATAGAAATGGAAATTCAAATTTTGGTAGAGTTGTTCAATCTTTCAATGGATATTGTTATGCTTGCAATGTATATGGGCTTAAAGTTTTTGAGTGCAAGTCAAATAGGAATGAATATTGGAAGAAGTGGAACTTGCAGAATAAATGGAAGTAAATATCAACAAGGTCTGGTATGCTATAACTCTAATAAAATGTGACATTATGAAAAACTACAAAAGAATGGATGAGAATGCAGTTTATCCAAAAAAGAAAATTGATATTAAGGAATAGAAATTGCAGATAACATGGGTGAAGAAATAAAAAGACAAAGTTGAAGAGAAGATTAAAGATGGATCCACATCTATTGGTGGTGCTAACCCTTCTTTTGAGAACTTATTTAGACAACATTGTGTGTCGGGGAGAATTTAATGCAGTTCTTTTGTGCCCCCTTATGGTTTGGATGATAAGTTTCTTTTATCATGGTAAATGGTTGGAAGATGTGTTTAGTAGCTTTTGAGTCGATTTGGTCATCCAAAAAAATTTCAATGGTCTATAGTGTACAGTGTGTCATCTTTTTGATGAACCCTTTCCAAAACCGTAAATGACAATTATATTTTTCTTTTAAAAATTAATTTTGTGCAAATATATTTGAGGAGCCAGTGAATGCGAAGAGAAGAAAAGGAATCATTGCACACAATCAAAGTTATTTTTCAAAATATATGATTTTCAAATAGAAAATTATAAGATTATTAGTATTCATGATGAGGCTCAACCTATTTTCAAGAATCATTTATTTTTCACTATGGTAGAAGGTCCTATCTATTATTTTTCTCTTGTTCGTGACAAGGTTATACATAAAGAGGATATCCACTATTGCATCCATGTTTCTATGGAAGAATACAATCATGGAAAGCTTAGTTATTTTAACAGAACTCATCTAGTTGACAACTTGTAAAGGTTTAAATCTGATTATACCAATCTAGGGCATATGGAGTTAGATACATGGAACAATTTCCTTATGTTTTGTAATGAAGAAGTAATATGTTGATAAAAATTTATGAATATGAACTATATGGTTGGATCAACCATACTCAATTTCCAAGGAATCCCTAAAGGATGTGACCATCTTGTGTTCTACTAGAAAAGTACTTGCTTTGTAGTCAATAAAGAATGAAGAAGTGAACAGGCTAACTGGAGTAGTATCTGATAAGCAATCTCTTTGAATTAATAAAATTTCTTATTTGAGTGCAAGGTATGAGACTATGGTAATTTCATACAAAGTATATTTCAAGAATCAAGAAGGATCATCTTCCTCTACAACAATCTATGTGGCATATTAAATGGTAAAGGAGAATCAAGATTATGATCTATGTGATCTTTTAAGGTGTCAATTTCTAGAAAATATCAAGATGATAAAGGATGAAATGTACCCCTTCTAGTAGGAATCTCTTATTATTTTCCTAGTATTCTATTTTCTTACTACTTTGTCGGAATGAAAAATATTCTATAAAAAAAATATGTGACTATCGATGCTCAAATTAAGGAATATTTTGATAACTTGGATGATAGTAATGTTTCTTACTATAAGTTCTTTATGGATCTAGATACGATAATGTTGAACTAAATTCTTGTGAATGTTGTGAATTGGAATAAAAATGAGATTACTGTCATGGTAGAAAAGGTCAATTATTTTATGGAGGCATTAATTCCAAGGACCTCAACAAATGTTACTCTGCTATGTTTTATTGTATATTTTTAACATGCTTTTTATCATGAATATTATTTGAATTTGAAAGATATCTTTTAAGATACACATTGTTGATGTTATTCTATTATCAATATTATTTGAATATGAATTGTTTAATCATTGAATGGTGCAATAGATTCACATTTCCTTCAGCATACTAAGTCATAGTATGGTTTGGGAGACTCTACATCTCCATCCCAGCCTTGGAACAAATGTATGTGTTTCTCTTTTGGTTAAGTTGATTGTTAAATATGGAGATCAAATCCTCTGTCCTCGAATTGAGTAATATAATCTTGTCGTGTTTCATGGTTTTCCTTAACTTTTTAAAGAACAAATTAGATAGTGTTCTTTTAATAGGCTCATCCTTTATTATATTGCAAAGACTAGACTTTGTGAATTTGGTTTAAATTATTTTGTAGTTTGAAGGGTTGGTAGCAAGACAAATCAACTAGTGTAAAGATTCTTATTTAGACTTAACTTTTTTAAAATTTGTGCTTGAGTGTTCAAAATAATTTCTTACTTAGGAGAGTATAGCAAAGTCTCTTTTGAGCTAGTATATTCATTACCTATTTGGTAGAGCCTTTGATGATCAGTTGGATCCATGTGTAGATGCAGGTATGCATCGCTTCTTTGTAAGTCAAGTAATGTTGGTGAACTTGGATAGAAATCAATGTAATAATTATAAAAATATTGGCCAAGTTAGTGTAATAGATTGCATACGTTTGTCAATTCATAAGTTAGATGCACTACTAGCCATAAAATCATACAAGTTAGGAGGTACCTTCAATGTATGACCAGTCAATAAGTGTAGATTCTAAAAACTAGGATCAAAGGCTCATTGGAAATTATTCCACCTATATCTTCTTTCCTCATGAAGGGTTGTGCCCTTCTAGTAGGAAGCGACATAGGGGACTTAGGTCTGTGATTGTGCGAAAAATCCCTTGATGATGCTCTCCCTCTCCCTTATGTTTCTGTATAAATTTTGGCATCGGAAAGATAAAAATTTGTAATATATTAACTCTCCCTCTCTATCTACTTTATATTGTGAAAGTAAAAAAAGAAGCTAGTTAATATTACTATTCATTGATATGGTTGGTTACTCTCAATTATGTTAGTTATTATGTTTTCAATTGCAACTGAACATGTTTTAAAATAAGAAATTGTTTTCTTAGTTTAGAAAAAATTTCTTTATTTCTATTTTAGAAATGTTGGTTGTTATAATGAGAATAAAATTATTTATACTAATATTCATGCATGGAATAGCCTGAGAAAACCATATAATATTTAATTATCCATAATTAACAAATAACTGAGATCAGGAAATTTGAATTCTTGTATTATAGTCTGCCACTATAAAAATCAGTACAAAATTTCCTATTCCTATGGCTTCTATTTCTATATCTTCTTTTTATTTTCCTATTCTTATTCTTTCTTTTGGTCCTGGTTTCTCCCTTATATATCAAAATTGGGAGAAGCAACAAGCTTCAAACCATTACATTTAAACTCTTCATAACTAAACATTTTTTGGATAATTAAAGGATAACTTAATTAAAACATTAAAAAAATTTCATAAAGTTTTTGTGACAAGCCTGAAAATAGCACACAATAATGAAATATGGGAATAGTCAGTGGATGTGAGTAAGCCCTTTATCATTACTATATGAGTAGAAACCCATGACCCTTAGGTTTGGCAAGATTCTACTTTAAGTAAGGGGTCCACTCCACATTAATTGGTGTGTGTTTGACTGCATCAATCATCCAATGTCTTCAAGTATGTATTCTCCCATTGGTACACCTCGTAATCACTTAGCCATTTGAATCTCTGGACTGTTGCTATATTTTTAAGGTGATCCTTTCATCTCTTATCATTCATAGCCCATACCTCTATAACAAACTTTGAATATCTAACATCTAGGGAAATAATCTTATACAAGAACAAATTGAAACTCTAAATACTTGTATCTTTTGCTTCCTTCATATGGGACACAATTGTGGGAACTATTTGGTAGAACTCACTCTTCCAATCATTGAAGTCTTTGATCTATTTGTCCTTGTCCAAGATGTGGGGTATGATCCAGTGTTGAAATGTATGAAAAGAGTCTATTTAGGCCCTCACCCTTTGTTCTTCACCTATAATGTACCATATTTCTTCAATGACTATTGTTATAGCTTTTTCAGTTCCCATTATTGTCTAAGGAGTGGACAAGTCCCTATGTATAACTTTGCACAATGTAAATAGAGTGTGATGGACTAGTTGCCATCTTTTCGACAAAGCGTCCAACTTGGGTTTGTTTTATTTAAATATTTTTTTCATATTTAATATAAGGACTCATATCCTTGTGTAGGATGAAAATGGAATCAAGCAAACTAAGACCTAATACCACTCTAATGCACACATTGGAATAGAAAAGAGCCTAAGGAGATGATTCACTTTGACTACTTCCAAAAGAGAGAAAGAGAATAAAGGAATATATTTAGGGTTTCTATTCCATTTTTACTATGAAGAGATGTTCCAAATGTAATGAAATGGTAAACTATGCTAAGGGAGATAAGCAAAAATGTAGATGTAAACTGTAATACTGAAAATTATAGATCTGAAACTGAGACATTGAGTAAAGAGAAGAAAAAGGAATACAGATGTGCACCTATCACCAAAATTTGAGGTTGACTGAGAAGGACTAGAGCACCATGCGCTAGTCTTCGATACTACATAGAGATGCCCTTCTTGAAATCAGGTCATGAAACTCTGCACTGTTGAACTACCACAAAATTCTACAAAACACAAAGGACTAGGACACCACACCTTGGTCCTCGACCAAGGCACCATTTCCTAGTCTTAGAAAATTGAGATCTTCTTTTGATACTAAGTCTCTACCTATGTGTTTCATTTATCCAAAAGATTGTGTGTCTGTCAAATCTTTGTACCTGCACCTACAATTTGAAAAATGGTGTCTAGGTGGCTATATAGGGGTTTTTTCTTAATCAAACCCCTTGTTTTGGTGATTTCCACCTCCACAAGTAGCTATTAATGTACTAAAAATGTGTGTGCAATAATCTTGTGTGTGTGCAAGATATTAAATGAACAAGAAAGTAAATCTAAAGTTCTACCCTACACTTTGGAGACTAAACCCTAAATGAGTGTAAATATAAATACTTCAAATCACAAATGCAATAATGGATCTAAATCATGAAGCTAAATCTGAAAACGATTGTTATGAAACTTATTACAAAGATATGAAAACAACATGAAATCATACCAAACCCTGAGGGAGAGGTACAAGCCAATCAACAGTCAGTGATCTCCTATTATTCTTCAATATCTTCAAAGTCCAATTGATTATGAAAATCATTGATGTAAAATTGATAAATGCTTGATTTTGTAATTGAAGACTTCACTTAAACCTGCACTTTTACTCATAAGAGGCTCTGTCAAACTCGCTAGATGGGTCCTTCAAATGAGGAAATAGAAGGCTATATGTATGAAACCCTAACTTTGTTTTTTTACCATAGGCTGACCTAGAAACAATATGATTTCACAATCCTTTGGATTTAAACATAAAAATACAACCAAAACATGATCCCAAAATTTGGGGATAAAAAGTAGGGACCAAGAGCCATCACATCAGTCTGACCAAATTTTTCCTAAATTTTTAGGGAAGCAAGGTATCATGATTCTAAAGACAATTCCAAAAGGATGTGATGATTCAAGGTGTTTAGATATGAAAAATTAGGCCTTGAAGGTCGAAATAGGACATGATTAGGGCTTTTCATGAATTAATTATTTGAAAGAATAAAATAAAAAGTGGCACACTAAGGGCTAAGGGCCCAGTTTTATGATGTGTGAAGTGATGAAAGAAGACTTAAGATTTAATTAATTAATAAAATTCTTAAAGAGAATTTGAAATACAAGAAGAAAAAACACTAAGGTGGGTGGTAACCTAAGTATGGAATTTTACCACCTAATTAAGAGTGTACAATTTACAACACTACATTTAGCCCCCACTTTAGCAACCATATGACACTATGTGCATATGAAAGCTAAAGTACCAAGAAGTAAACATTTCATGAAAAAGGATATATCCATAAGGTGTCAAGCGAAGCCCCCAGTGGTATTTACAGTACACTATTAGGAATCGCATCCTACAAAACCACATTGTTAGATAAAATAAAATAAAATCACCTAAATGTTTACTAGGGAAGTGATGAAATTCAAGGGTAGCTGTATCCCCCCATATTTCAGTATGCTAATTAGTGAGGTGAAATAGGGTATCATGTTCACCACATTGAATTGTGAGAAAAGTGATGACAAATGCTCTCAATGAAGCTCCATACAAGATCAATGCACATCATGGAACATCTGGTAAGAAAGAGGACTGGATCATGATTCCAACATAATCAATGGTATAGAATTAGAGTTCTCTAGCTCAAGATATGAATGATTTATTAGAAAAAGTAGGATTAGGGTTTTGAAAAGCATATACCTCTTAAATAGTGAAAATGAAACTTTCATTTGTCACTTTCACACTATTTATCTCATTTGCAATAGAGGAGCCCACATAGCACGCAAAATGCCTCAAAGACAACTTGAGACACCCACATATGTAGAGATCCTATGAGAGTCTATGATCACAAATCACCTGCTTGATGAGGTGGATCCACTGAACCACTTGTGTATTTTTTGTTGATTTTTAGTTGAGTGAGTTTGACTTTTTCAATAAGTAGGAAAGTGTGATTTCATATGTGACTCCAATAGGGCGCCATGGTTCCATTTGGGTGCCATGGTCATTATTGGGCAACCTAGTCCTTCTATGGCACCATGGTCCCTCTGGGGCACCCTGGTCCTTCCATGGCACCTTGATCCCTAGATAGGGTGACCAAGGGTAGTCATAGAATCAAGCTTTAGAGACTGAGTTGATTGAATGAATTTTGGAAACTGAGTACTAATTTTTTATTGTTGATTTGCAGAGGTTTCCATCCATGCGAGAGCATACTTCTAGACATACACATCAAATCTGTAGAATCAAATTCCATGATTGTCACAGGAAGACAAAGAGCTTCTTTAGGTAGTAGGCTTGTGGTACATATGTAACATGCCATCAATTAAGTTCAATCCAGCGATGCTTATGACACTTATGGAGAGATAGGATGTGGATACCTCTACATTTGTCCTACCCATGGGGGAGATAATGGTCACCTTAGAGGATGTATACCATATATATTGAGACTTCTCATTAGAGAATATATAGTGAGATATCAAATGGATTGCTCACCGCCATCATTTAGGAGAGAGAAGATATATTGTATCGGACGAGTGATGTGTAGAGAGATGAGGGGTTGGCTATTGATCTATTGGTTACTAGAGTATGTTTATGGCAAGAGGAGTAGTTTGATGACATACACCCTTCTACAAATCTAGATGTTTGATCACATCACATGTACCAGGCTAGCACAATTACCAATTGATGTGAATATTGATGTGCCTATATCTTATGCTTACCCACTTACCAGCCCATGGAAGAATGGTTATTTTTTGTCTTAGAGAGTTATGATAGACATATTGATGTCAAATGACATTGTTTGGAGACATATCGGTGGATGGCCACTTGGCCAAACCAGCATAGATAGCATTGCCTTATGTAGAGGAACCACCTCCTAGAGGGTTGCCATAGTTACATCATAGTCCCATTCTTCCACTGAGTTAGGTGGCAATTCAAGCTAGAGAAGGGTATTCCTCTAGATATCTTGATCTACATTCCACACTCTCATGCTACCATGCAACTAGGAGCATTTCTTAGGCCTATCGGTGATGATGTAGAGATGACACATTTAGATGATGAGGAGAGGGATATCAAGGTTATTTTTAATGATGATGTAGGGGCTATAGGACTTACCCCAGAGCTATATTTCCTTTTAGAATATCTGAGGGGTAACCCTGGTCCATGGATGAGAGATCAATTCCACTAGCAAGGATGACAAGGTATCTAAGGATTAGAGTGGTACAAATGCACAGGATCACAAGGATGAGGAAGAGGACGAGGAGGGAGAGAAAAAAGAGATAGGAGATGATGATGATGATGATGATGACTAAGATATAGGTGGGGAGGGAGGACAAGGAGAGGACGATGAGGAGGATGATGCTCCCCATCACCTAGGAGATAACACCATAGCCATGGATCTGCCACTAGTAGAGGCTAGAGGAGAGGAGGCAGACCCAATGAGGCCTGTCTCAAGCTTTTGCCAATCATCTCCAATAGTACCATGTTCTGAGGTAGAGAGAGACTAGGGTAGCAACATCATATACAAAATAATGTATGTATATTTCTTTGATTAAAAGTAACAAATTTGGAAATGTACATGTATGTCTAATTTAATTTTTATGTGATTGATTTCTCAATACTCCATGATTAAATTGATACATGTGTGATCTAATTAAATAACTAAGTACTTAATTAAATATAGTATTTGATGATGTGTTTAAGTTAAAAACTGCATAACTAATGTGATCTAATTAAGGGTTTAATTAAACACAACATGATGTATCTTAACCTAAGGACAAAAAAAAATTGCATGATAAGCTAGTATAAGAAAATATAAATTCTTAAAAATTTACACAATGAATTCAAGACAATCAAGACTTTAAAAGATGTTTGTCAAGATCAAAGCAATACAGACCAAATAATAATAATTTAATACTACATTCTTTAATGAAGACATGCTAACACATCATACAATTTTAAGATTAAAGAGAAAGATAGAAAATAAAAGAATTTAGGCATAGTGTCTACGAAGATGCATAGTATTTATGGGTTCCTTAAGAGGCACAACTTCCATATCCACTATTTTGTAAGAACCTGACCCATAGACCTCAGTGATGATGTATGGCCCAAGCTAATTCAAGCTAAACTTTCCTTTTTCTTCAAGTAAAGCATTCACATTACGTTGATTCTCATAGAGCATTGAATCACCCACAAAGAAGGAATGTTGAATAGACTTATCATTGTGACTTTGTTGTAAGGACTTGTGATATGCTTGAATATGCTCAAGATAATTTATGTACTATTCATCAAGCATTTCAAGTTGTTGAAGGCATTATTTCCAATAATAGTCATGGTCGACTATCCCCTTAAGAGAAATTATCAGCAAGGGAATCTCTAACTCTAAAGCCATAATAGCATCAACACCATAAACCAGATTGTAAGGAGTAGTACCCATGGCTATGTGAACACTTGTTCGATGGGCCCAAAGGGTGTAGGTCAATTGAGTATGACAATCCTTACCATGCTTTTTTATAGTCTTACAAAGGATTTACTCAATAATCCTATTAGAGAATTCGACTTGACCATTAGATTGAGGATAATAATGTTGGCATTGTGTTGTCATTGATGTCAACTGATAAAGCATGTTACCAGTATAGAAGCACAACTAGTATGGTTTAATAGTTGATGTGTAATCATTAATGTCAACTACTCTAGTAGGTTATCAATATAGTCTATCACCAGTAAGGAGAGGATGTCAACTGGTAAGTGATGTATTGATAATGTATGGTTGCTAACTTGTGAGCATGTATAAACATGGAGAAGATAAATTGACAAAGTGTACGGTTGCCAACTGGCAAGTTGCTAACCAATGTACAAGCAAGGTGAGAAAAATTCTTGGATATTGATTGTGATGAAGAAGTAAGATGTTCTCAAGAATCACATCAACACCAAAGGAGAAGTATGTACAGGTCACCAGTATATTATGTGGATGTCAATCAACAGGAATCCCACCAGATAAAGATGCAGTCACCATTTGAAGAGATGACTGATAGTGAATGTGCCCCAATCGGATCACATGTGCCTATTTGAAGATATGCTGCTCAAATAGGGAAGCCACATTGGTGTAATGCAGGATGCAGATGACAAGGATCCACTCCCACTGGCAGATGATTGAAGGTTCACACCGGATCTACCAGTGAATCACAAAGATACCTCAAGTGCATGAAATCAGAAATGTGCATCAGATAAGAAAGAATTGGCATGCTATGCTACCGGGACAGAAAAATAAAAGTAAAGAATTGATGGGTTGGTCACCTTGACAAACTAGTTGAGATGATGTCTGGGTTGATGATGAAGAAGGCAAATTTGGAACAATACATACATAGGACATTGCTAGATTGTAGATGGATTTTATTGAAGGTTGATGACATGGTGTCATCAAGGTGGTTACCAGTAAGTATGTCCACTAGTAAAGTTGACAAGGTGTATAAGTGAAAGGCTCCCATATGTTGAAGATGTGCATGAGGTAGTTTGGCAAGTGTGATGACTGATTTAGTGGCTCTCACTTGATGAAGAGAAGTGCACACATGATGGTTAACCAGCAAAGTGAGAGATACCAACAGGGTTAGAGAACCTAAAGAAAAGAAGGACCAGTTGTGTGCTTGGTCGGAGTTCCTATCCAAACTGACATAACCAACCTAGCAAAGGTGGATGCCATTAAAGGGGCCACATGGAGGTGAATTGGCATGCATGCACAAGATGGTGAAAGTGTTGTCAATGAGGTAGGTGATAACTGTTCGACATTAATGTCGATAGCGTGTTTCATGGGTCGAAGAGAAGAAGAGTGCAGCTCAAGACTGATCATAAGATAGAGATCTGATTTGATGACTTCATAATTGAAGTCGAGTGTCTAGGTGCAGACTGAAGAAGAACCTGTGTTTGTTAAACTTAGCAAATGTGTATTGAAAGACATGGGTTTGGTGGGGTTTGATTGTTCCATTGCAGGCAGTCAAACTATGGACAAAGATCTGATTGGATTTGGCTTGCCTTGAGGTCGATGAAGAAACCCAAACCGCTTGAAGTTTGAATTGGTTCTTGGTGGGAAGAATTGTTTATAAATATGAAAGTATAAATCAATGAAGAAGGTGCTGAAGGAGAGAGAGTGGTGCTCCTAGTAAAGAAGTGAAGTCAGTCAAGTGCTTAATGAGAAGAAGAAGAAGAGACTGAGTGTGAGAGAGAACAAGGTTGAAGAGTTCAATCAGAAATAGTGTGGCAACCGATAGTCTACCATTAAGTCTAAGAGAGGAGTATACCAGTGGTGACTAAATCGGCAGAGAAGAGGCAAAGAGGATTGCAAAAAAGAGAAGAGCACAATGAGAAATGGAAGAGAACTGGTAAGCTAAGTACCAACAGGAATCAGAAAGTGAATATCTAATTGAGTGAAGAAGACTAGTGGTGATAAGAAATAGTGTAACAAAGAGGAAGGAGAACCGGAAGAGATCAGAACTATCAAAGAAGAAGAAGAGGTTGAACCAGTAAGGTTGCAACAGTGAGAGGGTAAGCAGAGATCTGGTAGTGAATTGGATAGAGGATCCGGTGAAGAGATTTACAGAAGTGTTACAAAATTCATTTGTAACAAGGCTATTACTTTTGTAATTTATTATGTTCATTAAAGATCACTGACCTTGCAAGGGTTGGTGCTCCTTGGGTTGGTGCCCTAAACATTGTAATTATATTTCCATAATGAGGCTGGATTGGAGCAGTAGACTCCAGTAGCATTTCTCACTGATGTTTTTCCCATCTTGGGTTTTCCTCATACATCTGGTCTTATGTGATGTCCCTTTCATGTGTGATTGCATTTGTGTTAGTCTCCCATCTAACCAGTAAGTTTGTCTTCTATTAGATTTGTTAACTGGTATACACACATAGGATAGAAAAAGGAAAAGTTTGTAAATCACTGATTCACTCCCCCTCTCGTCGCACATTGAGTCTAACAAATAAGGTGTTGAAAACAAATGTTGAATATGATCTTTCTTGAGGAATTCCTTCATATCTTTGTTCTTTAATGAATTCCCATTATCAGAGATCAAAATGGAAGGTATACCAAATTGAGAAATAGTGTTGTCTAGGATAAACTGATAGATCACTTCAATGGTAGTAGATCGAAGAGGAACTGCTTCTACCCACTTCATAAAATAATTTGTAGTGGTTAAGATGAAAGTATGTCTTTGGGATGAAGGAGGGGAGAATTTATGAATGACCTCCAAACCCCATAAGGAAAAGGGCCAAGAAGCCACCTGTGACCTAAGTTATTATGTAAGAGCATGGATCAAATTGTTATGTTGTTGACATTGATGAAACTTCTTAACAAACATAAAAGAGTCTTTTTCCATGGTTTTCCAATAACATCCCATTCGGAGAAACCTTTGAACTAAGGATTTGCCCCCAAAATTAACCCACAAGCACTTTAATGTTCCTCCTCAAGAGAAATCAGGATCTTAGTTTTGTTAAGATAATGGAGGAGAAGACCATTATAACCTCTTCTATAAAGAACATTAGAAAGGATAATGTATTTCATGGCTAACTTATGAACCCTATCTCTATCATTCTTACTTGTGGAATCTAGGAATGTGCCATTGGTTAAATATCTCAAGATATGTGAATACCACTCATCAGAATCTATAGCACTATTAGGATTCCCAAAGATACTGAGAGGGAGGGTTGAATCAGTATCTAACCGGTTAGTGGATTTTCTAAACTTATTAAATGAATTACATGCGAAAACAATGTACCAGTAAACTAGAAATAATGCAATAAATAAGATCAGTAAACACAACATAGAAAGCACACCATAACACAATATTTTTAACGAGGAAACCCGGTGTGAACCTCGGTGGGATTTGTGACCCACAATATTCGCTCACTAGCCAATAAGTAAATATTACTGATACAATAGGGGCCTGCACATGTAGGAAGGCCAACTGCCTAAAGCTCACTGCTTAAATACAAAAAGGGAAGTCTCACTGACTTACAAAAGTGGATTATGTAAATCCAATGTCATGTACTACTTCGGTTCAGCATCTGCTATGCCAGGTTCAGTACCAATTTAAGATCATACAACTTCCAAAACCCTATTCCAAAATCTACCTTAATATTTGCATCTGCCTATTACATTCCTTCCATGCATTTTCACTACTTACAAATGATTTACAAGATCTCATACTTATATGAGTCCTAATACAATTCACCTTGTTGGCTTACAAAAAGATTTTATAATTAAATACAAAATCCAATAAACAAAATCTTGTCAGCTAGGGTACCGGTAAACATCTTTGCCACTGCCGCTGCTGG
The DNA here is from genome assembly GCF_030272615.1 of Cryptomeria japonica. NCBI lineage: Eukaryota > Viridiplantae > Streptophyta > Pinopsida > Cupressales > Cupressaceae > Cryptomeria > Cryptomeria japonica. The sequence continues at coordinate 274,733,228 of NC_081406.1, forward strand.
TGTCTATGCCTATTTTGGTGTCTGTCGGTGCCATTGGATTGTAAGGTTTCCATCAAGGACAATACCTTCAATCACTTACAATTTCTCATTAGAGTGTGCATTTTCTTTTTCGGTGTCTTAAGTCCTTGAACAAGAGCCTCAGAAATCTCTTTTCTCAAAGAGATGAGGATATCTAGTTTAGGACCTAGTCTGCACTTTAGTTCCTTTGCCTTAAATTTTAATCTTTCCTTATCTTTTTCAAGTTTTTCTATATTCTCTTCAAATCCTGCAATTTCTTGTTCTACTACCAATATTGAATCTGATGAACCTATTAAATTATCAGCAATGCCATTGATTTCCTTTTGAGCTCTGTTGATCTCTTTATCTATATCCTTTGTCAAAATGTTTTCCTTACATGTATCTTAGTACAATTTCTTGAAGTCCAAAATTGTCTTGCCTAGTATCGGTAATAATGTATCCATATGTTCCTTATTCTTCTTGACTGTCTCCTCAAAGAATTTTTCCTTCTCTTTATTCATTTTCTCTTTGAAAGTCTCCTCATTGATTTGATCAATTGTTAGAAGATCACCGGTTATGTATTTAGACAATGTGTCTAATTTGTCTAAAGAATCTTTATTCTCTATGTTACACTTGGGTGCAATCATCTTCAAAATTGGTATGGTGTCATCAATTGCCTTATATGCAAGTGCATTGCAATGAGTTATTTTCTTAATTGAATCTAGCAATACCTCTGTCATATTAGTTGGTCTAAATTCAGTCATGGAGATTCTAGATGACTGTCCAACTACCTTCACAATTTGTAATCCATCAGTGGTAGTAATAGCTTTTATTTCCTCTTTGTCTGGAGGGCCAGTTTCTGTTTGCATTTCAACTACCAAAGGTTTAGGTTTTTCAATTAATGTCAGTGGCACAGTCTTTGTATGTACCTATGAATGAACCTATTTCTCTACCTATTTCTCTATATGTGTCTCTGTCGGTTTCTTTGTGCTCTCTACTGATGATTTCTCTGATGGTGCCTCTAATAATTTTACAGTGGTATCCAATGCCGATTTTTTTGATTGTGACTCTATGTTTACCTCTAAAATATCTACAACCGGTATCTCAATAGATTTTTCATTGCTCATTAGATACATCAGTATGTACACCAGTGGTATCTTCTTTTCCTGTATCTATTGTCTATTCAGTTTGTTGCCCAGTCCCAATTTCAATGTTTCCAAATGTATCCTCAATGTTTGTCTCAACTGTAGTGTCTTCTACCAGTGACTCAGTTGCCACATCTCTTTTCTCACTTGTTTCCTTGTCAACCACAATGCTCACTTCATGTGTATCAATATTCATTGTATACAACACCTCAGAATTAGGATTTGTGTCCTCATGTGTTGTCTCCATACTCTCTGTTGCCAGTGGTGTATCAACATTTTGTGCTGGTGGAGTATCAGAAGGAGGTGGGGGTAAGTTATCTGTTATCTTTATGCTCAGAGGTCCACTTACCTTACCTTTACCTTTATCCTTTTCCTTTTGATAGACTTTAAAATTCTTTGGTCATTCAAGCTCTTCTTGTTTCTCCTTTTCAATAAAGAATATATCCCACTTGTCTGTAGTTTCTTTTGATATCTCATTTACTCTACTTTCCATTAGTGCTACATGTTGGTGACCAGTTGAAAATATTGTCCAGTTAGCCTCACTTATTAATTCATCTATCTCTTGTGTTGAGTTCACTTGGTGAACTGCAAGTAGTTTTTCTATCTTGATCTTTTTATCCAATTCAACAATTGCTACCCTTCTTTCTTCTAACCTTCTATACATGTCATTGGGTATATCATCTACAATTTCCATCAAAAAATTCTGATAGATATAAAGGCGTAAAATAACACTATTTTCTATACTTTCTTTTTCATCATTTGAAAGTGTGTTATACAACTTGCTGATATTTGATAATTTTCCATCTTTAGTTATCTCATTCAAAAGTTTGTCCAAAGGAGGGACAACTTGTTTTTCTTTCCTTTTCTTTGGTATCAACTTCTTTGTCCGAGGCCTAACTGCCTAGTGTTTCTGTCTTGTTCTCTTAGGTGTAGGAGCAGGTACCAGTGAAGGTTTCCTTTTCCTTACTACCCTTTTAAATTTTGCTGGTATTTCAGTGTCAGAGGAGGTAGCAACCAGTGAAAGATGTGCTTCCGGTTGTAGTCCTTCCAAGTAACTCTCCTTAATACGAGTTTTATTCAATACATTTTCCTTGATTGCTTTTGCCTGCCTTGTTCCTTTTCTAACTATCTGTTCAGTTTTCTTTATTCTTTTCTAAGATTGAATATTGCTTTCAATTGTTTCCGCATTTCCAAATATTTTTTTTGTTGGTTCTTTAGGGGCTTCTAAGAGGGCTTTTACATAAGTTTCAATTATGTTCTCATCAGCCTCATATCCCATCTCTGTAACCCAAATAGTCCTCAGAACCACTGCCTCTATCTAGATCTCATCCTTCTTTATCACAAAGCATATCTCCTTTTGATATTTGTCAACAATAGCTTGAGATATCCATATCCTTGTTTTCATTCTAGCCTTTAGTGCCTAAAAATATTCATTTATGTTCTTTTCTTTGTCATCTCCCATGTTGTTTAGAATGTCCAGTAGTTTTTTTCCTACTGGTATGTCAAAACCAAAATCCTTTCTACCAATACCGGGTACTTCCTTGGTAATATATAAAATCAAACATACAAGTAGGTTTCCAAATATGAAATTCCATTTCTTGTCCCCTTTGATTTTCTTTAGATTGTCTATCAGTTCATCCTTCAACCATTCACATATTGCAATCTTTGCATTGTTGTTTACCAAGTCATAAGCACTTTTGATACATAAGCTAGAAATAGAGTTTAATATGTTGGCATGAGTAGCCTTATATCCAAGAATCATGCTAATGAACCTTACATTTATGTCCTTTACATCATTTACTCTCAGGGATCTCTTGTCAAAGGTTGCACTGGTTAGGGTCATTACAGTGTCATTAGGGACCTTTTTCCCTTTTTTAGGTCTACTACCGGTGGAAGGTAAGCCTATCACTGCCCTAACTGCCTCTTTGGTTATCTTGTGAATTGAATCCAACCAAAAGAACTCCCCATGAACTCTACTTAACACTATCCTTATAACATCCTTGGGAAAATCAAGAATATTGAGAATTTCCACAAAACCTAGGGTTTCAACTATCTTATGTTCCGATTTAACATTTCCATTTACATCACATATAACAGTCCTGTACATGTTCTTAATTTCATCATCTCCTAGTTCTTCTATATGACAATATATGTAGATTCTAGGATCCTCAACATAAGCAACTCCTTTGGGTATTTTTGAAAAAGCTCCCAGGGTATCATCTTTCTTCACAATTTTGGGAATAATTTTAAATACAGGCCTAGGGTGCTTAACAACCTTAATTATGGTAGGGTTTGCAATGAATTTAGGTGTAGAGGAGGAAGCCATTGTTATAAATACCTTAATCTACCTTTAGGTATAAGTGCTTGAATTATTTTCAACACTTCTTGTTGTGGATGCCTTCGCTCGAGATTTCCGTGCCCTAAGGAAGTTTGAATGCTTGGTGATTGAAAAGAGAGCCAAAACATTTGCTTTATAATATCATTTCCTTCAACTACCACATTTAATTCTTGTCGGTTAAGTCAAACTTAACACATCTGCCAATATAGAAGTATTTCAACTTCTCACCACCGACCGAGGGAAAATTAGCATGTTTTTCAATTTGTTACCATACCCCCAAAAGGTTTCTTTTCAGTTAGATGAAGAATCTCCTGCCAGTGGAGTGATACTCTATTCTACCAGTGAAGGAATAACTTCATTAACATTCACATCTGACTTTCTGATCCTTTGTTTTGAAAATTCTTGCTTTACTTCTTCAATCTTCTCTTTACCTTTTAAACTGGGTCCTTTGTTATTTGTCGGTGATGCCTTACTTCTACAAAAAAATTCAATATGTCCAATCTTGTTACAAGCATAACAAGTCACATTGTTTTTCTGAATAGCTTTTCCATATCCTATGCTGGTATGTGTTCTGCATTGATTAGATAAGTGTCCAAATCTTCCAAAAACATAACATCTTACATTCATTCTGTAATTTTCTGAATTATGACCAACTTTGTTGCATTTAGAACATTGATCGGTGGGTGCATTGGTGTTTTGATAGTTTCTAGATATACACTAATTTTCTCTATGACCATACTTGTTATAGTTAAAGCATTTCCCATTAAATTTGTAGGCATTAGGTTGTCTTACCGGTTTACTATGATCATGATTGTTTGCAGTACCAGAGCTTTCACCAACTTCAAAGCCAAAGCCATTTGTATCTCCATTAGGTTTCTAATTTTTTAGCATGTCATCAAGTTCTTATGAACTTTTCTTGAATTTCTCCTTGTGTTGATTTGCAGTAGCCAACTCATTTTCTAAGAAATCTTTCTGTCTCATAAGTTCAGTTTTATCATGCTCCAAGTGAATTATATCTATCTTCAACATATCATTTTCATGACTGAGTCTTAGATTTTCATTACTAGCATCATTGATTCTCCTAGCCAAGTCAGCTTCATTCTTCTTTTGGTCTTCAATGTCTTTACAAAACCTCATAGTCATATCTTGCATTTCATTCCTCAAGGTCATGTTATCTTGCTTCATCTTGCTTACAAGATCATTAAGAGTTTCTTTTTCATCATCATCACTCTGTATCTTCTCATGAAGTTCTCTTCATTTGTTCCTAGCAATAGTGAGATTTTCCTGAAGTCCTTGAATGATTTCCTATGCAGCCTTCAAATCATCTTCAAGTTTCATATTCTTCAATTTTTCTACATCATAGTCTGAAAGAGTTGTTTCCAATTGCTTTCTCAAGTATTCCATCTGTACTGGTGACAGAATCTTCCTCAAGTTGTTAGGATTTTTAAAATAGAGGACCAAGCTCTGATACCAATTGTTAGGATTCCCAAAGATACTGATTCACCCCCCCTCTCAGTATCTTTGGGAATCCTAACAAGCACAACAATAAGTCACATCACTAGGACTATCATAAATAGCTGAAGAAGAAAGGTTATGAATGACAAAGTTAATGTCGAACATAAGATCCTCTAGGGATACAAGGGAAGAAAAACATGTCATTGCATCATGATGTTGATTATCCATTCAAGGGATAGGCTCCATGGTGTAAAAGGTGATTTTTTCCAAAAAGGATATAGCCAAGTCACATTATTGTGATAGCTTATCTTGCTTGGCTTGATATACCCCCATAACTTGTCTAATAATCAATTAGCAGTCACCATAGATCTGTATATGTTTGATATTCAAAGCTAAGGCTTCTTTAAGACTTTGTATAAGGGATTCATACTCAACAATGTTGTTGGTACATAGGAAGTTGAGATGGCAAGACAAAGGAATAGGTTTTCTAATTGGAGATATTAAATAACACATGCCCCCAAACTTGTATGACACCTAGAGCCATCAAAGTATAACTTCCAAGTCTTATTAATGTTAATAGAAAGGAAAAATTCATTAGGGAAAGATTCCTAATTAGGTAATGTAAGAGATGAAAGCAGGTCTCCTACATGGTCAATCAATGCTTACCCTTTAATTTTCTTTTGAGAGACAAAATTAAGGTCAATTCCACTAAACATCATAACCCATTTTTCTAGATGTCCTGAAAGATCTGTTTTAGAAAAAGAGATGTTTTAAAGGATCAAATTTGATGATAACTTGAACCTCAATATTCAAAAGGTAATGTCTCAACTTTTGAGTTGCAAAGAAAAGAGCAAAGCATTGCCTTTCTATCACAATATATTAGATCTCATAATTGAGTAAAGTGCGGCTTATATAATAAAGAATTCATTCTTTGCCATCACTATTATGGTGTGCTTGTAAAGTTGTGATAGCATGAGAAGAAGTTACGTATAGAAGAAAAGGTTTAGTAGGAACAATAGCTTGTAGTTTTTCCTTGCAAACTTCTTAATTGGGAAATATTTTAGGGGGTGGCATGTTAACTATGGTATTTATTTTCTTTGTATCCACCTCAATACCTTGATACAAGACTATGAACCCTAATAGTTTTCCACTATCCACACCAAAAATACATTTTCAAGGGTTCAAGTGCATGTTGTATTTATGAATTCTTTTGAAGACCTGACAAAGGATCTTAGCATGGTCTTGACAAAATATAAACTTGGCTAAGATGTCATCAACGTAGTCTTCCAAAATTTGGTGCATGTAATCATGAAAGATAAGAGTAATAGCACATTGATAGGTCAAGCCTACATTTTTCAACCAAAAAGGCATCACAACCCAACAAAACGTGCCCCAAGGGGTGGTGAAAGTAGTTTTTAATTGACCTTGAGGATTAATGAAAAATTGATTATATCCTGAGAAACCATCCATGAAAGATAACAAATCATGATCGTAGTAGAATCTACTATCATATCAATGTTCAGAAGTGGAAAATGTTAGGAATCCCACAGATACTGAGAGGGGGGGTGAATCAGTATCTAACCGGTAATTAGAATTTCTTATTTTAAAACATGCAAAACATATTATAATAGTGTATCGGTATGCAAGAAATAATGTAATAAACAAAATTAAGAACATCCACATGAAAAGCACACCATAACACAAGGATTTAACGAGGAAACCCAATGTGGGAAAAACCTCGGTGGGATTTGTGACCCACAATATTCACTCACTGGCCAATAAGAGAATATTACTTACAATAGGGGCCTGCACATGCAGGAAGGCCAATTGCCTCGAGCTTATTGCTCAATGGAAAGTCTCACTGACTTACAATGTGGATTATACAAATCCAATATCTTGTACTACTTTACAATAGCATCTATAATGCCTGATCTAATACCGGTTGCTGCTCTGCTTCTTACATAAACCCTTCAACCTATATTTTGCATAATAGGTATTCCTTAATATTTCGCATACATCATTTTCTTCACTTACTTCCTTACTTAAAAAATGTCTACAATGATCTCTTTTATATATAAGAGTCATTTTACAACATGTCAAGTCGGCTTACAAAGTTTTCCAATAATAAACAAAATATAATATAACAAAATCATGTCAGCCTTTGTGTCAGTATACTTCCTTTCTTTGTGCCAATGTCGGTGTCCTGAGTGCCGGTGTAGAGTGTGATCTGCTAATGCCAGTGCACTAATTTGTCGTTGTAATGCCTTACCGATGCCATAGGATTGCAAGGTTGCTATCAATGACAAAACCTTCAATCACTTACAATGTCTCATTGGAGTGTGCATATGCCAACAATCTCCCCCTTTGGCATTGATGGCAACACTCATGATAAATTTCAAAAGTGTATCCAAAAATGTGAAGTCCAAAAATGTGTGTGCTCCCCTTGAGCATATGATTCTCTCATCCCACTACTCCCCCTTTGGCATCAATGACAAAGGTTGTCAAGATGTTAGTGGAGTTTTTAGTTTCAATCTTGTAACTGGGTAGTTACAATTTGAAATAGATCTGCCAAAATCAAGTTTATACTCTCCATAAACTTTTTACTATCTCTTATTGTTGTCTTTGTTCTCTTAACTGTATCAGTGAGATGTTGCAAATGCTTTGCTGGTGTTTTCTATCCCTATATTAGTGCCTCAAATACTTCCTTTTGCAGTGATGCTAGATAGTCCAATCTTAGACTCAATTTTAATCTTAGATGTTTTGCCTTATTTACTATTCTCTCTTTTTCTGTTTCTAATTTAAGTAATTCTTCTTCAAAATTTGTTACCTTCTCTTCAAAAACTGATAGTGTATCAGGTGAGTTAACAAAATTATCTACAAGTTTATTGATTTCATCCTGTACCTTGCTCATCTTTTTATCTATATCTACAGTCAAAGAGTTTGTCTTACAGGTGTCTTTGTATGGAGTCTTGTACTCTTTCAATAAATTATTCTCGTAGAAGTGTGTCAAAATCTCTGTTACACTTCTTTATTTGCTCATCAAAGAATTCTGCTTTTCAATTTCTACTTTATCCTTCAATGTCTCTTCCTTTATTTTCTCAATGTTTTATGTGATATATTTACACAAGGTATCAAGTTGTCCTAAAGAATCTTTATTGTCTATATTACAGTTAGGAGCAATTACCTTCAAAATTGGTATGGTATCATCTATTGCCTTATAAGCTTGTGAGCTGCAGTTTGTTATCTTTTTAATTGAATCTAATAGTACCTCAGTCACATTAGTTGATTTGTAGCCTAATGATGAACCTAGATTCTGAGTACTGCCAGTGGAAGTAACCAAGCTTGTATTGACCTTTGGTAGGTCTGTTTGTGTCTACATTTCCTTAAGCAATGGTTTTTTTGCTTCTCCAGTTGCTGGTGGCACTGTTTCCTTCTATTCCTGTTCCTGTTCAGGAGCCTTTTTCTCTGTTTGTTTCTCTGTTTGTTGCATTGTCTCAGTCTAAGTCTGAGTCTCTACCTTTTTCTCTTTGTCATCTGCCGGTTTCTCCTATGTGTTATCAATTTGCTCAGCTACCGGAGGCTCACTAGCCATGTCAGTCTTACCAGTTGTATCTTTGTCTACCACAATGTTGATCTTTTGAGTATCAACATCCACAGTATATAAGACTTCAAGATTAGGATTACCATCCTCTACATCCATACTCTAGGCTGCCAGTTGATCTTCTATAGCTATTGTTTTTACCGGTGGAGTAATCAAAGGAGGTGGGGGTAAGTTGTCTTTAACCTTGATACTAGGTGGTCCACCAACTTTACCTTTACCCTTGTCTCTTTCTTTTTGATATACCTTTATAGGTTTGGGGTTCCTATATTCTTCCTATTTTTCTTTTTCAACTAGGAATATATCCCAACCATTTTTTGTCTCCTCAGTCACCTCATTAACTCTTCCAACCATTAAAGCAATGTGCCGGTGTGCAGTAGAAAATACTGACCGATTGGCTTGAGCAATTAAGTCATCAATTTCTTTGGGTGAATTCACTAGATATATAGCAAGTAGCTTCTCTATCTTTATTTTCTTGTCCAGTTCTATTACTGCTTGTCTTCTTGCTTCTAGTCTCTTAAATAGTTCATCTGGAATTTCATTTACTACTTCCATCAAAAATTTATTATACATATCCATATGTAATATAACACTATTTTCTACTTGTTCTTTTTCATCAGTTGTCAGAGTGTCATATATTTTCTCTATATTCTTCAATTTGCCTTCCTCTATAATTTCATTCAATAGTATATCAAGAGGAGCCAAGTCCTTGTTTGTCCTCTTCTTCTTTTTGGGTGTCAATTTGGTGTAGCCTTTCTTAGTGGAGATCTCACTGCTTGTTGTTTTTGTCATGTCACTCTCCAAAGAAGTAACTACCGGTGATAGGTGAGTTTTAGGTTGTGGAGCTGCTAACTCATCCTCTGTTATACCGGTTTGCTTTAACACATCTTCTTTAATGGCCTTTGCTTGTCTGGAGCCTTTTCTTACAACTGCCTCAACCTTTTTCACTCTTTTCTTAGATTGTATTTGGCTTTCAATAGTTTCTGCACTACCAAATACTTCTTCTTTAGGTTCTTTAAGGGCTTCCAGAAGTGCTTTAGCACATGTTTCAATTATATGATCATCTGTTTCATAACCCATTTCTGTTACCCAAACTATCCTAGGGATGATTGCTTCCATCCAGATCTCATCCTTCTTGATTACAAAGCATATTTCATCCTTATATTTGTCAACAATCTTTTTTGATAGTCGGATTCTTTTCTTCATTTTGACCTTTAGTGCTTGAAAGAAATCATGGATATTGTTTTCCTTGTCTTCTCCCATATTATTGAATAGTTCTGTTAACTATTTTCCTACCAGTATATCATATCCAAGTTCTTTGTAGCCTATACTAGGAACCTGTTTGGTTATATGTAGCATCAGACATACTAGCAGATTTCCAAACCTGAAAGTTCCTTTCTTGTCCTTCTCAATCTTGCCTAAGTTGTCAATTAATTCATCCTTTAACCACTCACATACATCAATCTTTGCATTATCTATGACCATATCATAAGCATTCTTAATGCATAAACTTGAAACTGAATTAAGTCTATTTGCATGAGTAGCTTTATACCCTAATATCATGTTGATAAATCTCACATTAATGTCTATTACATCATTTACTCTTAAGGACCTTTTATCGGATGTGGCACCAGTTAACTGAGTAACTAGGTCATTTGAAACCTTCTTAGTTTTGTCTGGCCTTTTACCGGTGGTCAGTAACCCTGTGATAGCTTTCACAGCTTCCTTAGTGATTTTGTGAATTGCATCTAGCCAGAAAAATTCACCATGTACCCTACTTAAGACTATCCTAATCACATCCTTGGGAAATTAAGGAATGCTAAGGATCTCTGTAAATCCTAGGGTTTCAATTATCTTATGTTCATCTTTTATATTGTTGGTTTCATCACATATCATAGTTTTAAACATGGTTTTAATCTCTACATCTCCTAGTTCCTCAATGTTACAGTGAATGTAAGTTCTGGGGTCTTCAGCATAGACAACTCCCTTAGGAATTTGAGAAAAAACACCTAAGGTACCATCTTTCTTTGCTACCTCGGGAACTAATTGAAATACGGGCCTAGGTCTTTTTATGACTTTGACAATATTAGGGTTTGCTATATATTCAATTGCAGAGGAGGATGCCATGATAAAATACCTTTTACTACCTTTAGGATGGATGATTGCTTGGAGTGTTCTTGCCTCTTAGCTCAGAATCTTCGCGGTCTTTGTAAGTTTGAAATCTCGATGAAATGAAATGGAGCCAAAACCTCAAATTTATAGTGTCTTTTCACCATCTACCATATTAAATGCATGCCGAATAAGTATTCACTTAACTTTGTCTACCGGTAATAAGTAATTTCCAACTTCTTATCTCTAACCGAGGGAATAATAGTACATGTGTCATTTGATTGCCAAACCCTCAAGGAAACTTTCTTCAATTAGATGAAGAACTTCCTGCTAGTGGAGCACTGCTCTATCCTACTAGTGAAGCATTGACTAGTTCTACTGGTGGAGGAGTATTCCCAATGTTTAGATCAACTTTTCTAATCCATTGTTTTGAGAATTCTTTCTTAACCTCTTCAACTTTTTCTTTACCCTTCAAGCTAGAACTTTTGTTGTCTACCGGAGATCCTTTACTTCTAAAAATTTTTGCAATATGCCCAATCTTGTTACATGCATAACAAGTCACATTATTCTTCTGAATAGCTTTCCCATAACCTATGCCGGTATGTGTTCTGCATTGGTTAGATAAATGTCCAAATCTTCCACAAACATAACATCTCACATTCATTCTGCAATTTTCAGAGTTGTGACCAACTTTGTTGCATTTTGAACATTGACCGGTGGGTGTGTTGGTATTTTGATAATTTATAGATCTACATTCATTTGCTCTATGACCATACTTATTACATTTAAACCATTTTCTATTGAATTTATAAGCATTGGGTTGTCTTACCGATTTGTTGTGATCCTGAGTATTTGTAGTACCGGAGCTTTCACCAACTTCAAAGCCAATTCCAGAAGTGTCACCTTTAGGTTTTTGATTCTTCAGTAAGGTGCCAAGTTCCTCTGAGCTTTTCTTGAATTTTTCTTTATGTTGATTTACACTTTCTAGTTCTCTTTCTAGGACCTCTTTCTGTCTCATCAGTTCATTGGAGTCATTCTGAGTGTGCATCAGATCTATCTTCAACATGTCATTTTCATAGCTAAGTCTTGTGTTTTCATTTGCTACATCACTTAGTCTTCTAGTCAATTCTTCTTCATTCTTCTTCCTATCCTCAATCTCTTTACAAAATCTCATAGTCATATCCAGCATCTCATTCTTTGTTGTCATGTTCTCTTGTTTCAGCTTGCTTATCTGATCATTAAGTGATTCCTTTTCATCATTCTCATTCTGCAACTTTTCACAAAGTTCTCTTCTCTTATTTCTTGCAACAGTAAGATTTTCTTGAAGTGCCTAAATGATATCCTGAGCTGCCCTTAAATCATCTTCTAGTTTGATATTTTTCAATTTCTCTGCATCATAGTCTGAAAGAGCTCCTTCAAGTTGCTTCATCAGATTTTCCATCTTTACCGGTGTCAAGATTTTCCGTTGTTAGGCTTCTGAAAATAGAGGACCAGGCTCTGATACCAATTGTTAGGAATCCCACAGATACTGAGAGGGGGGGGGGTGAATCAGTATCTAACCAGTAATTAGAATTTCTTATTTTAAAACATGCAGAACATATTATAACAGTGTACCGGTATGCAAGAAATAATGTAATAAACAAAATTAAGAACATCCACATGAAAAGAACACCATAACACAAGGATTTAATGGGAAACCCAGTGTGGGAAAAACCTCAGTGGGATTTGTGACCCACAATATTCACTCACTAGCCAATAAGAGAATATTACTTACAATAGGGGCCTGCACATGTAGGAAGGCCAACTGCCTAGAGCTCACTGCTCAATGGAAAGTCTCACTGACTTACAATGTGGATTATACAAATCCAATATCTTGTACTGCTTTACAATAGTATCTATAATGCCTGATCTAGTACCAGTTGCTGCTTTGCTTCTTACATAAACCCTTCAACCTATATTTTTCATAATAGGTCTACCTTAATATTTCGCATACATCATTTTCTTCACTTACTTCCTTACTTACAAAATGTCTACAATGATCTCTTTTATATATGAGTCATTTTACAACATGTCGAGTCAGCTTACAAAGCTTTCCAATAATAAACAAAATATAATATAACAAAATCCTGTCGGCCTCTTTGTCGGTATACTTCCTTTCTTTGTGTCAGTGCTGGTGTCTTGAGTGTCGATGTAGAGTGTGATCTGCTGATGTTGGTGTACTAATTTGTTAGTGTAATGCCTTGCTGGTATAATGCCTTGCTGGTGCCATAGGATTGCAAGGTTGCCATCAATGAAAAAACCTTCAATCACTTACAATGTCTCATTGGAGTGTGCATATGCCAACAGAAAATCATCTTTCAAAGAAGCTTTATTGAGATCTTGAAAGTCAATGCACATCCTAATCTTGTTGTCAGGTTTAGCCATGGTGACAATGTTCAAAATCTAAGGGGAATAATCAATAGGGTGAATAAATCTTGCATCTAAGAGTTTTTCAATTTCAACTTTGACAAGAAAGGCTATTTTAGGATTCACCTTTCTAATTTTTTGCTTAACAAGTTTAGCATCAGGGATTAATACAATATTGTAACAATTTTAGGATCAATACCAGGCATATCAAAGTATAACCAAGAAAATATCTCAAGAAATTCATGTAGTAATTTAAAATATTCATTTTTTCTTCATTGGTTAGGCATTTCCCAATGTATATGATCTTTTTCTCATTACAAGGATCCATCTTGACATTGACAATATTACTTATAAGGAGGTTGAGTTGTTGAGGGATATCCATCGATTGAGGGAACTCCTTAATCATCTCATTATTCTTTTTGATTAATTTAGGGTCTTCCCCAAAGTATGCTTCTACATTAAAACAATAGGGAAATTCATGATTATGATGGTAATGAGGAAGACTATCACATGATCCTAGAAATTCAACCAAGGAATCATCAATTGAAAAGACATCCAAAGACAACACACTAGAATCAAAGTCAGTATTCTCAAGATAATTTAATGAAATAGACTTAGAAGAAGAGAAAATGATATTGACACTAATAGATGGTCTCTTTGAGGCTTTATTGGGTTTGAAGGGATTGTATCCAACTCCAAAAGATGTTTGACAAAAATTGTTTTCCAAAGGAACTTTTATCCCTTGTTCTTGAGCACCACAACCATTGCTATTGTATCCACTATTAGATAAGATATGGAAACTAGGACCATAGAGATTAGCCATTTCTAAGAGAGGTGGAGTCTCACATGTATAAATGTCATAATCAATTGAAGTAGAAATAGGTGAAGGTGTAGGATCCAAAGAAGCCATACAGTTGTTATTTAATGATTTAGGAAAAGTTGGTTTCTTTATTGGGTTCATCCTTATATTTATCCTTTTCAATCTTAGACTGTTTTGGAGGGACCTCATATTATCCCACAAAAGTAAGAGTAAAGTATAAATACCCCCAATAACAATCTAAGAGTACCTCTTCAGGAGAAGACATTTCTTTGGGAGAAGACTCAGATTGAATAGAATCCTTTTCAGGAGTATTAGAATTTCTAGGAGAAACAAGGGTATCTAAGGAAGAAGAATAAAAAATGGTTGGGGAAGAACTAGTCGAGGAAGACTTAGAAGATTTTTGAAAATAATCTTGGAGATTGGTATCAACAAAAAAAGTATACATCTTGTTGTTGAAAATGAACTTAACTTGCCTATGCAAAGTGGAAGGTGTTGAATAAAATATACCACTGAGAGGGGGGTGAATCAGTGGTTTCTAATCTTTTCCCCTTTTAAGACAACCTCAAAATATCGGTTATTATCCTATGCTCTAAACACTCAAACTGGTATGACAAATGAGAATATCAAAAGAGACAATCACCCAAATGCAACAGACAACACCAGATGTACGAGGAAAACCCAATATGGGAAAAACCTCGGTGAGAAATATTGTTGGAGACTACTACTCCAATCCAACCTCACAAATGAAACACTGAATTACAAAGATTTAGGGCACCAACCCAAGGAGAACCAACCCCTGCACAAAGCTCCAACTTGGTGATGTATATTGAAATACAATCTTGATACAATTATCGCTTCTTGTTGCAAATGAGTTCTGCAACTCTTAATCAAATAGGTTACTGCCAGTTGATAGTCTTCTCTTCTAACTAGATCTCACACTATCGGTTATGGGATTACTCTCTCTAATTCTTGGCCTCTCTTCTCTCTCTCTCTCTCATAGCCTCACAATACACTATGTCACACTAGGATGCCTTCTTGATCATTCACACCTTACCGGTTAGCTCAACTGTTAGACCTGCTATAGTTTACTGGTACTCTATCACTGTCGATTAAACCCTCTCCCCGGTTTGCTTGCTCGCTCACTCTGCAACTTTCTTAGAACAAATTCTAAGGGAAATGATCCTTCTCTATACTCAATCTCTCTTCACTCTTCTTCTTCTCTTGAAGCATCATCCACTTCTATTTCAAGCTCATCTATTTATAATCGTGGATTCCCACCAAGAATGCATTCAATCACTATTTTGATAGGCTTTACCTTCTCCAACTCAATCTAAATCCAATTTTATTTGATTTTCTTTTCAGTTATAAGATCTTCATGACATTGATCAACCACCAGCATAGTTTCACATTCCAATGTGCGTTTTCTAAATCTAGAGGTCTGCACCACACTTTTCTGCTTTTCTCTGTCATTTGCCATTAATGGTTTTACTATTTCCTTCACCAAATGAGTACAAGGATCAAATCCTCTTGCAAGATTAGTTTAGTCTCTTTTCCATCTTCCTTCCTAAAGCCACAAACCTCTGGCATCCTCCATGACTTGCGGGTTCCTCATAAAAGCTGACCTACTCACATATTTGTTACGTAGATGCACACTCCACCAAGCTATGTAATACCTCCACCTGGCATCCAGCTGTCATGCTTGTTGACATCCACTTCTTCTTGGATTCCTATGTCGGTTTGACATTCTTTGTTAACCAAGGTAGACTACCAATTTAGCTCACCTTACCGGTATGACCATCAAACATCCTCTTTGTTTTGCACATGGGTTGTTGTGTCTTCATAATAAACAAACAACCTGCATCCTGGTTTATGCCTTACCGGTAAGCCTTCTTTACCAGTAGCCTTCTTTTTGTCTTTCTCTTCTTATACCGGTCACCGCTTCTTACTTACCAGTGACTTTACCAAACTAGTTTGACATCAATGACAACTTAATGGCAACAATCTCCCCCTTTGGCATTGATGCAAACTTAAATGTAAGACACTTAATACTGGTACATTTCTCCCCCTTTGACACAATGAAAAATGGTACTGTACACTCCCCTTTTGAACCATATCAAACCTTCCTTTCTCAAGTACATAAGGTAGATGATACAATTCCTAGCTTGTGTTATAGGTATTCAAAGGTGCTCACCGGTAATGGTTTGTTGAAAATGTTTGCTACTTGTTCTCTGATAGGGACATAATCCATCCTCACTTCCTATCCTTCAACCTTCTCTCTGAGAAAATTATACTTGATAGCAATGTGCTTTGTTCTGGAATGCATCACCTAATTCTTTTCTATGTTGATTGCACTTGAATTATCATAGTGAATGAGAATAGGATCAATGATTTTCACCTGTATGTCTTTGAGGGTCTACTTCATCCAAAGCACCTGAGAGCTACATGACACAGCAACAATGTATTCCGCTTCAGCAGTTGATAGAGAGACTGAGCTTTTCTTCTTGCTATGCCATGAGACCAATCGATCACCTAAGAAGAATGCATGACCACTTGTGCTATTTTGGTCATCAATGCAACCTGCCCAATCAGCATCAGTGTATGCTTCCAAGATGAAATCTCCTTGTTTAGGGTACCACAATCCATAACTGAGTGTTCCTTGTAGGTACCTAAAAATTTTGCTAACTGTATTCATATGTGATTGCTTTGGTGCAACTTGAAATCTTGCCACCATACATATTGCCTGCACTATATTCAGTCTAGAGGTAGTTAGATACAATAGGCTACCTATCATGGATCTATACAATATCTGATCCACCACTGTTGATTCATCATTCTTGCTTAATTTTCTTCTGGTTATCATGGGGGTACTTACCGGTTGGAAATCCTTCAGTTGAAATTTCTTCAACATATCCTTTGCATACTTGGTTTGTGAGATAAAGATTGCCTTATCTTGCTATAATATATACAAAACAAGGAAGTATGTCAATTCACCAAGCATTGACATCTCAAATTCTGACTACATCTGATCAGCGAATTATTTGCAAAGGGTGTCCTTATTGCCTCCAAAAATATTATCATCCGCATACACCACCACAATGATCATGTGGTTTCAATCTTTCTTTATGTATAGATTTCTATTAGCACTCCCGTTTTTAAATCCTTTCTCCTTCAGGTATTGATCCAATCTTGAATACGATTCTCTAGGAGCTTGCTTTAAGCCATACAGGGCCTTCTTCAACTGGCACACAAAGGTCTCATCATCATGTAGTAGAAACCCTTCTAGTTGCTCCATGTATGCCTCTTCTTCCAAATTTCCATTTAGGAAGGAAAATTTTACATCCATTTGATACACTTTATAGCCCTTGTAGGCAAAAAAGGCTAGAAACATCCTAATTGCTTCTAATTTGGCTACCGGTGGAAATGTTTCTTCAAAATCAATTCCCTCTACCTAAGAGTATCCTTTGCACACCAATCTAGATTTATGCCTAACAATTTTACCTTCTTCTTTGATCTTATTCCTATATACCCACTTAGTGCCAATGATGTTTTTGTCTTCCAGTCTATGGACTAATTCCCAAGTCTTGTTCTTCTCAATCTGTTGTAGTTCTTCTTCCATGGCATTCATCCATTATTATCTTTTTCTAGCCTCATTGAATGTTTTAGGTTATACTTCAGTCATGAGGTGGAAGTTGACTTGTTCATCATTCTGGGCAAGTCTTCTTCTAGTCTACACACCACCACTCTTATTTCCTATAATTTTCTCTTTTGGGTGATTCATCTGTACATACCAATTGAGAGCCTTCTTGGATGCTTCTTCTGATTCATTGTTTGATTGAGATTCCTCACCTTCACCATCAAAATCATCATATCGGTTCACCTATAATTGACTTCCTTTATGCATATCCTTATCAACTCTTACATGCACACTCTCAATGACTCTTCTTAGCCTTTTTTTGTAGCATTTGTAGGCCTTGTTGTTATATGAGTAACCAAGGAAGATTCCTTCATCACTCCTGGAGTCAAAACTACCTAGACCGTCCATATCTCTCTTGATAAAACACTTCCTTTCAAATACTTTGAAGTATTTAACTAATGGCTTTCAATCATATGACAACTTATATGGTGTCATTCTACTATTTTTTCTTAGTTGAACTTGGTTCAAGGTGTATGTAGTGGTATGAACAACATCTTTCCAATATGTGTCTGGTAGACTGGCCTTTCTACCACACCATTTTGTTGTGGTGTCCTAGGGGATGAGTATTGCCTTCTAATTCCTTTCTTTCACAATAATCTTCAAATAAATTTGATGTGAACTCTCCACCCCAGTTTGATCTTATTCATTTTAGCTTGCACCCAGTTTCCTTCTCCAACATCTTCCTAAAGATCTTGAATCTATCAAATGCTTGTGACTTATCTTGCAAGAAAGTGACCCATGTCATTCATGAATGATCATCAATAAAAAGCATAAAATATCTTTCACCAGCAAGAGCTCTTGTCCTAGTTGGACCACACAAATCTATATGCACAATTTCAAAAGGTCTTGAGATGTTGTGCTCTTTTTTTGTAAAGCTCACCTTAGTCCACTTTCCTTTTATATATTCATCACAAAATGTTCTTATCGGTTTGATGATGGGTGGAATATTCCTCACACACCCCTTTCTTCTTACTGCAACTAAGTTATCAAAGTTTATGTGGCCTAGTCTTTGGTGCCATAGCCAACTTTCATCAACCTGTCCTATCATGCATTGGGACTCATAGCATTCCTTCAGATTGTAAACATTTCTATTTGTTCTTTTTCCTTCTACCAAAACCTGACTGGTACTCTCTTTCTTTGAGTCAAAGGTCAATTTATAACCTTTGTCACACATCTGACTCACACTCAATAGATTGTTCTTTAGGCCTTCCACATAATATACATCACTTGCCTTCAATTTTCCATCAATATTTAGAGTACCTTTTCTCTTTATTTTGATGGATGATTTGTCTCCAAATCTCACTGAACCACCATTCTAGTCTTCAAGTTTAATAAATCTTTTTATCACTAGTCATATGGTTGGAACAACCACTATCTACAACCCATAGATTTTTCATTTCAGCATGTAAAGTAGTCTGAACTATCAGACTTGATTCTACCTTGTCCTTATCTTTCTCAACTCATACCAGTTTGGTTTCCTTCTTCTTTTCAGCTACTATTTTGTGCTTTGGTTCAACTACCAGTTCTTGATCAAGATTTTTCTTCTTCTGCTTGATCTTCCCGTTTTTACAAAACTTTGCTATATGTCCAAACTCTTGACAATTATAATATTTCACATTTTCATTCAAAGATGAATCCTTAAAATTATTGTAGGGAATTATTCTTCCTACATTCAAAACTCCTATGACCATATCCATTGCACTGATAATAGACAAAATTCATGTCCCAGAGTGCATTAAAAGGATTTCTACTTTCATAACTCATAGAGGGATTATTGGTTAATCTATGGTCAGCTATTTTATGCCAAAATTTGTTACATCGATAACAGTAACCATGAAAGTTTGAAACATACTGATTAGGTTGCCTTGGTCTTGCAAAGGACTACCTCACTGGGGGTCTTCCCTTTACGTTGTTGACTCTAGTGAATCCTTCATGGTCAACTCTTGTATTTCTCCTTGGATCTACATGTCAGTACAATGAGTGTGGCCTCCAATTCATTTCTTGTGTATATCGATTTGTGTAGCGATTTCCAACAACATCTGCATATGTCTTTTTACTGGTAACCTTGCTTACAGTGAATGTCTTCTTCTCTTCACCTCCATTTGAAGAGGTGAACTGTATCTCCTTACAAGATGTATCTTTTCTATTTGAACTTTGACCTTCTTCAAAGCCTAAGCCACCGATATCTTTATATTTCTTCTATTTGCTCAACATCTTGTCTAAGGCTTTGGTGATACCTTCATATTTTCTTCTTATTTTTATTTATTCCTTACATTCTTCAAGCTCCTTTCTGAGCTTCACTATTTTTGCTTCCAGATCTTGATGCTCCTTTTCCTTCTTCATTAGATCAGAGGATGTGAGTTCACATATTCTCTTGGCTTCTTCTAACTGCAGTTTAAAGTTAGATATAACTTGATTGAACTCATCCAAGGATTGCTTCAAGAGACCTTGTTCATCTACTGCAAGAAGCTTGAATTTATTGAGTTCTCTTCTTGTTTTACTCAATTTTTCAAGAGCACTTATGAGCTCACCTTCTAGATCCACTTCAGCCTCAATGTCTTCTTCTTCCTCATCTTCACCAATTGATTCATCAAGTACCATAAAGAGATAAAACTTTTCTATCATTCTCGTGATAGTCATCTTCTGATGTACTTTCTTCATCTATGACATCATCCTCAATAGTGTATAGGTTGTCCTGCTCATGGTAGCCTCTTCTTTCTTGCTGGTAGACATTTCTTTCTTTATCTTTACCAACAGATCTACTAAAACCTCTTGACTCATCTCCACCGGTTTCATTATAAGGACATTTTGCAGCAAAGTGTCCAACTGTACCACAATTAAAACATTTTAGTGGTAGCTTTCCTTTATACTCTCCAGATTCTCTTCTAATCTTTCTGACAAATTTTTCTACCTTTGCATCAGAGTCTTCATTGGATCCTTTATAAGCAACTACTTATTTTCCCTTCTGGGTGGTGTTGAATGTTGCCTCTTTCCTTAAGGAAGCATCACCATTTGTTCTCATCTCATAGGTTGTTAGTGAGCCAAATAACTCATCCATTGTAAACATCTTTAGATCCTTGGCTTCTTTTATGATAGAAACCTTTGTATCATACTTAGGTGTAAGGGACTGAAGTACCCTCTTGACAAGGATCTCATCTACAATTTCTTCCCCAAGTCCTTTAATGGTATTCATGGTTTCATCAAATCTATGAAGATACTCTGCAATATTTTCATTATCCTTCATCTTGATGCCTTCAAGTTGACCCCTTAGTGCTTACAACTTGGCCTCTTTGACTTTTGCATCTCCTTCAAGTATCCTATGCATTTTATCCCAAGTCTCCTTGGCAGATGCACAGTGCATGAATTTGACAAACTCATTATTAGATAGTCCGCTCAAAATAGCATGTTTGGCTTTTGCATTATTCTCACTCCTTCTTGGAATCACGATCAGTGGGAGGAACACTAGGGACAACATACCCCTTCTTGGCAGACATCCATACATCAAATCCAAGGGAGGAAATATAGGTCTCCATTCTTCTACTCTAAAAAGAATAATTAGATCCATCAAACATGGGGGCTTTTGAGGAAGAAGATTCATTTCTTGGCATTATGTTCTAAGTCCAGAATCTACCCAAGGTTTTTAAACAACCGGGAACCTAGGCTCCGATACCAATTGTTGAACACAATATACCACTGAGAGGGGGGTGAATCAATGGTTTCTAATCTTTTCCCCTTTAAAGGAAACCTCAGAATACCAATTGTTATCCTAAGCTCTAAACACTCAAACCAATAAGACAAACAAGAATATCAAAAGAGACAATTACACAAATATAACCCATAACACCAGATGTACGAGGAAAGCCCAATATGAGAAAAACCTCGGTCAGAAATGTTGTTGGAGACTGCTGCTCCAATCTAACTTGACAAATGAAATATTGAATTAAAAATATTTAGGGCACAAACCCAAGGAGCACCAACCCCTTCTGATTTAGGGCACCAACCCTTGCACCAAGCTCTAACTTGGTGATGTATATTGAAATACAATTTTGATATAATTATCACTTCTTGTTCCAAATGAGTTTTGCAACTCTTGATCAAATAGGCTACTATGAGTTGACAGTCCTCTCTTCTTTACTAGATCTCACACTACCAGTTATGAGATTACTCTCTCTGATTCTTCGCCTCTCTTTTGTCTCTCTCTCTCATAGCCTCACAATACACTGTGTCACACTAGGATGCCTTCTTGATCATTCACACCTCACTAGTTAGCTCAACTATTAGACCTACTATAGTTTACCTATACTCTGTCACTTCTAGTTAAACCCTCTCACCAGTTTTCTTGCTCACTCACTCTGCAACTTTCTTAGACTAAATTCTAAGGGAGATGATCCTTCTTTATACTCAAGCTCTCTTTACTCTTCTTCTTCTCTAGAAGCATCATCCATTTTTATGTTTTGAGCTCATCTATTTATAATTGTGGATTCCCAACAAGAATGCATTCAATCACTATCATGTTAAGTTTTACCTTCTCCAAATTGATCTGAATCCAATTTAATTTGATTTTCTTTTTAGGGATAAGCTTTTTATGACATCGATCAATCACCAACATAGTTTCGCATTCCAATGTGCATTTTCTAAATTTGGAGGTTTGCACCATGCTTTTTTGCTTTTCTCTATCATTTTCCATTAATGTCTTTGTTATTTCTGATGAATACTAAGAGTGGGGGGTGAATTAGTATGCCAAAAATTACTGCATTAAAACACTTACATAGTCTAAAGATAAATCATTAAAGCAGTCTAACAGTCAGACTGGTTACCACATATGCAAACCAAAATGCGAATAAAGCATTCACCCACAAAAGCAATACAACCATAACTCAAGATATTTGACATGGAAACCCAACTGGGAAAAAACACGGTGAGATGGAACTCACAAGTCACTATCTGCAGAATAGAAACCAAACCAGTTAAGGTTAGACCGGTTAAGGTCTTACAATTTTCTTCACCAGAATAGATCCTGTTAGGAATCTCAATCTCTGTTAAGAGATAAGTCCAATTAAAGACTACCTTGTTAGAGGATTTTAGATTCACATGTGTGAACCACCTTGTTAGAGGATTTTACAAAGGCTTTGAGGCCTACCTGGTTAAGGGCTACAGACTTGTCAAAGATATGAGTAATCAACAAGTGTTTGATCTATCTAATAGCACAAACTGCTTGGTTAGATCCAGTATTGCTCACAGCTAATGCATTCCAGCATTACTTTAGTCTTCTCTCTCTCTCTCTCATAGTTACAACTTGATCTTCTTAGATAAGATCATTCTCAACTTCCACCTTAAACCCTAGCTCAACATTAA